>NW_004444116.1:3565902-3598202 GCF_000243295.1 Trichechus manatus latirostris
CAGAGCACGTCCTTTGGACCAGGGTCCCTGTGCAGAGAAGCTCCTATTCTGGAGGAACACTGAAGAGAAGGCCGACAAAGAGAAAACGCCTTCCCCTGGAGCTGACGCCCTGAATTTGGACTTTTAGCCTACTTTGACTGTGAGGAAATAAATTTCTCTTCATCAAAACCAAAATAAATAAATAAATAAAACAATTGCTGATTTCTATAAGAAGATGATGCTATTAGCTGTAACAAAACAAAACAGAGTATGCTTTCATTCGTTTAGTTAGTGACATACTGAAGATACTTTAAACCTTTTCTTTTAAACATATTATTCCTTGCTGGATATGATTATTTTTTAATGTTGAAAGGAAAATTGGTCCATATCCTTAAATTTACTACTCTTAGTGATAGATAAAGGAGGCCTGATGGTGCAGTGGTTACATGCTCAGCTGCTAACGGAAAGGTCGGCAGGAGAAAGATGTGGCAGCCTACTTCCGTAAAGATTACGGCCTTGGAAACCCTATGGGGCATTTCTACTCTGTCCGGTTGGGTTGCTATGAGTTGGAATCCACTCCCTGGTAACGGGTTCAGTGGTAGTTAATAAGATAGATGAATCATAGCTGGGAGAGACTCTCAAGTAATGTGGTAGGCTTCTTATATTCCTCTACTTTTTCAAGGCAGGTAGAAGTGTATGGATAGTGTGAATAATTTATAAGACTGTGATTTATAGGTTGCCAAGACATAAGCACCATAGACTGGAAATAATTAGGCAAAGTACTATTAAAAACCAAACGCATTTCTGTCAAGTAGATTCTGACTCATAGTGACCCTGTAGGACAGAGTAGAACTGCCCCATAGAGTTTCCAAGGAGTGCCTGGTGGATTCAAACTGCCAATCTTTTGGTTAACAGACATAGCTCTTAACCACTACACCACCAGGATTTCCTTTAGAGCACCTAATATCTGAGGCAGATAGAGCTAGGCTCTGAAAATAACTTGATGCATCCAGTGGATGTCTTAATAAATTCCCTCAACAGATTATTGATAAAAACCATTAATTGGTACATGTTAGCTCGTTTTGCTTTTTAAACTTAATCTGACTATTTGTCATTATCAAGGGTTTTATGAAAATAAACTTGTATATGATATTTTCCATATAAAGAAATACATTTTCTTATAAGGAATACATGTGAATAAGCGATTTGTTACGCATATCACTCCCACCAATCACCACCTGAAATAAATCTACTTCACCTATCCCACTTTAAAGTGGGAGACACAATCAGTTGGAGCTAGTCACCTTACATGCAGGCACAGTGACTAAAGGACAATTTGTTTATTTTTTTGATTTGCAATTTGCATCTGTATTGGGTTCCAAGAGTTTTTATTTTTTTAATTGCGCTTTAGGTGAAAGTTTACAGCTCAAGTTAATTTCTCATACAAAAATTTTTACACATATTATGTGATGCTAGTTGCAATCCCTATAATGTGACAGCACACTCCTCCTTTCCACCCCAGATTTCCCGTGTCCATCCAGCCAGCTCCTGTCCCTTCCTGCGTTCTCATCCTACCTCCAGACAGGAGCCGCCCATTTGATCTCGTGTATCTGCTTGAACTAAGAAGCACACTCTTCACGAGTGTTATTTTATGTTTTATAGTCCAATCTAATCTTTGTCTGAAGAGTGGGCTTCAGGAATGGCTTTAGTTCTGGGTTAACAGAGCGTCCGATGGCGATGGTCTGGTCTTTTTACGTGAATTTGATGTCTGCTCCACACTTTTCTCCTGCTCCATTAGGGACTCTGTTGTGTTTCCTGTCAGGGCTGTCATTCATGGTAGCTGGGCACCATCTAGTTCTTCTGGTCTCAGGCTCATGGAGTCTCTGGTTTATGTGGCCCCTTCTATCTCTTGGGCTAATATTTTCCTTGTGTCTTTGGTGTTCTTCATTCTCCTTTGCTCCAAGTGAGTTGGGACCAATTGATGCATCTTAGATGGCCACTTGCAAGCTTTTAAGATCCCAGATGCATCAAAGAAGGATGCAGAAATTTTCTTAATAAACTTTTTATGCCAATTGACCTAGATGTCCTCTGAAACCATGGTCCCCAGACCGTAGCCCCAGCTTCTCTGTCCCTCAAAGTGTTTGGTTGTATTGAGGAAACTTCTTAGCTTTTGCTTTAGTCCAGTTGGACTGATTTCCCCTGTATTGTGTGTTGTCCCTTCCTTCACCTAAGATGATACTTGTCTACTACCTAATTAGTGAATAACCCTCTCCTTCCCTCTCCACCCTTGTAACCATCAAAGAATATTTTCTTCTGTGTTTAAACCTTTTCTTGAGTTCTTATAATAGTGGTCTCATAAATATTTGTCCTTTTGAGACTGACTAATTTCACTCTGCATAATGACCTCCAGATTCATTCATGTTATGAGATGTTTCGCGTGTTCGTCATTGTTCTTTATCATTGCATAGTATTCCATTGTGTATATGTACCATAATTTGTTTATCCATTCGTCTGTTGATGGGCACCTAGGTTGTTTCCATCTTTTTGCTATTGTGAACAGTGCTACAATGAACATGGATGTGCATATATCTATTCATGTGATGGCTCTTATTTCTCTAGGATATATTCCAAGGAGTGGAATTTCTGGATTGTATGGTACTTCTATTTCTAGCTTTTTAAGGAAGCACCAAATTGATTTCCAAAGTGGTTGTACCATTTTACATTTCCACCAGCAGCGCACAAGAGTTCCAGTCTCTCCACAACCTCTTCAGCATTTATTATTTTGTGTTTTTTTGATTAATGCCAGCCTTGTTGGAGTGAGATGGTATCTCATTGCAGTTTTGATTTGCATTTCTTTAATGACTAATGATCATGAGCATTATTTCCTCATGTATTTGTTATCCGCCTGAATGTCTTCTTTGGTGAAGTGTCTGATCATATCCTTTGCCCATTTTTTAATTGGGTTATTTGTCTTTTTGTTGTTGAGATTTTGCAGTATCTTGTAGATTTTAGCCAAATTTTTTTTCCCAGTCTGTAGGTTGTCTTTTTACTCTTTTGGTGAAGTCTTTTGATGAGCATGTGTCTGATTTTTCGGAGCTCCCATTTATCTAGTTTCTCTTCTGGTGTTTGTGCACGGTTAGTTATGGTTTGGATTCTGTTGATGCCATGTATTAGAGCTCCTAGTGTTGTCCCTATTTTTTCCCCCATAATCTTTATTGTTTTAGATTTTATATTTAGGTCTTTGATCTATTTTGAGTTAGTTTTTGTACATAATGTGACGTATGGGTCTTGTTTCATTTTTTTGCAGGTGGATATCCAGTTATGCCAGGACCATTTGTTAAAGAGACTGTCTTTTCCCCATTTAATGGACTTGGGTGGCCTTTGTCAAATATCAACAGTTCATAGGTGGATGAATTTATGTCTGGATTCTCAATGCTGTTCCATTGGTCTATGTATCTGTTGTTGTACCAGTACCAGGCTGTTTTGACTACCATGGCAGTAAAATAGGTTCTAAAATCAAGTAGTGTGAGCTCTCCCACTTTGTTCTTCTTCTTCAGTAATGGTTACTTATCCAGGGCCTCTTCCCTTTCCATATGAAGTTGGTGATTTTTTTCTCCATCTCATTAAAAAATGCCTTTGGAATTTGGATCAGGATTACATTGTATCTATAGATTGCTTTGGGTAGAATTGATATTTTCACAGTGTTGAGTCTTCCTATCCATGAACAAGGTATGTTTTTTCCCTTATGCAGGTCTCTTTTGGTTTCTTGCAGTAGTATCTTGTAGTTTTCATTGTATAGGTCTTCTACATCTCTGGTTAGATTTATTCCTAAGTATTTTATCTTCTTGGGGGCTAAAGTAAATGGTACTGATTTGGTGATTTCCTTTTTGAAGCCCTCTTTGTTGATGTAGAGGAATCCAACTGATTTTTATATGTTTATCTTGTATCCTGATAACTTTGCTGAAATCTTCTATTATTTCCGGTAGTTTTCTTGTGGATTCTTTGGGATTTTCTGTGTATAAGATCATATTATCTGCAAACAAGGATACTTTTACATTTTCCTTACCAATCTGGATACACTTTCTTTTTCCTGCCTTATTGCACTGGCTAGGACCGCCAGCACAATGTTCAATAAGAGTGGTGATAAAGGGAATCCTTGTCTTCTTCTTGTTCTTAAGGGGAATGTTTTCAGACTCTCCGTTTAGGATGATGTTGGCTGTTGGCTTTGTATAAATGCCCTTTATTATGTCGAGGAATTTCCCATCTTTACCTATTTTGCTAAGAGTTTTTTTTTTTAACGTGAATGAGTGTTGAACGTTTTTAAATGCCTTTTTTCATCAATTGATCAGATCATGTGGTTCTTGTCTTTTGTTTTACTTATGTGATGGATTTCATTGATCATTTTTCTAATGTTGGATCTTCCCTGCATACCTAGTATGAATCCCACTTGGTCATGATGAATTATTTTTTGATATGTTGTTGAATAATATTGGCTAGAATTTTGTTAAGGATTTTTATGTCTGTGTTCATGAGGGATATTGACCTGTAATTTTCTTTTTTTGTGATGTCTTTACCTGGTTTTGGTATCAGGGTTATGCTGGCTTCATGGACTGAGTTAGGGAGTTTTCCTTTGTTTTCTATGCTCTGAAATACCTTTAGTAGTAGTGGTGTTAACTCCTCTCTGAACGTTTGGTAGAATTCTCCAGTGAAGCCATCAGGGCCAGAGCTTTTTTTGGTTGGAGATTTTTTTTATTATCTCTTCAATCTCTTATTTTGTTACGGGTTTAGTTTTGCTACCTCGGTTTGTGTTAGTTTAAGTAGATAGTGTGTTTCTAGAAATTTGTCCTTTTCCTCTAGGTTTTCAAATTTGTTAGAGTACAATTTTTCATAGTATTCTGTTATGATTCTTTTAATTTTAGTTGGATCTGTTGTTGTATCACCCGTCTCATTTCTTATTCAGGTTATTTGTTTCCTCTCCTGTTTTTCTCTTGTCAGTTTGGCCAGTGATTTTTCTATTTGTTGATCTTTTCAAAAGAATCAATTTTTGGTTTGTTAACTCTTTCATTTGTTTTTCTATTCTCTATTTCTGCTCTAATTTCTATTATTTCCTTTCTTCTGGTGCCCGAGGGTTTCTTTTGATGCTCTCTTTCTATTTGTTCGAGTTGTAAGGTTCATGTTTTGATTTTGGTCCTTTCTTCTTTTTGGATGTGTGCATTTATTGCTATAAATTGACCTCTGAGCACTGCTTTTGCTATGTCCCAAAGGTTCCGATAGGATATATTTTCATTCTTATTTGATTCTATAAATTTTTTTATTCTGTCCTTGATTTCTTTTATAACCCAGTAGTTTCTGAGCAAGGTATTGTTCAGTTTCCATGTATTTAATTTTTTTTCCTTGCTTTTTCTGTTATTGATTTGTACTTTTATGCCTTTATGGTCAGAAAAGATGTTTTGTAATATTTTAATGTTTTGAATTCTGTTAATGCTTGCTTTGTAGCCTAATATGTGGTCTATTCTGGAGAATGTTCCATGTGCATTGGAAAAGAAAGTACACTTGGATGCTGTTGGGTGGAGTGTTCTGTATATGTCTATAAGATCAGTTTGGTTGATTGTGTCAATTAGATCTTCTGTGTCTTTACTGAGCTTCTTTCTAGATGCTCTGTCCTTCAGCAAAAGTGGTGTGTTGAAGTCTCCTACTACTATTATGGAGCTGTCTGTTTCTCTTTTCAATGGTGTTAGAGTCTGTTTTATGTATCTTGGAGCCCCGCAGTTGGGTGAGTATATATTTATTATGGTTATGTCCTCCTGGTGTATTGACCCTTTAATCATTATGTAGTGTCCTTCCTCATCCTTTGTGTTGGATTTTGCTTTAAAGTTTGTTTTGTGAGAGATTAATATTGCCACTCCTGCTCTTTTTTGATTGTTGTTTGTTTGATATATTTTTTTTCCATCCTTTGAGTTTTAGTTTTTTGTGTCTTTTAGTCTAAGATATGTCTCTTGTAGGCAGCATATAGACAGATTGTGTTTTTTTTTTAATTTATTTTTTTATCCATTCTGCCACTCTCTATCTCTTTATTGGTGCTTTTAGTCCATTTACATTCAGTGTAACTATTGATAGGTATGAGTTTATTGCTGTCATTTTGATGTATTTTTTCTTCATAGTATTGAGTTTCTTTGTTCCACTTAATTTTCTGTGCTGAGTCGTTTTTCTTTCTGTAATTTCTTTTCATCTTTTTCATTGTTGTTGATTTTGTATTTGCTGAGTCTTTATGTTTTTCTTCTTTTTTATTTTGATGTGTAGATTTGTTAGTTTCCTTTGTGGTTACCTTAATATTTACCTCTATTTGTCTAAGTTTAAACCAATATTTTATTTCTTGATATTACCTTAACTTCCTCTCCATATGAATGTTCTATGACTACACTATTTTGTTCCTCATTTTTGTTCTAATGTTGCCATCTTTTACATTTTGACATCTCTGTTTCCCTATTTTCAGTGTTTTAGCTTTGATTTATTTTTGTGACTTCTCTATCTGGGTTGATATCTTGTTGTTCCATCCTGTGTTCTAGTCTTGGGTTGTTATCTGATATTATTGATTCTCTTTCTTGCTAAAGGACTGTCTGTAGTATTTCTTGTAATTTTGGTTTAGTTTTTACAAATTCCTTTAGCTTCTGCTTATCTGGAAATGCCCTAATTTTGCCTTCATACTTGAGAGACAGTTTTGCTGGATATATAATTCTTGGCTGGCAGTTTTTTTTCCTTCAAGGCTTTATATATGTCATACCATTGCCTTCTTACCTGCATAGTTTCTGCTGAGTAGTCAGAATTTAGTCTTATTGACTCTCCTTTGTAGGTGACTTTTCATTTATCTCTAGCTGCTCTTAAAATTCTTTCTTTATCTCTGGTTTTGACAAGTTTGATTATAATATGTCTTGGTGAATTTCTTTCGGGATCTACCCTGTGTGGGGTTCAATGAGCTTCTTGAATAGATATCTTCTCATCTTTCATGATATCATGGAAGTTTTCTGCCAACAAATATTAAACAATTCTCTCTGTATTTTCTGTTATCCACCCCCCCCCCCTTCTAGTACTCCAATCACATGAAGGTTATTCCTCTTGATAGAGTCCCACATAATTTTTAGGGTTTCTTTATTTTTTTTAATTCTTTTATGTGAATGTTCCTCAAATAAATTAGTGTCAATCGCTTTATCTTCAATCACTAGTTCTGACTTTCATTGCCTCAATTCTGCTCCTATGACTTTCTATTTTGAGTTGTGTAATTCTGAAATTTATTGTTAAGCTTTCGGATTTCTATTTGCTGTCTCACTATGATTCTAGCAGTCTGTTAAATTTGTCATTCTGCTCTTGTATAGTTTTCCTTAATTCCTCCATTGCCTTGTCTGTGTATTCCTTAGCTTGGTCTGAGTTTTGTATGATCTCCTTCCTGATATCTTGAAGAGTTCTGTATAGTAATCTTTTCAATTCTACCTCTGTTACTTCCAAGAACTTCTCTTCCTCCAGAAGTTTCCTGGTTCTTTGTTTGATTGCTTGCTGGAGCCATCATGATCTGCCTCTTTATGTGATTTGATATTGAATGTTGTCTTCAAGCCATTAATAAGTTATTATATTTATTCATTGTATGTTTGCTTACTGTGTTTCTTGGCTTCTTGGTTTGTTTTGTTTTGATATGCCCAAATAGGCTGGGTGTGTGAGCTACTTTTATTATTGGTGTCTTTGAAGCTCTCACATTCTGTCACCAGGTGGTTAGAGCTGCTACTAGATGTGTGAGCCCAGGAGTCCGTTTACTTTTCTTTTGTGGATTCAGCACAGGTGTCCAGGTCGTCAGTCACCGAGCATGTGGTGCAGGCTCTCACCTACAAGTCTAAATGGGCAGGATTACATAGGGGTGATTGGAGCAGGCATAAGTATCTGGCCGCAGTAGGGGGTTGTGTACTGAGCTAGACAGGGGGCTGACGGCTGCCCCTGAGTGCCTTGGTGGAAGGTATGTTCCTGTCTCCTAGAGCCCGTAGGTGGGTGGGTTTTTCAGCTGGACTTTGGGCACCCAGTGCTGTTGGAGGTAAGGACTGGGAGGCACCACTTATTCTCAGACCCCAGTCATGGTGAAGCCACCTTTCCTTAGGCCCCTGATGTGAGTGGGTGAGGACCCTGCGTAATGTGCAGGGTGGTGTCAAATGTCACAAATCTGCCACTCCCCTTTAGTTGTTGCAGTTGAAAAGAGGCTTCAGGTATATACCTACACCAATGAGGGCATACACTGTTGAATGGGCCCACACAGGTCTAGGCAGGGGTGAAAGGCATTCGAAGTCTGTGGATCCCTTATGCCTGTGCCTAGGTAAAGGGGCAGTGCCTGCCCCGAGTTCCTGACTTAGGGGGTGTGGCAATTTTTTAAAGCTTTTAGACTGGTTTGGGCACAGTTAGCCCTGAGCTCCCAGCTTAGAGGAGCTGGCAGCCTCCTTTTTTGTTTATTGGTTTGTTTATTTGTTCCTTCCCCAAAGCTGCAAGACTGGATTGGGCATGATGGATCCCACTTCTGGCCTAGGTGGTGCAGCAGCCTCTGAACACTGCCAGACCGGCCCCAGAGCAAAGTGGGGAGCTGGTAGATGAAGGGAAGATAGGCACTTCCCAGAGGGGGAAGGGTTATTTTGATCCTGTGCAGTAGGTTAGACGCTTGCACTTAACTTTTACAGATCCAGCACTGCTTCTCCTTGGCTCTGGAGGCTTGTGCAGACTCTCTGCTGTTCTGTTTCTCCCAACTTGGCAAAATGTGTCCTGAGCACCACTACTTACCTCAGCCCGCAAGTGCCAAAGGATCCAGCCTGCAGGGTGCTGGCTAGGTAAGGTCTGGAACCTCTTCGTTGCTTCTGAACTTTCTCTCCCTCCCCTTGCCATTCGGTCTGACTCTTCAACTTTGTCTTCGATGTTCAGGGCTCCTAGATTGTCATATATAATTGATTCACTTGTTTTTTCCAGTCTTTGTTATAAGAGGGAACACAAGAAGCATCTGACTATTCTGCCATCTTGGCCCTGCCTCAACATTATGAATCTGAAATGCCTTTTCCAAGTGAAAATAGGCATACCCTAAAGGCTGAATATTGGATGATTCCATTAATAAGACATTTTGGAAAAGGCAAAACTATATGGACAAAAAAACAGATTAGCGGTTACCAGGAGTTGGTGCGGGGGAGAGTGGTTTATGACAAAGGATGTGTACAGGGGTGTACAGGGGATGTATTATGCTTAGCTGGTGAATACATGACTCTATGCATTTGTTAAAACTTATAGAAATGTACATCACAAAAAAGGATGTAGGCAAACAAACAAAAAAATCAACCAGAAAGAAAAAAACAAAAACAACAAAAATGTTGTAATACCCCAGGATGGAATGCAGACTGTGACAATGAATCTGAGTGTATTATAAATGTCTGACATAGCTGCATTGAAAGGGGTGGAGAAAAAAGTGACTGACCTAAGTAACTTTTGAAAGTGGTGTTTTCATGGAAAAATGTAAGACTAAAGACAAAAGTAACTGTATATAAACACTGTACACCAGATGGAAAGTTTATTTTTCATGGAAGTACAATGAACAATTCTGAAACTAACTGCTTTATATATGTACTAGAATTGAACAAAAAAATTAATGGCTGGTAATAGTGGGATGGAGCCTTGGTGGCTAAGTGGTTAAGGGCTTGGCTGATAACAAAATGTAGGCAGTTTGAACTCACTAGCTACCCCTTGGAAGCCTATGGGGCCATTCTGCTCTATCCTATAGGGTTGCTATGAGTTGGAATTGACTCAATGGCAATGGGGTTAATAGTGGGCTAAAGAGACCTGGTGGTGCAATGGTTAAGTTCTTGGCTGCTAAGTGAAAGAAACGGTTCAAACCCACAAGCTGCTCTATGGGAGAAAAATGTGTCAGTCTTCTGTAAAGGTTTACAGCCTTGGAAACCTTATGATGCAGTTATACTCTGTCTTATAGGGTCACTATGAGTTGGAATCAAATTGACAATAACATGGGTGGTGGAGGGGGGAGAATAGAGGTATCTAGATTTCTCTCTGTTGGTAAGAGAAATTATAGATAAGGAAGAGATGATAGCTAGAATGAACCTTGTGATACTGGATTAGAGTAAGAGATATCAGTATGGCCTCATGTTTACACATACAGGCACACACACACACACACACACACACACACACACACACACACACACAGGAAAACATCTATACACAGTGTAGACAATTCCTTTAGAGAGAGAGTGTGAGAGAGAACATTATATCTCCCTTTCTGAGGGTCTGTCAGCAGCAGCATATGTTAGAAGTAAGCATGCAGTCAGGGAAAGTGATCACCTATCTGCCATAACTGAATGTAGAACCTGGGGACAATGGAGAGATATGCCAGAATAAGTGGGTTCTTCAGTTTCCTCATTAGGCTGAATATCTTCCACTACCTGCTTAGATCAATCAGTGCAATGAGCTATACTGAATGTTTATTCATGACTCTTCACAATACTATTAAAAAATGAACTCTCTGTTTCAACTTTAAGGTTAATAGTTGTGAAGTGTAATTTGACCATTTATTTCTTCGACAAATAAAACGATAGCCAGAAGGAGAGTGAAAAAGAGAAGAAGATTGAGTGTGAGATCCATCGTTAATGCAAAACCAAAGGGGTAGGATTAAAAAAAAAAAATCTATCTCTTTAAGATCAGTGTGGCCATTTTGCAGTAGGGTGGTAAAAAAAAATCAGTCAAGAAATTACTATCAATAATTACTGACAACTGGCTTCAGCTAAATAATTTGATTCAAAATACATGTTTAGGCAAAGAATTTGTCACAAAAGCATCATTAATTAGAATGTTCTGTTTTCAGATTCATTTGTTAGTATTACCTTACAAACAATGAATAATTTAACAGCAACTGCATGTTAAATGCATAGTTAAATGAATAGATAGATATATCTAATATATTCAAGGAGCTTCTTAGACAACACTTAGTCAAAACTTTATCATAACTATTTTTAAAGGAACTACTCTCATGTTTTTCTCCTACAGTCTTAAGACCTTAGATTGTTTCAAATGAGATGATTGTGAAAGTGCTTTGTATACTGTTAGTTTTTTTTTTTTTAATTTAATGACATTTTTCCTGATACTTGTCTTAAAAAAGGAAACTACCCGGCCATTCCATGTCAATTACTAATTTTTAAAAGTAATCCTCATTATAATATCATATAATGTCCATAGCAATAATTTTTCTAGTGGAAATTGAATATATTAGCTATAAAATGTTTTTAAATGAGCATATTAATTTATAAATCAATGAACAAATAACTATATAGTAACAGGGCTGTTGATGCACATAGACCACCAGTCAAAATTAATTATGAATATCCCCATTAATGCACCCTCTCAAATGTGCCCTTTCTCCTTAGAGTCATTTAATAAAGTCAGATTTAGTCATTAGTTTATGCTACTATCTCTCACCAAAATAGTTTCTTATGGAATCTAGGTAGAGATAATTAGAGGATTTACTGTGCTCAAGAATTTGGAATCTGAGATAATGAATCCCCTGAGAGTAGAAGGAGCTGGGTTTCCAAGTGATGGTTAACATCACTATTTATTCAGTGGGGGATATTAGGATAATAGCAAGAGAATACATTTCAGAAGCAGATTTTAAGGTTGTTTCCCTGACAAAGCATCTCATCCACCTTTATTGCCAACTTGGCCCCTTACTATGCCTCACACACCCTTTACACATGACATACTACATATACATAAAGAGCCTATATCTGAAACTTACAGATGTTTTCCATAAGTACTATAATTTCACTGTTTGGAGTTCTCTTGGGGGAAGAGAATTAACGAAACCTAAGAGTTAGAAGTGTTTGCAGAAATTACTGTTGTCTAATCTCCAACTTTCCAGTATTGTTATATCATATAACATACTAATGTATATTATAAACTTTTATTGTAAGATATCATAATATCATATTAAATTATTGGATTTCTTTACTGTCTCCAAAATAGAAAGAGAAAAAAAAAAAAAAACAAAAAGAAATGTGACAGTTCTTTTTTATTCATCCTTTTAGTAAAGTCTTCTTGTATCAAAACCCATTTTCTTAGAGGTGGAGCTAACATGGTGCTCTAGACAGATGCACTGTGCCATCCCTGTGTAGCAAAGACAAGAAAAACTAAGCAAAACAGATGCAAATGTCAATCCTGGAACCCTAAGCACCAAATAAGGGATAAAGAACTAGATCAAACACCGACTAGAAGGAAAAACTAATGGAAAACAGAGAATAAGGAGAGATATGGAGTAGAGGTCACCTGCCAACTTACATGACACAGCGTTGCCATCTTGGAACAAAGCCAGCAATGACCCTGACGGAGAGTGCTGGAAGACTACTTCACCAAGCTCCCAACAGGAGACAGGGCACTCAGTAACCAGAGAAATATGTTTTACCACCCCTCACCCTTGCACCCCATATGCCACCTTCACTCCCTTGCCACTGGCCCCGCCAGGCAGCTCTCTTTCTCCTCTTTTTTTCCCTTTCTTACTTTTCTTTCTCCCTTCCAACTAGCCTCATATGTCACCTGCCCCTCTTCCCATCAGCCCCCGCTGCTCCTCTGTGGATAGAGTGCCACCAGCACACTGACCCACCACAGCTCCAGGTCCACCCTGCCCCCACTTGCCAGCTGCAAAAGCGTGGCCATTTATTTTTATTATTTTTTCTTTATTTGTTTGCTTTCTACCTTTCACCTAGCCTTGTACACCACCTCACCCCTTTCTGGCTGGCCGCCAGATCTGCCCCCCCAAAATGCACCAGCTACACTTTTTCTTTCTTTCTCTATTCTTTTCTTTCTCCCCTCCACCTAGCCCCATATGCTACCTGCCCTTCCCACCAGCCCCAGATTAACTGCCATGGCTAGAGCATCCCTGGTGCTCAAGATGGCCACCGCACTGGGTGGGCCTGTACCACCACTCCCTTCCAACCACTCAACCAGCTGCTGAATAGTGAAAAGTGAGCTTATACCACTCCCCATTTGACACCCCCACCTATCTGGCAAGGGGCTGTGAATGCTCTCACACCACTGGACAAGCATCAGGAGGGGGAGAGCCACCAAGCCAAACCAGTGTACGGCAAAGTGGGTTGCCCTTGCCTGCTGCTGCCCTGTCGACTTGGACAAGGAGGTGAGAGATATAATGCCCACAGATAAGCAAGCAGCAAAGCATGGCTGGCCTGCCTGCCTGACATATCAGAACAAAACAAAAAAGCAAGATGAAACAAATGAACATACAATCAATAAATGAAAATAATACCTTCATGCCTCAGAGGCAACAGACAATATCAAAACATAAAAAAAAGGACAAGATGGCTCCAGCAAGTGACCAAAATAAAGAATCAGATGACTTTCTTGTAGAGGAAAAGGCAGTTGAACTACCTATATGGAATTCAAAAGACTAGTATTTAGGGCTCTCCAAGAGATTATGAAGGAGATCAAGGAAAACACGGGCAAAACCAAGGAGAAATAAGCAAAATAATGGAAAACACAGACAAAACCAATGAAAACATAGCCAAAATCAAGGAAAACAGACAAAGCAACAGAAGGATTCAGGAAAATAATACAAGAATGAAAGTCAAAATGAACAATTAAAAATCATACAAAAACAGCAAGTAGAAATCCAAAAGGTAAAGAACAAAATTTCAGAATTGGACAACTCAATAGAAGATTTTAGGAGCAAATTTGAAACAATGGAAGACAGAATCAGCTAGATTGAAGACAAATCCGTGGACACCACTTTGAGGAAAAATCAGAGAAAAGAATGAAGAAAAATGAAGAAAATCTAAGAATTATGTGGGACAAAATCATGGGCAAAAATTTGCCTGTGATTGGAGTTCCAGAACAGGTGGAGAAAATGGAAAACACAGACAAGATTTTTGAAGAAGACTTACTGGCAGAAAATTTCCCTAACATCATGAAAGAAGAAAAGCTGACCATCCAGGAAACTCAACAAACCCCATATAGGATAGACTCCAAAACAAAGTCACCAAGACATATCATAATCACACTTGCCAAAACCAAAGACAAAAAAAGAATCCTGAGAGCAGATCGAGAAAAACTAAAAGTCACTTACAAAGGGGAAACAATAAGACTAAACTCTGATTAGCAGTGGAATTGCTAGGTCGTATAGTAGTTCTGGAGCCCTGATGGTGCAGTGGTTAAGGGCTCGGCTGCTAACCAGAAGGTTGGCAGTTCGAACCCACCAGTCTCTTCTTGGAAACCCAATGGGGCAGTTCAGCTGTGTCCTATAGGGTCACTATGAGTCGAAATTGATTCAACGGCAATGGGTTTGGGTTTTTTTTTAAGCTCTGATTACTCAGCAGAAACAATGCAGGCAAGGAGGCAATGGGATGACATATACAAAACCGTGAAAGAAAAAAACTGCCAACCAAGAATAATATATCCTGCAAAAATCTCTCTCAAATATGTTGGAAGAATTAGGACATTTCCAGATAAGCAGAAATTAAAGAGAATTCATAAAAACCAAACCAAATTTACAAGAAATATTAAGGGTAATCTTTTGGTTAGAGAACCAACAACATCAGACAACAACCGGAGTCTTGGACACAGGATGACATCAGCCAGATACCAACCTAGGTAAAAAAAAGTCTCAAAAATAAAACAAAGTTAAAAGACCTAAAACAGGGAAACAGAAATGATGACAACATCAAAACAATAAAAGAGAGAATAAGTGGTGTAGGTGTAGAACTTTCAAATGGAGATGAAGTAAAGGTCATATCAAGTAATAAAAGACATATTGTTTTGTGACATTGGTTGCAATCCCTGCAATGTGTCAGCATTCTCCCCCTTTCCCTGTCCACCTGGGTTCTTCACGTCCATTTGTCCAGTTTTCCTGCCCCTTCCTGCCTTCTTGTCTTTGCTTTTAGGCAAGTATTGCCCATATGGTGTCATACACTTGATTGAACTAAGAAGCAGTTTCCTCACATATGTTATTGTTTTATAGGCCTGCCTAATCTTTGGCTGAAAGGTGGACTTCAGGAGTGGCTTCAGTTCTGAATCAGCAGGGTGTTAGGGGACCATAGTCCAATGGGTTCCTCCAGTCTCTGTCAGATCAGTAAGTCTGTTTTTTTTTTTTTTAATGAATTTGAATGTTGTTCTACATTTTTCTCCTGCTCTGTCCGGGACCCTCTACTGTATCCCTGTCAGAGCAGTAGGTGGTAGTAGCTGAGCACCATCTAGTTCTGGGTTCAGGCTGGTCGAGGCTGTGGTTCATGTGGTCCATTAGTCCTCTGGACTAATATTTTCCTTGTGTCTTTGGTTGTCTTCATTCCCTTTGCTCCAGATAGGATGAGACCAAAAGATGTATTTTAGGTGGCTGCTCACAAGCTTATAGGACTCCAGACTCTACTTACAAAGTAGGATGTAGAACATTTTCTTTATGAACTATGTAATGCCAATTAACCTAGATGTCCCCCAAGACCATGGTGTTCAGCCCTCAGCACCAGTAATTCAGTCCCTCAACGTGTTTGGAAGTGTCTAGGAAGCTTCTATGACTTTGACTTGGTCAAATTGTGCTGACATCCCCTATATTTTGTGTTGTCTTTCCCTTCACCAAAGTTAACACTTGTCTACTATTTAGTTAGTGAATTCCCCTCCTCTGTTCTCTGTTCCCTCTTAACTGTAAAAGATTGTTTTTTTCTCTGTGTAAACTTTTTCATGAGTTTTTATAATAGTGGTGTCATACGATATTTGTCCTTTGTGATTGATTTATTTCACTCAGCATAATGCCCACCAGTTTCATCCATGTTGTGAGATGTTTCACGGATTCATCATTGTTCTTTTCGTTGCATAATATTCTATTGTGTGTATGTACCATAGTTTGTTTATCCATCCATCTGTCGATGGGCACTTAGGTTGTTTCCATCTTTTTGCTATTGTGAATGATGCTGCAGTGAACGTGGGTGTGCATATGTCTGTTTGTGTAATGGCTCTTATTTCTCTAGGATATATTCCCAGGAGTGGTATTGCTGGATCATATGGTATTTCTATTCTCTAGCTTTTTGAGGAGGTGCCAGATCATTTTCCATAATGGTTGTACCATTTTACATTCCCACCAGCAGGGCATGAGTTCCAATCTCCCCACAACCTTTCTAACATCTGTCATTTTTTTTTTTTGATTAGTGCCAGTAATGTCAGGGTGAGATGGTATCTCATTGTAGTTTTGATTTGCATTTCTCTAATGGCTAATGATCACAAGCACTTCCTCATGTGTCTGTTGG
Organism: Trichechus manatus latirostris; assembly: GCF_000243295.1. Lineage (NCBI taxonomy): Eukaryota > Metazoa > Chordata > Mammalia > Sirenia > Trichechidae > Trichechus > Trichechus manatus. The sequence goes on from NW_004444116.1 coordinate 3,582,195, forward strand.
CTGCCTGAGTGTCTTCTTTGGTGAAGTGTTTGTTCATATCCTTTGCCAGTTTTCTAATTGGAGTATTTATCTTTTTGTTGTTGAGGTGTTGAAGTAGTCTATAGATTTTAGAGATTAGACTCTTGTCGGACATGTCATAGTCAAATTTTTTTTCCAGTCTGTAAGTTTTCTTTTTTCTCTTCTGTTGAAGTCTTTTGATGAGCATGTGTGTTTAATTTTTAAGAGCTCCCACTTATATAGTTTATCTTCTGGTGTTTGTGCATTGTTAGTTATGGTTTGCATTCTGTTTATGTCATGTATTATGGCCCCTAGCATTGTCCCTATTTTTCTTCCATGATCTTTATTGTTCTAGGTTTATATTTAAGTCTTTGATCCATTTTTAGTTAGTTTTTGTGTATGCTGTGAGGTACGGGTCAAGTTTCATTTTTTTAAAGATGGACATCATTTTGTCAGCACCATTTGTTAAAAAGACTGTCTTTTCCCCATTTCATGGACTTTGGACCTTTGTCAAAGATCAGCTGACAGTAGGCAGATGGATTTAAATCTGGGTTCTTTATTCTTTACATCTGGGTTTATTGGTCTATGTGTCTGTTGTTGTACCAGTACCAGGCTGTTTTGACTACTCCGGCCGGGTAATACTTTTTCCTTCATTCATTTATTTAAAAAGTGTTTGGTAGCCAGTTCTGCTGCACTCACCTTGCTAACAATTCAGATTACCAAGTGAGAAAGAAAAGACCTAATGGTCTTTTTGGAGAAGAGAGAGAATTATCAAAGGGAATGTAAAGCTTTAAGTGTGGTCAACATTATGAAGTAGGAGAACATAGTGAAGTCAGAAGACCTAGTCCTTAAGAGACATTATGTCTGTGCTACAGAATCAGCTTGCCTCTAAACAAGTGGTGTTTCCTTTTCTTCAAGAGTAAAATTGTAGTATTCTTCCCTTCATGTGTACAAAGGAAATTTTATTGTAATACATAAAGCAGAATTTGAAGAGTGAATTTATTTATTACAATTAATTAATTATTGACTGTAATGAATGTATCTCTGTGTTAGAGGTTTATATAATAAGAGTTAGAAGATTTTGTTCTTGCCATTTGGAAGGAACAGTTCCTGTACAGCTTGGCACCAAGGATGAGCAGATGTATATAGACCTTATATGAATGCTTATAGCTGTTTTGAAAAATAATAAATATTTACCTTAAATATAAGCTGAAAATGAGGGTTTTTGTAAGTGTGAGGAAAGAATAAGTATGAGAAATAACAATTTACAATGAGAAAAGTAGATGTTGCTAATAAAAATCAACAGAATATTTATCCTCCCATCTCTACACTTCAAACTTTGTACTTAGTCACCTTTATCTCAAAGTCAATGGTTTGATAGTCTATTTTATATTTTCTCTTATGTTGTCCTCCAGTTTTTTCATCCATTTTACTTCTACTTAACACTTAATGCTCTGATTCAATAAATTTATTTTTAATAATTTAAAATATTTAAAACATAATTATACTATTTTATCCTATGGTACCAAGTACACCTCATTTTCCTATTCTAGGCAGATTACTTCTCCAATGAGGGCTGAGTGACTCTCCTTACTAGGAGTCCATGCATAAGTTTCTCAGGATTTTAATCCTGAACTTTCCCTTTGGGAATCTAGAAATATTTACTTTAGTCAAATAACTTAAAAATCCCATTGAGATGTATAGGGAAGAAACAGTCAAATATTATTTTTGAATTATTCCATTTATAAAAGATCAGGCAGTGAATGTGTGGTTGAGAGGGTCAGTCATAGAATGTGAGATATTAACCCATTTGATCTTGCTAGTTATTCATAAAAAGAGTCCATTAGAAAATGAAAGAGCAGCCTTTATATCATAGGCATAATAGCAAGAAGAACTGCAGTCTGTGTTATATGTATTTTTTTCCAAATACCTCATAAAATGATAGGATTTGATTTTTTTTGTCTGACTGTAAATGAGTCAGCCAATAAGCATGTATTTATTGCCTAATTTTTGAATTACAGCGGTAGAATCTCTAAATGGATATAGAGGAACTTAATGACATGGTCCCCACTCTCATGCAAATTCAGACAAACTTAGAATTAGGATTCACACTTGAAATGATATTCAATCAAGAATAAATCATAGCAAAGTTGTATGAAAACATATATGTTGATAGGATAGGTACTAAATGGTGCTTACAATTTTGGAGGAGGGTAAATCAAGAGGTAATTTTAGAATCGGAGATCTGAGCTATATATGGATGGTGTTATGTCTGCTCTCTTCCCTGGTGGTACAATGAAACAAGAAGCCTCCTCATTGCCCCTTTCATGTTCTTGTTTCTCAAAGTGTAGATAAAAGGGTTAAGCATAGGAGTCACCAAACTGTAGAACAGGGACATGAGTTTGTTCTTGTCTTGGGAGTTGGTAGCAGAGATTGGACATACATACTAATGACTGGCCCATAGAAGGGGGATATGACAATAACATGAGGACTATGTGTGTTAAAGGCCTTCTTCTTTCCCTTCGAGGACCAAATCCTCAGGATGGTAGCTACAATGAACCCATAAGAGACAAGGATACGAGACAAGGGCACTAGGGAATAAAACATCCCCACAATGGAGAGCATAGCTACATTGAATGTGGTGTCAACACATGACATCTTGATTATCACCGGGACCTCATACAGGAAGTTTTCTACCTTGTCGTTACCACAAAGTGGCAGCTGGACGGTAAGAGATGACTGAAGCAAGGAGTTAGCCTAACCACTTAGCCGAGCTATGACAACTAGGAGGATACAAAGTCTCTGATGCATGATAGCTGGATACCTCAAGGGCCCATGATAGCAATGTAACAATCCAAGGACATCACAGCTAAAAGGATGCATTCAGTGACCCCCAGGAAATGAAACATATAAAATTGGATCACACAGCCCCCATAGCTGATAGACTTATCTGGTTCCCAGAGGTTCAGCAGCAGCTGAGGGATACTGCTAGTGGTAAAACACAGGTCCAAGAAGGAGAGATTGGAAAGGAAGAAGTACATAGGGCTTTCAAGATGAGGATCTACACTGGATACCACAATAATCTGAGACGCTGCCCACCCTTGTGAAGATGTAAGCAATAAGCACCTTCATGAAGAGAGGCATTTCCAGCCAGGGATGGTCAGAGAAACCCAAGACAATGAAGACCTTTGGAATACTTGTATTGCCTAGATTCATAACTGTCAATGATCTTATTGATGGAGTCAAGTAGAATTCCTTTAATTGTTAATTTATTCTGTTAATTGAGATAAAATAATATGTAGAGGGAGTTTTCTCTGTGTTGTAACTCTAGTGAAGTGATTTGCTACTTGCAACATGAAAAAATTGTGAGTCTAAATGCCATACATTATAATTTTTGTAGCGCTTCAAAAAGAAATACTAACAAATCTCTTTATTTTACCCCAAAATACAATGTAGTAAATTTTAATATAATAATGATTAGGTAAGGGGAAATTCACAGTTGATCTTATGTTAAAGAAAAGAATGAAATGAAGGAATGAATGGTTTGAAAGAGTGCTCAAGAACCATCCATGCTAACTTACCACGTGTCCAAGTCTGCTGACCTTAGCCATGCTCTGGTTGGATTTACGAGTTGATTTAGGGTAAGTTCAAAACTGATTGAGCTCCACTTGGATCGGTCTGATTTGCACAGAAACAACAACACATAGTGCTATTCCTTAGGCCTACTCCTCAAACCCTAGAATGACTTTTTCCCAACATAAACCTTTTGTTATAAAAGGAAGCATGGCCACATGTTCAGTACTTGAAAAACATGGCAAACAGTAATTGATTGCACAGCACAGTGATAATAGGCATCAATGCATATAATCACAATATGGTATATGTTAGTGTTTTTCATAATGTGAGTTTAATCTATTATATGCATTTTACCAGTTATATGCTATTTTATTGATTTATTGTATTTATTTTCATTACAGGTGTATGTATGTGCTTGTGTGAACTGGATTATGATGTAAAATGTATTTCTCACTACAGCTAATGGTAAAAAATTGAAAACCACGTGTGTAGTAGAAAAGTAAACAGGATATGGAATCAGAAAACCTGGATCCAGTCCATGGCCAATAGTAATCGACTTGACAACAACGGGTTTAAATATTTGTAGCCTCCCTTATCTACCTTGCTGTGTTGTGGGGATTAATTAGTTCCATAAGCACTACCACACTTTATTAAGTGAAATACTTAATGTTAATTATTTTCATGAAATACAGTGCCCTGTTTTATTGTGAGTCTGTATCTATTTAATTTTTCTTCAGGTTGTATCCAAATGTTAACAATGTCATCCTCCCCTAAGAAGTCTCATAAGGATTACACTTTATTCCCTTTAATTTCCCTAAATTATCGAGATCACAAGGCTTGAATCTGTTAGTAATTTCAAGATGTTTATGTTAGTACACATATACTTTAATTAATGGAAATACCCACCAATGCAAACAGTATCCCTGGATCAATTTTTAAAAACATTTCAATTTTTTAAATTGTAATCATGATATATCCATATTGAAAGATTCCAATTTATTCACACATTATTTAGCATGCAACTTTGCATAAAGAGGTCACAACATACACAGGATGTACAAAAAGATTAAATCAAACTAAATAGATCAAGCCTCCCCTCCCCCCAATGCCTACTTTAAATCAAGATTGATATTCAGTAGTGGTACTCTGTCACATCGAGTAGCTATGAGTTGAAATAGACTTGATGACACCTAAAAACAGCAACAACAACTTACCTTTTTCTAGCAGAAAAGATATTGATCTTTTCTTTCCATCAGAATTTCAATGTTAAGTGGGGGAATAAGAATTGTATTCTCTGTATTCAGGGGCTTTATGTCATGTCATAGGTCCTTACTACTTATTTGTTTATTTGATTTGAAGGATCTCAAGTATTTTTAGAAGTGGAAACCTATCTTCCTCTAAAATAACATTAACACAGGGTTATTACTCTTTATACAAATTCATGGGACTTTGTTTTCCATACAGACAATTAACCTTAGTGGAAATTTCTTGGCAAGACACCCTATAGAAATTCCCTGGTGGGTATACTACCTTCTAACTTTTTTCTTGCCTCAATAAAATAAAATTATAAATGTTGGCATTTTCCACACCATGTTGAATGCTGGACTCAAGAGTAAAAGAATCCTAGAAGACTTCACCTGATTCAAAAATTTAATAGAAACTTTTATTGGATTACCTGAGGAAATGTAAGACAATCAGTTCTGGTGTCAATATCCAATTTTATTTATGTTTTTCTAAGGAATTTTTCTTGAGATTTCTGGTATAATAAAGGCAGAGAAATTCTAGTTCCATATGAAAATAGAAAAGACAACCACCTTCCAATATGATATTTAAGGAATCAAAAGATTCTTGTTTTTGAATGTTTGTTCTACAATAGACTAGCACAGTATAGACGTTTTACCTGACCTGACACTGACTGTATTAAAGTTCCTCTTTTGCTCTAAACAATAAAAGCATTGTGTTGAAAAGAAATTAGTATATATTAATGTCCATTCATTCATTCAATCAATAAATATTTATTGGATGCCTACTATGTGTCACTCTTCTAGATGCTGCAAATATAATAGTCAACAATGGCAGACAAAACTTGCCTTAATATAACTTACATTCTAATACAGAGATAATAGATCTGTACTTATTTTCAAGGAGACCTGGTGACTCAATAGTTAAATGCTAGGCTGCTAACCAAAAGGCTGGTTGGCTCAAACTCACCAGCCACTCTGTGGGAAAAAGATGTGACAGTTTGCTTCTGTAACGATTACAGCCTTGGAAACCCTTGGGGCAGTTCTACTCTGTCCTATAGGGTCCCAATGAGTGGAATCAATTCTCTGGCAATGGGTACTTATTTTCAGTGTCTTGATAAATCTAGCTCCACAATGACTGAGATACTAGTGATATTATTCACAACACATCAAGCTGCTGTATAACAAAAATAAACTGCATAGATTTTTCTTAAGATGAGACCTATATGTTTGAAAATTTAGGTACAAAAGACTTTCTGCCTGGCCATCTTTCTTTAAGCAATTGATTTGTTCACTCATGCCTCACAATTAGCAGCAGATAAAGTAATTTGGGATCCCACCAGTCATGTTCATATCAATCATCTTATATTTGCTCTCTTTGTTTCCATTTTTGTTCTCATCACTTACTGCATTCTAGGATTGTATTCAGCTTCTGGTCCTTTGTTTTTGTTTCCTATCTAAAGTAACCTGCCCTTTAGTCATTAAAACTGATTACTAAATTTGACTTCTTTTCTCTAACCCTCAGCCTTATCTAAGGTTATTTTAGATATATATTACCTACTGTCTCTTTACATTTTAGAAAATCATCCCCTTTGACTGTATTTGTATATACATTAAGAAAGGTGTCAGAGATATTTATGAAGTTAAAGAGATGGATTGTGGAGGAGACTATTAGATGTCCCAATAACCATCTTTCCTACTATATATGAATGGAATTTTTAGCTAGGTAGATGGCTGATCAGAAAAACTGATGGTCATGTGTCAAAATATTAGCCAGTGGGACACATGTGGAAGTATAATGTGGCTGAATTCTGGAACCTTCCTTCAGAGATTGTTGTCATGTCTTTGACTCTCCTTTTTGGTCTCTTCCTTTACCTAGCTACTTAGAACATAGCTGATGGCTTGGGCCATAGGATGAGAGTCACTGCCTTGTGAGCTATCAGACGCCTGGATTCTAGAGTACTATATGCAGCAGAGTCAACATAACATCCTCGCACTACTTACCTCTGCATTGATTTTAATTAAGAGATTAATATAAACTTTGACTTTATTAAAGGCACTGTACTTAAGGCTTTCTATTACTTGTGCCTACACCAAATTCTAACTAATACATAATTCCTGCCATACACAAAGATGCAGTCTTGGGTAAGAATAGTGATAGATGAAGCAAACTTGAAATTAATAAAATAACTATGGTAAAAGGTCTGACATATTTCAGTAGCACAGGGAAGTGGGAAATAAGGAATCCATGGAAAATCAGTGACTCTGAAATATAACAAAACATTCTACCTACATTGGATAATGTACAAATGTAAATATTAGTTTAAAACTATGACTATGTTATCTATGAATCAAAAACACTGGTAGAGCTTGAAGAACTCCTATTAGTCAAATTGGGGACAATTTTGGCATCAAAATAAACAACAAAATCAATGAATAAAATAGCAATGAAATAAAATAGGAATTTATGAGGACATATTGATATAAATAAATAATTGAATAAATACATAAGTGAGGAAAAAAGGAAAGCTCTTTCTTATAACAGAATGCCAACTAATGAATATAGAACTACTATTGGAGTTAGAGAATTCATTAATAGATGCTGTAATTAATAGGTGAATGTTTGATCAAGATAAAGATTTTTACATAGTGCCAGAGTATCTACCCATGTACTGCTTGTTAATTTCTAAAGGAAAAGTCATAACTTCACAGTAGAGAGACACTGTGAAAGTGAACATCATCTGCTGTAGATTGAATAGTGTCCTTCAAAAAAATATGTGTTGGAATCCTAACTCCTATACTTGTGGATGTAATCCTGTTTGGAAGTAGGGTTTTCTTTGTTATGTTAATTAGATCATACCTGAGTAGGGTGGATTCTCGTAATGCAGAGTAATGAATTGCCTAAAGTCATGAAGGATAAGAACCAGGACAGCCCAAATCTTGTTCCTATGAGATGGAGGTCAGGCATACCTACACTCTCCAACTTTTTCACCATTTCTGACACCAGCTGTTCCCCCCACAGCACTCTCTCCTTTTCTGCAGTGTTTGATAATTTGTTGCAATGGCCACACAGAACTCACAGACTATACTCACATTTGTGTGGTTTATTAGGGAAGTAACAGGGTACCACTTAGGATCAAGATCAGCTTAGAAGTTACAGGAATAACTCAGGATCAGGATCAAGAAGCACATAGGCAAGGTCTGCAAGACTCCCCCAAAATGGAAAGCACATTCTTCCCTTCTTCAATGTAGGGCATCTTCCAACCAGGACAGCTCTCTTAGCTGCTCTCTGCTGTTCTGCGGCCTCTCTCCTGTGCTGCAATCCTCTCTGCCATGCAAGTAGGCCCTCTGTTGGCCATACAGGCCTCTCTGCCTTTGGCCTGTCAGCTACTAACTGGCCCAGCTCATAGTCAGTGTAGCAGCTTGCTCAGCTGCTACTCTCTGAGCAACTGCTTTCTGCCATTGTCACTGGCTCTGCCACTGGCTTTGTCACCGGGCCCCTTCTAGGCTTCTTGCTGTCTTCAATGTTAACAGCCTTTGACCTGTATTGCAACTGTTTTAGAAGGTTCCCGTCACAGGAACCTCAGGTCAAACCACTCTACTCCAGGCTCTTCTTAGTCTTAAGGTTCCCTACTTGCCTCTTCTGTCTCTCAAAACCTCTATATAAGTGGAGTTGGCCACTTATATAAACAAACTCTTTGTCAATTTTAAGGCATAGCCCTCTCAGTAAGACCATGAACTGACCAATCCTCTTGGTAGACTGCAAGTAGCCACTCCTATTTTATACACCACTTTCCTGAGTAGTAAACCAACCAATCCTTGCAAGGTAATTAAAATAGACCAATCACAGGGCAGACTTGCAGCCCAACCAATCATTTGTCTGTAGAATTACAAACACAGGACCAGAAAGTTCATGTATAAAAGAAACTCAGTACACCATAGTTCTAAATCTAATCATTTCTGAATTATAACAATAGCATATTAGAAATAGAGGCACACTCACATGAGAAAAGACAGATGCCATGGGAGGATTGCAAAGGAACTAAGGAATGCCCAGGGCTACTGACAAGGAAGCAATCAATATGGCCAAGACCCTGATTTGGATTTTTAATCTCCAGAACTGTAAGAAAATAAATTTCTGTTCTTTAAAGCCACCCACTTGTGGTATTCGTGCTACAGAAGCACTAGGTAACTAAGAAACCACCTTAACCATGAGACTGATGTTAACAACACCAATTTAAGACAAACTGGCCTCATGTGCCTTCTGAAATTATGTTATGTGACTAGCTCCTTCTTGGGGAAAATTATCCATATAAAAACTCCAAAAAATTGCAGACAATTGAAAACATCAGAATGTGGGCAGTGAATTAGATAATACTATGTTGACGTAAAATGCCTGGATTTTGATAACTGTACTGCTTATATGAGAGAATGTCCTATTCTTAGGAAATATACACTAAAGTGCTTAGTGATAAATGATTTGGAAAATATGTATATACATGCATATATTTTCACGTATGTATTTACATCTATATACATATACATTTGATTATATGTGTATTACACATATGTAAATGTATATGTATATGTATAATATGTATGCAAATAGGGCAAATGTAACAATTGATGACTGGGTAAAGTGTACATAGAATTCATTGTATTATTCTTGCAACTTATAATACAAGAAATGTATGTTCAAATATATATTAAATTATATTAAAGTACATTATAAAGTATATTAAATCAATCTAAAAAGATAAAAAGGAAAAGAAACACTGATAGGAAAGGTATTTCCTGCCAGTTCAAGGCCTTGGTACATGCTGTTTCTTCAACTTTGAATGTTTTTTTCTCTCCGATAGTCACCTAATTTTTTCTCGCTTTCTTTTTTTAATGAGTTTTTATTATACTTCTTTATTTTTCATTGTACTTTAGATGAAGGTTTACAAAGCAAATTAGTTTCTCATTAAACGATTAATACACATATTGTTTTGTGACATTGGTTGCCAACCCATGACTCTCCCCCTCTCAACCTTGGGTTCCCTGTTACTAGCTTTCCTGTCCCCTCCCATCTTCTCGTTCCTGCCCCTGAGCTGGTGTGCCCATTTAGTCTCATTTTGTATTGTGGGCCTGTCTAATCTTTGGCTGAAGGGTGAACCTCAGGAGTGACTTCAGTACTGAGTTAAAATGGTGTCCAGTGGTCATATCTTGGAGTTTCTCCAGTCTCTGTCAGACCAGTAAGTCTGGTCTTTTTTTGTGAGTTAGAATTTTGTTCTACATTTTTCTCCAGCTCTGCCTGAGACCCTCTACTGTGATGCCTGTCAGAGCAATCAGTGGTGGTAGCCGAGCATCATCTAGTTGTGCTAGACTCAGTCTGGTGGAGGCTGTGGTACTTGTAGTCCACTAGTACTTTGGACCAATATTTCCCTTGTGTCTTTGGTTTTCTTCATTCTCCCTTACTCCTGACAGAGTGGGACCAGTGGAGTATATTAGATGGCTGCTCACAAGCTTTTAAGACCCCAGACGCTACTCACCAAAATGGGATGTAGAACATTTTCTTTATAAACTGTTATGCCAATTGAGCTAGATGTCCCCTGAGACCGTGGTCCCCAGCCCTCAGCCCAGTAAATCCATCCCTCAGGGAGTTTGGATGTGTCTATGACGCTTCTATGACTTTGCCTTGGTCAAGTTGTGCTGACTTCCCCAGAATTGTGTACTGTCTTACCCTTCACTAAAGTTACCACTTATCTAGTCTCTAGTTAATGTTTTCCCCTCCCTACCACTCCTGTCCCCAGTAACCATCAAAGATTGTTTCTTTCTGTGTGTAAACCTTTTCATGAGTTTTTGTAATAGTATTCTCATACAGTATTTGTCCTTTTGTGATTGACTTATTACACTCAGCAAAATACCTTCCAGATTCATCCATGTTGTGAGATGTTTCGCAGATTCGTCATTGTTCTTTATCATTGTGTAGTATTCCATTGTGTGTATATACCATAGTTTTTTTATCCATTCATCTGTTGATGGGTGCTTAGGTTGTTATCATCTTTTTGCTATTGTGAATAATGCTGCAGTGAACATGGGTGTGATGGCTCTTATTTCTCTAGGATATATTCCTAGGAGCAGGATTACTGGATCGTATGGTATTTCTATTTCTAGCTTTTTAAGGAAGTGCTGTATGTATCATTTTTCATAGTGGTTGTACCATTTTACATTCCCACCAGCAGTGCGTAAGAGTTCCAAGCTCCCTGCAGCCTCTCGAACATTTGTTATTTTTTGTTTTTTTGATTTGTGCCAGTAATGTCAGGGTAAGATGTTATCTCATTGTAGTGTTGATTTGCATTTCTTTAATGGCTAGTGATTTTGAGCATTTCCTCATGTGTCTGTTAGCTGCTTGAATGTCTTCTTTGGTGAAGTGTCTGTTCATATCCTGTGCCCCTTTTTTAATGGGATTATTTGTATTTTTGTTGTAGAGGTGTAGTTTTTTCCTATAGATTTTAGAGCTTAGAATTTTGTCGGATTTGTCACAGCCAAAATTTTTTTCCCAGTCTGTAGGTTCTCTTTTTACTCTTTCGGTGAAATCTTTTGATGAGCATAAATGTTTAATTTTTAGAAGACCCCAGTTATCTAGCTTCTCTTCCAGTGTTTGTGTATTGTTAGTTATGGGTTTGTATGCTATTTATGCCATGTGTTAGGACCTCTAGTGTTGACCCTATTTTTTCTTCTATAATCTTTATTGTTTCTGTTTTATATTTAGATCTTTCATCCATTTTGAATTTGTTTTTGTGTATGGTGTGAGATATGAGTCCTGTTTCATTTTTTTTACAGATGGACATCCAGTTTTGCCAGCAACATTTGTTAGAAACACTGCCTTTGCTCTATTTAATGGACTTTAGGCCTTTGTCAAAGATCAAGTGACCATAGGTGGATGGATTTACGTCTGAGTTCTTGATTCTGTTCCATTGGTCAATGTGTCTGTTGTACCAGTACCAAGCTGTTTTGACTACAATAGCTGTATAGTAAGTTCTGAGGTCAGGTAGTGTGAGTCCTCCTACTTTATTCTTTTTCTTCAGTAGTACTTTACTCATCCAGGGCCTCTTTCTTTTCCATAGAAGGTTAGTGACCAGTTTTTCCATTTTGTTAAAGAATGCTGTTGGTATTTGGATTGAGATTGCATTGTGTTTGTAGATTGCTTTGGGTAGAATTGATATTTTCATCACAATGTTGAGTCTACGTAGAGATGAGCATTACGTTTTTTCATTTATGTAGGTCTCATTTGGTTTCTTGTACCAGCATTTTGTAGTTTCCTTTGTATAGGCCTTTTACGTCCCTGGTTAGATTTATTCCTAAGTACTTTATTTTTTTAGGGACTATTATAGATAGTATTATTTTCCTGATTTCCTTTTCATAGTCCTCTTTATTGGTGTATAGGAATCCTACTGATTTTTGTATGTTTATCTTGTATCCTGCTACTCTGCTGAATCTTTCTATTACTTCCAGTAGTTTTCTTGTGGAGTCCTTTGGGTTCTGTATGTATGGTATCATATCATCTGCAAATAGGGATAGTTTTACTTCTTCCTTACCAATTTTGATGTCCTTTGTTTCTTTTTCTTGCCTTAATGCTCTATCTAGGACTTCCAGCACAATGTTAAATAGGAGTGGTGGTGAAAGGCATCTTAGTCTTGTTCCTGTTCTCAGGGGGAATGTTTTCAATCTCTCTCCATTAAGAATGACACTAGCTGTTTGTTTTGTATAGATGCCCTTTATTATGTTGAGGAATTTCCCTTCTTATACCTACTTTATTGAGAGTTTTTATCAAGAATAGGTGTTGGACTTTATTGAATACCTTTTCTGTGTTAATTGAGACTATCAAGTGATTCTTTTCTTTTGTTTTATTTATGTAGTGGATTACATTGATTGATTTTCTAATGTTGAACGATCCCTGCATAACTGGTATGAATCTCACTTGGTTGTGCTGTATTTTTTTTTGATATGAAGCTGAACTCTTTTGGTTAGAATTTTGTTGAGAATTTTTGCACCTATATTAATGAGAGATATTGGTCTGCAATTTTCTTTTTTTGTGGTGTCTTTTCCTGGTTTTGGTACAGGGGTTATGCTGGCTTCATAGAACGAATTCAGAAGTATCCCTTCCTTTTCTATGTTCTGAAATAGTTTGAGTAATACTAGTGCAAGATTTTCTCTGAATGATTGGTAGAATTCTCTAGTGAAGCCATCTGGGCCAGGGCTTTTTTTTGTTGGGAGTTTTTTTTTTTTTTCTAAATTACATTTTCAATCTCTTCTCTTGTTATGGGTCTGTTCAGATTTTTGACCTCAGTTTGTGTTAGTTTAGGTAGGTAGTGTGGTTCTAGAAATTTGCCCATTTCCTCTTGTTGTTGTTGTTAGCTGCTGTTGAGTCAGTTCTGACACATAGCGGCCCTGTAGGACAGAGTAGAACTGCTCCATAGGAAGCAATTGGTGGATTTGAACTGCTGATCTTTTTATTAGTAGCTGAGCTCTTAACCACTACACTGCCGGGGCTCCCCATTTCCTCTAGGTTTTCAAATTTGTCAGAGTATAGTTTTTCACAGTACTCTGTTATGATCCTTTTTATTTCAGTTCGGTCTATTGTAATGTCCCTCTTTTTTTTTTCCTGTTTGGGTTATTTGCATCCTCTCTTATTTTCCTTCTGTCAGTTTTGCCAATTGTTTGTTGATTTTGTTGATCTTTTCAAAGAACCAACTTTTGTTTCTTTTGTTGATTCTTTCTATTGTTTTTCTATTCTCAATTTCATTTATTTCTGCTCTGGTCTTTATTATTTCCTTTCTTCTAGTGGCTGTGGGCTTCTTTTGCTGTTCTCTTTCTATTTGTTTGAGTTGTATAGCTAATGTTTTGATTTTGTCCCTTTCTTATTTTTTGATGTGTGTGTCTATTGCAATAAACTCACCTCTGAGCGCTGCCTTTGCTGTGTCCCAGAGATTTTGGTATGATGTTTTCATTCTTGTTTGATCCTAGGAAATTTTTTGTTCCATCTTTTATTTCTTCGATTACCCAGTGGTTTTAAAGCAAAGTGTTATTCAGTTTCCATGTATTTTTTTTCCTTGCTCTTCCTGTTATTAATTTCTACTTTAATGGTGTTGTGATCAGAGAAGATGCTTTGTATTATCTCAATGGTTTGGATTTTGTGAGGGTTGCTTTGTGGCCTAGGATGTGATCTATTCTGGAGAATGTTCCATGTGTGTTGGAAAAGAATGTGTACTTTGCTGCTGTTGGGTAGAGTGTTCTAGGTATGTCTATGAGGTCAAGTTGCTTGATTGTGGCCCTTAGATCTTCTGTATCTTTGTTGAGTTTTTTCCTAGATGTTCTGTCCTTTACCAAGAGTGGTGTGTTGAAGTCTCCTACTATTATTGTGGAACTGTCAATTTCTCTTTTCAGTGCTGTTAGAGTTTATGTATTTTGGAGCCCTGTCATTGGGTGCATAGATATTTATTATGGTTATGTCCTCATGGTGGATTTTCCCTTAATCATTATATGATTTCCTTCCCTGTCTTTTATGGTGGATTTTGCCTTAAAGTCTATTTTATCTCAGATTAGTTTTTCCACTTCTGCTCTTTTTTCGTTGCTGTTTGCTTGGTATATTTTTTTCCATCCTTTGATTTTTAATATATTCATCTTTTTTTTCCTAAGCTGTGTCTCTTGTAGATAGCATTTTGATGGGTCCTGTTTTAGATCCATTCTGTCACTCTCTGTCTCTTTATGGGTGCATTTAAGTCATTTACATTCAGTATAATTGTTGGTAGGTGTGAGTTTATTGCTGTCATTTTGTAGTGCTTTTTTTGTCGTGCTGATGCTTTCATTGTTCCTATAACTCTTCTATGCTGAATTCCTTTTGTTTGTGGATTTTTTTGGTTATATTTTGTGTTTACTGAGACTTTATGTTTTTCTTCTTTATTTTGATGAGTAGGTTTTTTAACTTTCTTTGTGGTTACCTTGAAATTTACCCCTATCTTCCTAAGTTTAAGCCAGTCTCTTATTACTTGAGAATGCCTTGACTTCTTCTCCATTTGAAAGTTTTACACCTACACAGTTTATTCCCTCTTTTATTGTTCTGAAGTTGTTGTCATTTATAGATTGACCTTTCTGGTTCCCTGTTGTGAATTTTTTAGTTTTCTTTTATCCTTGAGAGTTCATTATCTAGGTTGGTATCCGGCTGATGCTGTCTCATGTGCTGGATTCAGGTTATTCTCTGATGTTGTTGATTCTCTAACCAAAGGACTCCCTTTAATAATTCTTGTGAGTTTGGTTTGGTTTTTACATATTTCATCAATTTCTGTTTATCTAGAAACGTCCTAATTTCACCATCATATTTGTGAGAGAGTATTGCAGGATATATTATTCTTGGTTGGCAGTTTTTTTCTTTCAAGGTTTTGTATGTTATTCCATTGCTTTCTTGCCTGCATGGTTTCTGCTGAGTAATCAGAGTTTAGTCTTATTGTTTCCGCTTTGTATGTGACTTTTCATTTTTCTCAAGATGCTCTCAGGATTCTTTCTTTGCCTTTGGTTTTAGTGAATGTGATTATGTATGTCTTGGTGTTTTTCTTTTGGGGTCTATCCTATATGGGGTTTGTTGAACTTCTTGGATGCTCAGCTTTTCATCTTTCATAATATTTGGGAAGTTTTCTGTCAGCAAATCTTAAGTGATCCTCTCTGTGTTTTCCATTTTCTTCCCCTGTTCTGAAACTCCAATCACATGCAGACTTTTGCTCTTGATTGTATCCCACATCATTCTCAGGGTTTCTTATTTTTCCTCATTCTTTTCTCTGATTTTTCCTCAAGCAAAGTAGTATCCAAGGATTTGTCTTCAGTTTCTCTGATCTTCTTACATTGTCTCACATTTGCTTCTAACACCTTCTATTGCACTTTCTATTTCTGAAATTTTATTATCTTTTGGATTTCTAATTGCTGTGTTTGTATGATTTCTGGTTGTTTATTTTGACATTTTGTTCCTGTATTATTGTCCTGAGTTCTTCCATTGTTTTGTGTGTCTTTTCTTTTCTTTTTTTTTAAATTGTACTTTAGGTGAAGGTTTATAGAACAAATAGTTTCTCGTTAAACAGTCAGTACACATATTGTTTTATGGCATTGGTTAACAACCCCATGACATGTCAACCCTCTCCCTTCTTGACCTTTTATTTTTTTG
>NW_004444116.1:3598754-3616902 GCF_000243295.1 Trichechus manatus latirostris
GCCTTGGTAGCTGTGGTCCATTAGTCCTTTGGACTAATCTTTTCCTTGTATCCTGTTCTCTTCATTCTCCCTTGCTCCTAAAGGGGTGAGACCAGCAGAGTATCTTAGATGGCTGCTCACAGACTTAAGACCCCAGATGCTACTCACCAAAGCAGAATGTAGATCATTGTCTTTATAAACTGTGTTATGTCAATTGAGCTAGATGTTCCCCAAGACCATGGTCCCTATCCCTCAGGGAGTTTGGAAGTGTCTACGGGGCTTCCATGACCTTTCCTTGTACAAGTGCTGTTTTACCCAGTATTGTGTACTGTCTCACCCTTCACCAAAGATACCACTTATCTGTTGCCTATTTAGTATTCTCCCCACCCCCCCATCCCTGGTAACCAACAAAGATTGTTACTTTTTGTATGTAAACTTTTTCATGAGTTTTTCTTCTTTATTTTTATGAGTATGTTTGTTAACTTTTTTTGTGGTTACCATGAAATTTACCCTTATCTTTCTAAGTTTGAAGCAGTCTATTATTACTTGGTATCACCTTGTTTTCCTCTCCATTAGAAGGTTCTATACCTACACTGTTTATTCCCTCTTTTATTGTTCTGCTGTTGTTGTCATTTACAGATTAACTTCTCTGATTCCCTGTTGTATTTCTTTTGGTTGTCTGTCTTTTCTGTGATTTTGTCTGTCTTCTCCATGATTTTGTTTATTTTTTCCTTAATTTTGTCTGCATTTTTCATCTTTTGGAGAACACTGAATAGCAGAGTTTTGAATTTCCTGTCAGGTAGTTCCAGTGCCTTTTCTTCTACCAGAAGGTCATCTCGTGTTTTATTTTGGTCTCTTTGGAGCCATCCTGTCCTTTTTTTTTTTTTTTTTTAATATGTTTTGATATTTTCTGCAACAGTCAGGAATTATTTTATTCATTTATTGATTGTAGATTTGATTGTTTCATCCTGATTTTTTTGTTTTATTTGGTCATGTCTGGGCAGGCAAGCTTGGTGTGTTTTGTTACTTGCTTGCCTGTGGACACAATGTTTCTTACCACATTATCCAGGTGGCCAGGGCTGGTAACTCAGCTATAGTACAGCAGGGCGGGTCCGGCAAGGGGGAAGGGGCAGGGATTGGTACTTTTTGGCAAGAACTGGGAGCAACGAGGTGGGGTTAAGGGGCAGTGCATGGCAGGGTCTGGGGAACTGTGTCAGTACTGCTCTGGGGCATGGAACTTGGCACATGGTGCAGATAGGCAGGAGGGAAAAGAGGATATGATATGCAAAGTTAAGTGGTTGGGTGAAAGAAGAGAAAGAAGAGAGAGAAACAAAAGCAAAAAATAAAAATTAAAAGGTAAATAAAATGGTGGTGCAGTAGGATTTGGCGAGTTGGGGTTGGGGCAGAGTTGGTGAGGTCATGTGCTGGTGGTTCTCTAGCTGAGCTGTGTGGCTCTACCTGTTGAGAAGGGGTGTGGGTGGTGCACAGGGCTAGGTGGGTGGGCGAAAGGAAAAGAAAGAGGGGAAAGAGAGAGAAGAAAACAACAATCAGCAAGCAAAAATCAAGCAAACAAACAAACAAACAATAAATAAAACAACAAACCAAACAAAAATATGGTAGTGGGGGAGCTGGCCATCAGGGGCAGGGTAGAATTGGGATGATGGCATACTGATGTCTCTCTCACCTGGTGGCACAGCACAGCCTGTCAGGAAGGGCAGTGGCACTATAGGGCCTATGTGGGAAAGAGAAGGAAAAGGAGAAAGGGAGAGATAAAGAAAAATAAAATATATGGCACTGAGGGAGCTGGCCTGTGGGGGTGAGCAACCCTAGGAGGCTATGTGCCAGAGGCTCTCCAGCTGAGTGGTACAGCACAGCCTGCCAAGAAGTTGGGGGTGGCGCACGAGGCTGGGTGGATGGCAGAAAGTAAAGGAAGAAAGGAAAAGAGAGAGAAGAAACAATAACAAAAAACAAACATTAAATAAATAAATCAAATGGTGCTAAGGGAGCTTGTCGGTGATGGCAGTGCAGACCTGGAGAGGCTGCCCGCAGTAAGTCTCCAGTTGAGCTGTGCAGCATGCCCCCTCCAGAAGGCGCAGGGGCGGTGTACAGGGCTGGTGGAGGGAGAAAGGAAAGGAAGGAAAGAAGAGAGAGAGAAGAAACAGGAAAAAGAAAAAAAAAAAGAACAAAGAAAACAAATGCAAAAATCACAGCCTGTCAAGAAGGGGAGGGGATGGCACATGGGTCTAGCTGAGCAGAAGAAAGGAAAGGAAGGAAGTGAGGGCACAACAAAAAAAAGCCCCCCCCCCCACCAAATCATCAACAAACCAAAAACAAACAAAACAGTGGCATTGAAGGGGCCAGCTGGTGGGCGGCAGGGTGGACCCTGGCAGCAAGAACCTGGCATCTCTCTGGCAGAGCAACTGTGGCCTGTTGGAAAGTGGCAGAGGCCATGTAGAGAGAAGAAGGTGGGGGTGGGGGTGGCAAATCATGTATCCCTGGTTACCAGGTGCTCTGTTTCCTGCTGGGAGCTCTGTGGAGTTCCTTTCCGATACTCCTTGTCTGCAGTCCTTGGTGGCTGAGGGCCAAGATAGCAAATCTGGGTGGCAGTGAGCTGGTATCTTTCTGGCCGAGTGACCATGGCCCATTGGAAAGTGGTGGAGGCCTTGTATAGGGAAAAAGGGTGGGAGGTGGGAAAGCGTGTATCCCTGGTTACCAGGTGCTCTGTCTCCTGTTGGGAGCTCCATGAAGTTGCCTTCCTGTACTCCCTGTCTGTGTTCTTTGGTGGCTATAGAACAAGATGGCGAATGTGACCAGGTTAGCTGGTAGGGGACCTCCACTCCATAGCTCTCTTTGTTCTCTGTTCTCTGTCAGTTTCTTATTCCATTTGGTACTTGGTCGAGTTCTTTATTCCTTCATTCGGTGTTTGTGGTTGCAGAATTGACATTTGTATCTGTTTTACTCAGTTTTTCGGATCTTTGCTGCAGAGGGATGGCATGGTACTTGTGTCTATAGTGCTGTGTTGGCTCTGCCTCCCTAATTTATTTCCACTTCACTTATAGGTATGAACTTAAATGACAGTTCCTCAGAAGGGCTTTCCTCTGACCCCTCCAGATTTAAGTTAGTGATCCTTCCATTTTATTTTTGAAGGCTTGTCATTTTTATTTAATAGCACTTATTTCAATTTGAAATTATATGTTTATATGATTATTTGTTTTTCTTCCCCACTAGACTATAAACTTAGTGAAGGCAGGAATTGTTCCTGTTGTATTTACCAGTAAATACCCAAGAATTAGCAAAATATGCATATATTGTAGGTGCTCAGTGTATATGAAGAGAATAAATAACTATATCAGCCTGGTCTCTGGATGTGCACTTACTTTAGGAAGGCATACAAATTTTAACTGTCTCAGATTAATGTGGAACATGATATTAATGTATATATGGATAATATAAAAATATTGGCATATTGATGGTGATTTAAATTTTAGAGTTCAAATCATCTTATATTTGTTATTTAAATTATCAATGTCCCATAATTTATAAATATATATGAAATTATTTTGTAAGCAGACTGGAAATTGTCAACTGTGAACTTGAAGTTTGGAGTAGACATCTCTAAATTTAGTTGCAAATTTAATAATTACATTAACCTAATAGTTAATTCACTGTCAATAATTTTTTTGTTTCAAATCAAATTCAACTTTAGCTTACTATATGATTCTAAGATAGTACCCAGTAGCAACAAAATAAAACAGTGAAAAAACTCTTTAAGGTGAAATAAATAAAGAGCAACAGTTTTATGATGTGTGATTTTTTTGATAGTAAAGAACTTGTGTGGTGCAATTTGAAAATACAGAAAAAAATATGAAGACTAGGAAAAAATGGCTGATATCCTACCACTTGTTTCACCACAATTAACTTGTTGGTGAATTTATTTCCAGTACTTTCCTACACATATAAGTGTATACAAAACAGGGCTTTGAACTGGTTATTTTTGATTTGATCCCCTGCTGAAAATTTGCATTTCAACTCCAGATATACTGAATCAGATCTACATTTTAATCACCTTGTGTATTCTTATGTATAAATAAGACTCAGCTGGGGATCTTGTGAAACCGTAGTTTCTGATTCAGTATATCTGGGGTTGAGATGCAAATTCTCAGCAGGGGTCAAAATGAAAATAATTGGTTTGAAGCCCTAATACAAAAGTGGGGTCATATTTTCAGTTTAGATTTATTTCCCGATATTTTCCCCCACTTAACTGTGAGCATTCCTTTATAATATTATTTTTTAAAAGAACTGGTCAATTAATTTGGTAGTAAACCAGCTCAAAATATCAGTGCCTAAAACCAACAAAGATTTATTTTTTGCTCATGTTTCAAATCTATTGAAGATTAGCTGATGGTTCTTTTCCATGTCATTTTCATTTAGGGATCCAAGTTGATGGAGTAGCCACAATGCAAAATTTTCTAGGTTGTTGTGATAAAAGTAACATTGCATAACACACACTGGCTCTTAAAATTTCTTTGCAGAAGCTTAACAATCTTGCATATTATTGTGAATGCACTAAATGCCACTGAATTGTACATTTTGAAATGGTTTTTTGTATGTTTTGTGAATTTCATCTCAATAAAAAAAGTCTTTCATCAAAAAGGCATAACCTGAATTTAATTGTCAGGAAACATCAGGCAAACCCAAATAAAGGACATTCTATAAAACAACTTGCCTGTAATCTTAAATGCATCAAGATTATAAAGATTAGAAAAAGCTGAGAAACTCTTCCAGATTAAAGAAAATTAAGAAAACAAGACAACTAAATGCAACATGTGTTCCTGGATTGGATTCTGGGCTGGGAAATAAAAAGCTATAAAGGAATTTATTTGGAAGAATAGTAAAATTTGAATATGAACTGCATATTAGATAGCAGTAATTTAACAATGTTAAATTTTCTGAATTTGATCATTTTACACTGATTCAAAGAGAATGTCCTTGATGTTAGGACCTAAGCTTAAAATATTTAGGGGTAAAAGTTTACAATGTACTTTCAAATAGTTTATTTAAAAAAAAAAATGTGTTATATTGTTGTTGTTGTTGTTGTCAGCTGCCATGAGGTCAATCCTGATTTATGGCAACCTCATGCACAATGTAACATAGTGCTGCCCTGTCCTGTGCCATCTCCATGATTGGTTGCAGATCACACTGTTGTGATCCATAGGGTTTTCATTGGCTGAATTTTTGAAGCAGGTTGCCAGGCCTTTACTCCTAGTACTTTATAGTCTAGAAGCTTTGCTCACCATGATAACAATATACAAACCTGCCCTGACAGACAAGTGGTGGCTGCTCTTGAGGTGCATTGGCCAGGATTATATATACAGTGATAAAGTAAATGTGGCAAAAATATGAACAATCGGTGAATCTAGGTGAAGGGTATATGAGAGTTCATTGAATTATTTTCTCAACTTTTCTGTAAATTTGACATATTTTTCAAAATAAAAAGTTAAAAAAGGGAAGTGATGCGCTTCATTTCTGCTCACATTTTTTTTTTTGTTGTTGGTAAGTGCTGTCGAGTTGATTCCGACTCATAGTGACCCTATGTACTATGGAAGAAAACACTACCCAGTCCCACACCATCCTCACAATCTTTGCTATGTTTGAGCCCGTGGTTGCAGCCACTGTGTCAATCCATCTCTCTGAGGGCAGGCACTTTAAACTCATGGTCTGGTTTTCACTGGATACCATCTGGTTCTTCTTCAATGTTATTAGGTGAGGGTTATAGCTCTGTCAATCACATTGCAGAAGTGGGCAGAATCAATATACATTATCAGTTTAAGAGTTGGACATGCTCTAGGTTCTGGCATTTATTAATTATAGTGACTGCACATTTGAACAAAATATAGATTAAGCCAATTAATATTATTATCATTAAATTGCCTCGCAGGAAAGAGTGAGCCCAAGATACTATCCCTTGGAGTAGCTATCCAGATAAATCTGGGGTTTGTAAAGGAGTAAGAGAGTGCAGCCAAACAGCCTGCTGTCTAATTTTATGAATATTTTGTTCTACAATTCCAGAAGTATTCACCCAAGAGCAACAGGATGTATTGGCTACCACATGTATTCCTCCTTGTGCCAATAAGAAGTCTAATGCAATCCAATTGTCCAAGACCACCTTTACCAAAGCAGTTAATGATTTTTGCTGAGCTGACATTCTGTCAGTAATGTTATCAGGTATTTGTGCCATTGGGGCAGACAAGTTTCATAAAGATTTTTCTAATTCTACTGTACCATATGAGGGAGTTAATACTCTTAAAAATGACAGCCTCGCCCTGGTTGTTCTCCTATGGGATTTTCATACACTTTTCTTTTGGTTATTGAAATTACTTTCATATTGCTCATCCAATGTTGACTAGCATTTTTGGAATAGATGTCAAAGGGGACACCCATTGATCCTAAGGTACATTGCCCTTGCATTCTACAGCCACCTACACACAGAATAGCCCATGCGTAAGGACTGTCCCTATGAAAGGGATTGTTTAAACCACTGTAATTATATCCCCCACATAGGAACACGTAACCATAAGGGGCACAAACAACAGAATTGGTACAAGGCTCAGGAATAGAAAATTTTACATACATTAGTCATGTCTCAACTAGGTTGTTATTACATATTTGAAGTCTTCTAAACTTAAGTTCTAACTTAGCATAATTCTCAGAACAGGGATTGTCATAAATAGGATTATTGTGTTTATCATATTTAGGATATGGTTCATTTAAGGTACTTAAACAATTCTGATACCAATGATCATAATATCTAGGTGATTCAGGATAGTATTCAATAAAATATAGTCTTAATTCTCCTTCCTGTACACAGGAAACTTGGGGGTTAACTGCCTTTGCTCCTTTATGATTTATAACTAGATGTCACATACCTGTGAGATTGAAACAAGGAATATTTGGATGAAACAGCGTGTTAGGGGTATGCCACAATTTAACCTTTATTGCTCATTATAGGGCAAAGCTAGAATTTGTTATTGGTGAAGTGATAACATGATAGTTTAATATTGGGGACGCTAAAGGATCTGAATTATCTTTTACAGATTTAAGATTATGACAACATATGAAACAATCAGTTAATTCTCTGCACCAGCAACTGCTTGAGTTAATTTTACAAATACATTTTCTTCCCATGTTAAAGTTAAGATACATATGGGGAAGAATAGAGTTATCTTATTTAAAGCCATAATAATATAGATGAATAACCGACAATGGCTACATATAGTGACTATCAGCATTATTGCTATGATTAACCACACCAAACCACAAACTTCAGTCTAATGTATTTAACACTTCATTTTCAATATACAATGATTACAATGGAAAATAAGGTAAGTTAGTATAAATCCTACTAATTCAGCCAACTGGAGTTTTTGGTCCTTCACTTTCTGGTATAGGTTGGAAGGAATGTTCAGCCTTTTGCGGAGGATGATTAGTGGCAGTGTTTAACCTTCAGTTTTAATCCTCCTGCTAATTCAATGACCCATTTAGAAACCTTAGTTTTCTTCAACTGAGATAGATATATCCATGATTTTACTACGTGTAGTTTAGCAGCACAATCTTTAGTTAATAGCACTAGATAAAGTCCTTTCCGTCAAGGTTTGAAGGAATCCTTAATTTGGTGATGTTTTGAATACACATAATCTCCTGGTTTTGGTTTATAATTTGAAGAATTGGAAACAGGTGTGTTTGTTTGATATGCACGTTGCAGCTGGTAACCATAATCTTTAGCATACTGAACTAATACTAAACAATATTTTAGCAGATTAATAGAAAGGAGATTTGACTCTATATTGTTAACCCCATAAGGTAAAGCCATAGCGTGGCCAGTTATAATTTCAGAAGGGGTTAGGACCAGAGAGAGTTGATCTTAAATTCATAAACACCAGGGGAAGAGCTTGAGGCCAAGCCAGTCCTAATGAAGAGGTTAATTTTAACTAATTGGTTCTTTATAATATGATTGGCCCTTTATACCAGTCCTGAGGAGTGGGGATGATATGGACAATGCAAGCACTGTAGGATGGGAAAAATTTTGTGCATAGTGGTTACTACTTGTCCGGTAAAATGAGTTCCTTGATCACTACAGATAACCCTCTTTTGAGACCCAACTAAGTACCTCTTCTTCTGGAACTAACTGCTAGTGTTTTTTCTTTCTTTTTTTTTTTTCAATTTGGAAACATGGGTAGGTTATGAATGGTGATTGAGAGTTAAAGAGAGGAGGGGGAAGACCTCTAATTCTTAGATCTTGAATTTTTGAGGAGCCTGTGCTAATTCCCTTAAAATGAGTTTGCTCAGTTGTTGAGACTAAATATTCCTGAATGGGGGTCTGAGCAGCCAGTTTACCAGCTTTATCAGTCAATATATTTCCCTTTACTTCCTCTGTTTGGGGGCCCCATTTGGATTGATGAGTTTGTATTTTCATTACTGCTATTTCAGAAGGTAATAAGAGAGCTTCCAGCAAATCAGCCACTAAAGTACCATTCTTTACAAGTTGTCCTGAGGAAGTTAAAAATCCTGTTTCTATAATATTCCCAAACCATAGACTATTCCATACCTGTAATGAGAATTGGTGTATATATTAACTGACTGACCTTGTGCCAATTTATATGCTCTTGTTGAAGCTATAAGCTTGGCTTGTTGGGCTGAGGTTACCTCAGGCAAGGGTCTGCTTTCCAATACCTCTACTGTGATAGTGACAGCGTATCCTCCTTGATACCTAGAACTAGAAGCTTCAAGTTTTATCTAGGGGCCATCTACAAACAGCACAAGTGAAGGGCTGGAGAGTGAAGTTACTTGCAGATCTAGGAGATAAAAGTTGATCTGTTAAATCAAAACGATCATGATCAATGCCATTATCATTGAGATCATGCATAAGGGTAGCTGGATTTAAGGCCCCTACAGTGTGTAATCTAAGGTTGGGGGCAACCAGAAGAAGAGCTTCATATGAAGTTAGTCAGCTAGCTGAAAGGTATTGGGTTAGAGTAGAATTTAAGAAGGCAGAAACGGCCTGTGGAACATATACATCTAGATTATTTCCCAATATTATATCAGCTGTTGTTTCTACTAATATGGCAGTGGCCACAACTGCTCGAAGACATAGAGGATAAGCTCTGGCTACTGGATCTAACTATATACTGTAGTACCCTGCAGGTCTCTGTCTCCTTGCTTCTGAGTTAAGACTCCTAAGACATTCCTTTGTCTTTCAGGAAGGAAAAGAGAAATCTAAAGGTTAGGGAATCCAAGAGCTGGAGTGTGAGTTAGAGATTCTTATAATTTGGTTATGGCCTGCACAGCTTCTATAGACAGCTTGAAAGGTTCATAGATATTACCCTTAAGAGATACAAAAAGAGATTGTGTTCACGAAGAGAAATTTTGAATCCAAGTTCTACAATATCCACACAGTCTGAATAATCCCCTTAACTGTTTCTTTGTTCTAGGTATAGGGTAGGAAAAGATAGCTTCTCTTCATTTTGGGTCTATTGAGATTCCTTCTGCTGAGATTAAATGACCAAGATATTTTACTTGTGGAAGGGCAAACTGTAATTTTTCCCTGGATGACTTATGCCCTCTAACATCCAGATGATATAATAACAGAAGACTATCCTGTATGTTTGCTTGCCTAGTGTTAGAACAGACTAAGAGATCATCAATATACTGGAGTAACATAGATTTGCATTCAAACTGTAAAGGTAACAAGTCAGCATGTAAAATCTGGGAAAAGTAGGTGGGGCTGTCACTGAATCCTTAGGGCATGACTGTCCAAGATTATTGTTGACTATGCTACATAAAAGCAAACAAAAACTGGCTGTCTGGATGAACCGGAATACTGAAAAGAGTGCTATAGAGGTCAATGACTGTGAACCATGTGATATCTGGTGGAATTTGGGCTAATAGCAAACGTGGATTTGGAACAACAGGGGTTCGAGGGATAACAATGCGATTAGTAGCGCTAAGATCTTGCACAAATCACTAACCACAGTTATTAGGTTTTCTGACAGGAAATACTGGGATATTACAAGGACTAGTACATGGAATGATCAATCCCTTTTTTAAAAAATCTTGGATGATAGTTTTCAGTCTTTGCTTCAGGTTTGAAAAGCTATTGAACAACTTTAGGTCTGGGTTTAGTGGGGTCTATTTGGACTTTAATAGTTTCACCCGATAGAAAGTGGCCAACATCGGTTGACAAGGAAGTCCATAATTGTGATGGTATTTGATTAAGAATTTGAGTCTCTTTTTCTGAGGGCAGGGTAGCCTCATCCTTTGATACCAAAAGGCCTTGTAATAAACACAAGGTTTCTTCTATCACAGGTATCTGGGTCTTATCTTCATTTTCAATGTCAGGGAAATGAGTAATATATCCCCTGCATCTGTAAACGAATATGGCATTTCCATTTGGAAAGAAAGTCACACCCTAACAAATTTACAGGTGACTATCACTTAGTAAAAATGGGTGGAAGTCTTCTGTTGGACCTAAAGAAAGTAGTATGGGTAAAGAACAGGTTAAAATTTATTCCTCATTGGAAACTCCTACGTCTAGAGAAGTCTGAGTACTCCAGGGAAGAGGCCTTGGCAAACTCATGGCGTTGATTGTTAACAATGTTGCACCTGTGTCCACAAGGCTGGTACAAGGCTCCCCTTTTACTTGGATCATTGTTTCTCCCCACTGGGACAAGGAAACAACTATCAAAGCCACTATAAGTTCCCTGGAGCCTCATCACATTGATTTTTCTAAAGGTGGTGCTGAAGGAGTCACCTTTGTTTATACTTAAGCTTAAGACAATCTGTTTTAAAGTGACCAGGTTTCTTGCAGTAGTTACAGACCATGGGAGCAATACTATTGGTGGGAGAATTCCCTTGCTTTGGCTTTGCTCCCATAGGTTTCTGTAATTACTGCAACTGGAAAGTCATTAATTTTTCTTTCTTCTCTCTTTTTTTTTTTTACTCAGCCTGTTTCTTTTGCTGTTTTATAGTTTGGTTTAATTTATAGGCTAAAGTGGCTAATTCAGAACTATCAATACTTTCCCAATTTAACTGATGCCTTTTTACCATTTGGGCTAATTCAGGATTCAATCCTTTTACAAACAGTGAATTAAAGCGAGCTTAGCCCCTTCATCAGTAACTTTTAACCCTGAATGTTCTATAAATATTTTAGTTAACCTATCTCTATAATTATAGAGTCATCTTTTTCTTGATTGCAAGCTTGTAATTTTGTCCAGTTGATTTTTGGAGGGAAAACTATGAAGAAACAACATATAGGTTCTATTGATTTCTTGGATTTTGTTCTAACAGTTGTGCCTGAGGCACCTATAAACCAAAACCAAACACACTGCTGTCGAGTTGATTCTGACTCATAGTGACCCCACGGGTAGAAGGAAACCTCAAGTTTCCCACCTTTGGCCCTTTGTTTAACTACTAAGGGCATGGTGGGCTCAATATCTTCTGGCCTAGCAAATGGCTTTTCAGATAAAGCCGATTTCTCTAAGCCTGGATAGAGACTGGAAGGCAATGATTTGACTGAGTCCAATTTTATATTGCCTTCCAACCCCTTTTGCAATGTTTGAATTTGCTTGGCTTGCTTAGGTACTACTTCCTGTAGGGAGGTAAATTTGTCGTGATGTTGCTGTCAAGATGTCTCAAAATACCAATTATAAAAAATTTCCCACTGTAGTTTCTTTATACGAGACCCTTGACTTTCTAGTTTACGTTTCTAATATAATATCTTAGCCAAATCAAAACTCCCCCATAGGGGCCACTGTTCACCCTCACAGTCCTTAATGAGACCGTGCTATTTTCCTAAATACTGACTGGCAGTAATACCAAAGTTTCAAACCATGTAGGCAGCAGGGGTCCCGGATAGGGGGCTTTTGTCATTCTTGTTATTCTTATTTCCCATTTTCTTTTGTTAGCTAACACGGAAAAGAACAAGAGACAAAAAAAGAAAAGCACAACCATAAAATCAAGAACTGAAGTTTTACCAAAAGACCTCCGGATGGAGCTCTCAAAATGAAGCTTCAAACAAACGTTACCAAAATGGTTAACAGAAATGTGTCATAATAATATCTACTATTATGCAGAAAGGCAATGAAGTTTGTACTTTGATAGTGCTTACCTCAGTTAGAGGCTCTCTGAAGGGGACACGGAGTGCAAGAAGCGGAATACCATGGATCTGCTATGGCACCAAAAAGCAGTCCAGGTCTCCTGGAGATCTGATGAGGAATTTGCTAGTGAAGACCCTGTTCATGCTGCACCAATTTGTAACAACTCTCACCAAAGCCGTCTGCAAAAAAGAGATTTTTATTGTGCCATATCAGAAAACAAGAATGGGAAATTGGCTACAAGCACTCAGGCTATAA
This sequence comes from Trichechus manatus latirostris, assembly GCF_000243295.1. NCBI lineage: Eukaryota > Metazoa > Chordata > Mammalia > Sirenia > Trichechidae > Trichechus > Trichechus manatus. The sequence continues at coordinate 3,611,141 of NW_004444116.1, forward strand.
ACAGGCCAAAATCCAAAGAAGTACAATCTATAGGTGCTTTTTATACATTTTTTACAGGTATTGATTCATTGTAAGAGTCTTTCAACATGGTCTTTACAGTCATTGGAATATGTACCTATGAGTAAATTACTTACAGACTATGATTGGTTAAAGTAAAGACAAAGAACTAAGATCATGATTGGCTGACCTTTTCTTGTTTTAGTCTTTTGGCTCAGGGGTCCTGGGTCTGTCATACGATGGCTGTGTTTTGTTATGTGGGTTATGTGTGATAATGGGTAGATCTTTAACTTGCTTCCTGGGATAAATTGTTATTTACTTTTGGTACTCACATCTACATACCATTGAACTAGTTAGAGCACTCTGCTCTACCACTGTCTTAGTCATCTAGTGCTGCTATAACAGAAATACCACAAGTGGATGGCTTTAACAAAGAGAAATTTATTTCCTCACAGTAAACTAGGCTAAAAGTCCAAATTCAGGGCGTCAGCTCCAGGGGAAGGGTTTTTCTCTCCGTCAGCCTTCTCATCAATCTTCTCCTTGGCTAGGAGCTTATCTGCGCAGGGACTCCGGGTCCAAAGGACTTGCTCTGCTTCTGGCACTGCTTTCTTGGTGGTATGAGGTCTCCCTGTCTCTCTGCTCAATTCCCTTTGCTTTTATCTCTTGTAAGATATAAGGTGGTGCAGGCCACACCCCAGGGAAACTCCCTTTACATTGCATCAGGGATGTGACCTTAGTAAGGATATTACAATCCCACCCTAATCCTCTTTAACATAAAATTACAATCACAAAATGGAGGACAACACCACACAATACTGGGAATCATGGCTCAGCCAAACTGATACACAAATTTTGGGGGGGGACATAATCCAATCCATGACATTCCATCCCTGGGCCCCACAAAAATCATCTCCTTGCAACATGCAAAACATATTCATCCCATCATATCATAGCAAAAGTCTTAACTCCAAGTCCAAAATCCAAAAATTTCTTGTTGTCTGTGAAATCTAGAATACAAGTTATCTGCTTCCAAAGGTACAATGGCAGAACAGGCACAAGCTAGACATTTCCATTACAAACAGGAAAAATTACAGGGAAAGAAGGTATAACAGGCACTAAGCAAGTTAGCAGAACACATTACATTAGCCCTCAAGTCTTGAAAATAATCCTCTCTTCTCTGAGACCATTCATACAATGACCCTGCCCTCCAGACTCTAGGTATTGGCCAGACTTTCCAGATTCTGAGTGGAGGCCCCTTGGCCCCGGGCTTCAGCTCCGCCTTCCAGGCCCACTGGGATGGCAACTCTGCTCCCTCAGCTTTAGGCACACCATTCTCCTAGTCCATCTGAGTGGTGACTCCACCCTTAGAAACACCAGAGGCCATGGCTCCACCCTTTGAAACCCCTGAGGTCATGGCCATACCTTTTGAGACTGAGGCAGCTTGGCATCTTGTGTCTCTTGTCTCTTCAGCTTCTGCTTCCTGTGGCCTCTGGGCCCTTGGGCCTTACACCTGCATCTGCTCTGCTGGGGCAAGTGTTCCAAAGCTCTGTAGCTCCACTGGTAAGTGCCTGGAGGCACCCCACTCTTCCAGGAAGCCTCCTGTGTACAGACACTCAACTCTTTCTTGCTCTGTGGGTCGGCTCCAGCACTGTCTTATGCTGGTCTCCTGGTTCTGCTGCTGCTGGTTCCCTGCTGCTGCCACTTCTCTGCTGTTTCTGGTCCTCTATCCATTCACAGTTTCAAAACTGCTTCCACATTTTAGGTATCTGTTAGAGCAGCACCCCACTCTCTCTGTCTTAGTCATCTAGTGCTGCTATAACAGAAGTACCACAAGTGGATGGCTTTAACAAAGAGAAATTTATTTCCTCATAGTAAACTAGGCTAAAAGTCCAAATTTAGGGCATCAGCTCCAGGGGAAGGCTTTCTCTGTTGGCTCTGGAGGAAGGCCCTTGTCATCAATCTTCCCCTGGACTAGGAGCTTCTCTGTGCAGGGACCCCAGGTCCAAAGGATGTGCTCTGCTCCTGGTGCTGCTTTCTTGGTAGTATGAAGTCCCCCTGTCTCTCTGCTCAATTCCCTTTCCTTTTATCTCTTGTAAGATAAAAGGTGGTGCAGGCCACACCCCAGGGAAACTCCCTTTACATTGCATCAGGGATGTGACTTTAGTAAGGGTGTTATACAATCCCACCCTAATCCTCTTTAACATAAAATTACAATCACAAAATGGAGGACAACCACACAATACTGGGAATCATGGCCTAGCCAAATCGATGCACACATTTTTGGGGAGACATAATTCAATCCATGACAACCACTTTGATGTAGTTTTTTTTTTTTTTAATTGTTTGAAGTCCTATAGATCCTGACAAACAAGTTGGCCTTTTGTGGTTATGGCCTGATGTAGTTACATTAACTGTTTATCAGGTTCCTAGGTTTTTAGTAATTCTATACTGCTAATGCTACTTCTCATGCTTATAATCCTTGACTTATTCTGCCTTGCTTACTAGATAAAGTCCAAAATTTTTGGTGAACATGTCCATCCTCATCTTATCTGTTCCTTGTACTCTATGTTTTATCCATACTAAATTACTTGTAACTTCTGAAAAAGTTTGCTTTGTGACTCCTTTTTTGTAGCCTAAAATGTTGCTTCCTCTATGTCTTTATGTTACTCACTTCAGCTAATCATTTAAGTGTCTTTGCTTAAGGGTCATTTCCCCCAGTAAACTTAATTTGGGCAGCTGTCCTACCCCACTAATCTGTGTCAGCTGTCCCTCACCTGTTCTCCAGAAATCTTTGTCTGCCCCTCCCATGGCATTTATCAACTTTGGGAAAAAAATCATTTGCCACCCCTGATAAACTAGAACATTTCTTCAGTAGAAGAACTGAAATTTTTTTCCTCTGGTCTAGTGCTATTTGGAGCCCTCGTGGCATAGTGGTTAAGAGTTCAGCTGCTAACCAAAAGGTGAGCAGTTTGAATCCACCAGCAGCTCCTTGGAAACCCTATGGGGCAGTTCTACTTTGTCCTGTGGGGTTGCTATGAGTCAGAATTGACTCGATGGCAATGGGTATGTTTGTTTGTTTTTTTTGGAGTGCTATCTATTGAAGAATAAATGTTTATTGAATGAGTACTCAAATAATAAATAAATTCATATCAATATTAGAAAATTATTCCCATTGACATTTCTATAAATAATTAGCTTTATAATTTAGATGAGATCTATCATGCTTAGGGCAGAACATGGGAGAAATAAGAAATCTGACAAAAAGAAAAAAAGAAAAAAGAACAAATGCTGTCCACAGGGAGTAAAGGGATGAACTGAAAGTAGAGTTGGAAAAAAAACTCAACTGACATTTCAGGTTTCTTGTACAATATGTGGAGCCCGGGTGGCAAAGTAGTTAAGTGCTTAGCTGCTAACCAAAAGATAGCTGGTTCTGCTTCCGTAAAGATTTACAGCCTTGGAAAGCCTATGGGCAGTTTTTTAGTACAATATGAATACATTTAGATAGCTTAAAGGTAGCTACATTTGAGCCAGTCTATAAGCTTATAACAGTTCTAAGGTTGTATGTGATAGATTTTATTAAGGGAAGTGAGGATGTGAAGTGATTAAGGCATGGGTGCTGGTGGAGGAATTTTTGGTTTGGGATCACTGGTGATTTAATCGTTGTTGTCATTGTTAAGTGCTGTTGAGTTGGTTCTGACTCATAGCAACCCTATGTACAAAAGAACGAACACTGCCCAGTCCTGTGTTATCCTCAAAATAGTTGCTGTGCTTGAGTGCATTGTTGCAGCCACTGTGTCAATCCATCTCATTGAGGGTCTTCCTCTCTTTAACTGACTCTCTACTTTACCAAGCATGATATCCTTCTGCAGGGAATAATCCCTCCTGATAACATGTCCCAAGTACTTGAGATGAAGTCTCATCATCCTCACTTCTAAGGAGCATTCTGGCTGTACTTCTTCCAAGAGAGATTTATTCCTTCTTCTGGTAGTTCATGGTATATCCAATATTCTTCACCAACACCATAATTCAAATGCGTCAGTTATTCTTTAGTCTTCCTTATTCATTGTCCAGCTTTTGCATACTTATGAGGCTATTGAAAATACCATGGCTTGGATCAGGCGCACTTTAATCCTCAAAATGACATTTTTGCTTTTTAACACTTGAAAAAGGTTATTTTTTGCAGTAGATTTGCCCAATGCAATATGCCGTTTGATTTCTTGACTGCTGCTTCCATGGGAATCAATTGTGGATCCGAGTAAAATGAAATCCTTCACAACTTCAATCTTTTCTCTGTTTATCATGATGTTGTTATTGGTCTAGTTGTGAGGATTTTTGTTTTTTTTTATGTTGAGGTGCAATCAGTATTGAAAGCTGTAACAGTCTTTGATCTTCATCAGTTAAGTGTTTCAAGTCCTCTTCGCTTTCAGCAAGTAAGCTTGTGTCATCTGAGTATTGCAGCTTGTTAATGAATCTTCCTCCAATCTTGATGCCACGTTCTTCTTTATATAGTCCAGCTTCTTGGATTATTTGCTTAGCATACAGATTGAATAAGCGTGGTGAAAGGATAAGACCCTGATGCACAACTTTCCTGATTGTAAACCACACAGTATCTCCTTGTTCTGTTTGAACAACTGCCTCTTTGTCTATGCACATGTTCCTCATTAGCACAGTAAAGTGTTCTGGAATTCCCATTCTTTGCAATATTATCCATGATTTGTTATGATCTACACAGTCAAATGCTTTTGCATAGTCAGTAAAACACAGGTAAACATCTTTCTGGTATTCTCTGCTTTCAGCCGAGATCCATCTGTCATCAGCAATGATAACTCTTTTTTCACGTCCTCTTCTGAATTTTGGCTTGAATTTCTAGCAGTTTCCTGTTGATGTACTGCTGCAACTTCTTTTGCATTATCTTCAGCAAAATTTTACTTGTGTGTGATATTAATGATATTGTTCAATAATTTCTGCATTCTGTTGGATTGCTCATTATAAAGGTATGGAAATTCCTAAGCAAGGTGGTAGACAAGGTGGTTCTAGAACAAATAGTATATAAGTGGGATGGTAAAACATCCCAATCTTCTGTCTACTCTGACATTGATTGGAGGAAATGACTATGACTTAGCTTCAAGGAACAGAGTGCATTGGTGGATTCTGGAAAGCAGAAAAGTTTTTAATTTAGAAAAGAGATCTTATCTCAGCACTCCTTCCTTACAGAGGAAGAATCTTCTAACTCTTGGTAGAGTTCAATGGAATCATGAGAGCCTGGAGAGTAGGAAAGCCAGTTCAAAAGTTATTAACATCTTCAAGGATAAGGAAAGACAGAAGAGTTGCATCATCATGGAGTATTTATTTCTTAAAGAAAAAGATTCTTGGCATCACCTTCTTTTTAAAAAAATTTTTTTATTGTACTTTAGATGAAGGTTTACAGAACAAATAGTTTCTCATTAAACAGTCAGAACACATACTGTTTTATGACATTGGTTAACAAGCCCACGACATGTCAACACTCTCCCTTCTCGACCCTGGAGGACGTTTTTTTTGGTGAGACTATACGTAGCCAAAGTTACACCATTTCAAAAGTTTCTACATATACAGTTCAGTGACATCAATTACATTCTTCCAGTTGTGCTGCTACTTTCACTATTCTTTTCCAAATTATTCCATCACCATTATCTTCAACTCGCTGCCCCCCTAGGCTTCCCATCAAAACTTTTGAGTTGCTGTTGTCAATTTGATCTCACATAGATAATTCTTTTTTTTTTTTT
>NW_004444116.1:3618290-3680188 GCF_000243295.1 Trichechus manatus latirostris
TGAAATTTACCCTTATCTTCCTAGATTTGAACCCATCTATTATTACTTGGTATCATTTTGCCTTCTTGTCCATTAGAAGGTTCTATACCTACCCCGTTTATTCCCCCTTTTTTTTGTTCTGATGCTGTTGTCATTTACAGATTAACCTGTTTGGTTCCCGTTTGTAATTCTTTTGGTTTTGCATAGTCCTTAAGAGTTCATTTCCTAGGTTGGTATCTGGCTAGTACAATCCTGTGTCCTGTATTCAGCCTATGGTCTGATGTTGTTTGTTCTCAGATAGAAGGACTCCCTTTAATAAGTCTTGTAAGTTCGGTTTGGTTTGTACATTGTCCCTTAATTTCTGTTTATCTGGAAATGACCTAATTTCACCATCATATTTGAATGAGAGTTTTGCAGAATATATTATTCTTGGCTGGCAATTTTTTTCTTTCAAGGTTTTATGTATGTCATCCCATTGCCTTCTTGCCTGCATGGTTTCTGCTGAATAATCCAAGCTTAGTCTTATTGTTTCTCCTCTGTATGTGACTTTTTGCTTTTCTCGAGCTGCTGTCAGGATTCTTTGTTTGTCTTTGGTTTTAGCGAGTCTAATTATGACATGCCCTGGTGATTTTCTTTTGGGGTCTATCCTATATGGTGTTTGTAGACTTTCTTGGATGGTCAGCTTTTCATCTTTCATGATATTGGTGAAGTTTTCTGTCAGTAATTCTTCAATGATCCTCTCTGTGTTTTCTGTTTTCTCCCCCTGTTCTGGAACTCCAATCACTCACAGATTTTTGCTTTTGATTGTATCCCACATAATTCTCAGGGTTTCTTCATTTTTCTTGATTCTTTTTTCTGAGCTTTCCTGAAACAGAGTTGTATCCAAGTGTTTGTCATCAGTTCCACTGATCCTGTCTTCCACCATTTCAAATCTGCTTCTCAGTCCTTCTATGACACCGTCCATTTCTGAAATCTTGTTGTTTATCTTTTGGATTTCTAATTGTTGCTTGTGTATGATTTCTAGTTGTGAATTTAACATTTTGTTCCTGTATTATTTTCTTGAATTCTTCCATTTTTTTGTCTGTATTTTCCGTAAATTTGTCTATTTTTTCCTCATTTTTGCCTGCTTTTTGCTTCAACTCTTAGATAATTCTGAACATTAGAGATTTGAATTCCCTATAAGTTAGGTCTAGTGTCTTTTCTTCTACTGGAAGGTCATCTGGTTTTATTTTGGACACCTACTGGAACCATCGTGTCCTCTTTTTGTAAATGTTTTGATATTGTCTGCTGTCTTCAGGGCATTCAGTGGTTATTTTCCTCATTTATTGATTGTAGATTTGTTTGTTTCATCCTGCTTTTTTGTTTTATTTGGTTATGTCTGAGCAGGTGGACTGTGTGTTCTTTGTTATTTGCTCATCTGTGGGCACAATACTTTTCACCTCCTTCTCCAATGGACAGGGTCAGTCACTCAGATATGGTATAGCAGGGCAGGTCCAGTTGAAGGGTAGTTGCTGGAATGGGTTGTTTGTGGCACGTATCAGGGCTGACAGTGTAGACCAGGAATCAGTGCAGGGCAGGTTCCAGTAGGCCATGCCTGTGCTGCTCGGGAGTATGATGTTCAGCACACCGTGTAGGTAGGCAGGAAGGAGCGGGGTAGATTGTGATGTGTGGAGCTAAGATGGGTATCGAAACCATGAGAGAGAAGAGTGAGGAACAGGAGCCAAAAATATACACACACAAAAAAAAAGAGTGCTAAGGGAGCTTGTTACTGGAGTGGAGAGATGAGAGACTGAGAAATGGGGAAAAACAAAAATGAAAAAAAATAAAAATAAAAAGGGTAAAAGAAAAAAAATGACTACATTGAGAAACTGGAAATGAAGAAAGACAAAAAGGGAATAAGAGAGAGAGGAAAAAAAAAAAAAAACGAAGAAACAAACAAAAAAGAAACCAAAAAAAAAAAAAAATCAAGAAAAAAGAAATGCCCCATGGATGTCCCTGTGCATCTGCGCAGAGTAATGGAGTAGCTTCCAAGCCGTGTGGTACTGCCCGGCTAGAAGGGGCTCCCAAGCCAAGAAAAGAAAAAGAAAAGAAAGAAACAAATCAAAAGAGAACGAATTAGAGCAAACAAACAAAGAAAAAATCCCCGGGGCTCCCACCAGCGTGGTGGCATGGGTCTGGGAAGCAGTTTTACAGTTTAGCGGGGTTTTGCAGCCTTTCAGAAAGAAGGAAAGATGGCTCGCAGGGCCAGGTAGTTGAGAGACAGGAGGGGGAGGTGGTGAGAGGCAAGGAAGAAATCTAAAGAAGCAGAAAAAAGCAGCACAAGCAGCCAACAAACGGCACTCAGGGAGCTGGCCAGTGGGGGTGGGTGGAATCCAAGCGGCACCAGGGGGAAGCTCGTGCTTCCTGGCCAATACATTGCGGCTGCAGGAAGCAGAGGAGGCTAAGTGGGGGTGAGGAAAGGTGGGGGGTGGGAAAGCCTATATCACTGGTTACCGGTTGTTCTGTCTCATGCTGGAAGCTCCGTGAAGCTGATTTCTCGTACCCCATTTGCTGATCTCTGATAGGAGTCCAAGATGGCTGATTCATGCTGTGGTAGCTGATAGGGGACCTCTGCATGTATCTCTGCTTGCTCTCTGTTCTCAGTCAGTTTCTTATTCCATTCGGTGCTTGGTTCTGGCATCACCTTCCTGAAGACCTCTTTCATATTCTTATTTCTAAGATTGGAAATGAGAGGGGTCAACATGAGTGTGATGATCCCACAGATGATGAAAACCATCTTTTCCCAGTCGTTAGAAGTGGATGAAGGTGGTTGTAGCTATATATAGATGCCTGTTCCAAAAAAAAGAGATACTAGAATCAAGTGGGACTCTCATGTCCCGAAAGCTTTTTGTTATCCTTCTGCTGACTTGATTCTCAATACTTCTTGAATAATGATGCCATAGGAGAGGAAGATCAATGTGATTGGAATTAACAGAATTAATACACTAAAGAAAAAATCTCAGCCTCAATAGGTTTTGTGGCAGCACATGACAACTTGAGAAGGGCAAGGACCTCACCAAAGAAGTGGTCCACTTCCTTATGGCCACGGCAGAGCATGTTAAGGGTCAAGGAAAACTGCAATACAGAGTTGCTGAAACCAGTGAGCCATGAGAAGGCTGCCATTCTTAAGCAGAACAAATGTTTCATTGTGACTACATAGTGGAAAAAACACCAAAACCAAACCCGTTGCCATCAAGTCGATTCGACCCTACAGGACAGAGTAGAACTGCTCCATAGGGTTTCCAAGGAGTGGCTGGTGGATTTGAATTGGCAACCATTTGGTTAGCAGCCATAGTTCTTAACCACTGCACCGTTGGGGTCTGCAAATCGCCACAAATCTGTTAAAGGACATCACAGCCAGGAGAAGACACTCAGTAGCACCCAAGGCCAGGAAAATGATGAGCTGGGCCATGCAGCCACCTAGCTGATGGTCTTTTTGTTGCAACAGATATTTGCCAGCATATGAAGAACTGTGCTTGTGGGATAATAGAGATTTAAGATGGAGAGACTAGTGAGAAAGAAATATATAGGTGTATGAAGTTTGAGATTCAGAATGCATACCATCAAGATGGATACATTGCCAAAAATGGTGATTGTGTATAATATTAGCAGAACCCCAAAAAGGACATTTGCAGCCAGGATCTGTCTGAGAAGCCAAATGACTCTTTTGGGGATCCCTCATTTGCTGAAATCATGATGACTGACTTGTTTTTGATTACCTAAAAAATATAAAATAGTAAGGCAGTTAGTGAATATTTATTGGCTACTCTCTTGGAACGGAATTGAATTTAGATTAATTATAATGAGTAGCTCAGCACCCACCAAGCATAATTTATAGTCAATTAAATGGAATCCTTGAGAAACATAATATCCTAAATAAGTCATTACTTCGGTTATCTTATGGCTAGTTAGAAGTTTTCTATTCAGTAGTTATATTTCAATTACTTTATGAAGTAAATCATTTCATCTAAATGACATAAATACATAAAATTATATGCATAAAACATGGACAATTTAAGTGTTCAATACATATCAATCTTTCTCCCTTTTTCTTACCTCTTAACTCGACAGTACACAACAACCTACCTTAAAAAAATTTTAATAAATACTTCTTTTAATTCAATTATTTTTTAATGCAGGCTGAAAATGCTGAGGAAATTAATATACCGATATTATTAGAGTTTCATCTAAATCTAAAATTGATCTAAAGAAATTCTGCTTTAGTAACATCTTCAAGTGATTTTTTGAGTTGTCTTTTTCTCCTAAACGACACATGTGCTATCCATTCATACAAAGAGCTATTGCGAGTATTAGATGATTTGATTTTAGGTCATAAACTTATGGTTTACTTGTGATATATAGTAATGACCAGTGGTGATATCTCCCTATCTCCAAACACCTGGACAAATAAATATGACACCCTAATTGTTGCTTGATTAATATGTGACAGGCATTGCTTAATGGTTGAATTGCATCCTTTCTAATTTTCTCTTAAACTCTGATAAATAGGTATGACCCACATTTTATTGTGAAGTTCTTGGATGGTGCAAGCAGTTAATGTAGTTGGTTGCTGACCAGAAGGTTGTGGTTCGAGTTCACATAGAGGTGCCTTGGAAGAAAGGCCTCGTGATCTCCTTCTGAAGATCAGCCATTGAAATCCTTATGGAGCACAGTTCTACTCTGATACACATGGGTTCCCCATAAGTCAGAATTAACTTGACTGCAACTGGTAGTGGTACATTTTATTGCTAAAGTGACTTAATGAAAATAGTAATTTGCATATAGCATACTCGGGAATGGTGAAGCCAAGACACAACCTCAGAATTAGAGACTACTGATTCTTTTATATTGCATTTCCCCCTAAACACACAGATAACACATCAAGTTTGACTACATACTACGGTGGTTATAAGGTAAAATGTGGAGCAACACCATAAAATCAAATAATGAAGTTGATTTTCTTCAGTCTATTGAAGCTATCAGTTATTTAGTTATGTGACTCTTAAGTACACCTAAATTTCTTCAATCTGCTTTGCATGTTTAAATGCAATAACATTGAGATGACTTACATCATTTGAATTTAGCAGAATTTAAAAGGTTAAAAATAGAGAGCACTGTTAGATAAACTTAAGAAAGAAGATAAAATAAGGATACCAAACCTGTTGCCGTCAAGTTGATTCTGACTCCTAGTGCCCCTATAGGACAGAGTAGAACTACCCCATGGAGTTTCCAAGGAGCGCCTGGTGGATTTCAACTGTCAACCGTTTGGTTAGCAGCCATAGCTCTTAACCACTACGCCACCAGGGTTTCCAAAATAAGGATTAGCACACTTTAAACCAGAGTGAGATACATTTTCCAGAGTAAGAAATATTGATATATGAAGTATAACCTGGCAATGGAAAGTCTACATGGGAATGAATAGATGGCCCTTAAGATTTGTGACTTCTTTAATTATATGTTGTTTTAATTTTGATTTTTTAGTTATAGATATACATTATTTCTTGGCAAATAACAGTAGTATACTTTCAGCTGAAAAATGCAAGAGAATGTGAGATTTGACTTTTTCTAGTGCCTGTTATATGCCAATACCAGAAAGGAGCAGGTGAAAATTGAGGAGGGGGGCCTCACATTCCTCCAGAATTGGAGGTAGGAGACCCTGTGATGCTGAGACTGTGATTAAGTCACACAGAGAAGACAGAAAGCTGAACCCTGAGCCATGCAGGTGAGGGAGTGCTGAAATTGCAGAAGGGATTTACTCAGGACAGAAGCCTGGGCCCTACACGAGTGGGAGAAAACCAGGTAATGACAGACACTGAACTAAACCAAACCAAATCCATCACCGTCGAGTTGATTCCCACACGTAGTGACCCTGCAGGACAGAGTAGAACTGCCCTATAGGGTTTCCAAGGAGAGCCTGGTGGATTCAAACTACCCACCTTTTGGTTAACTGCCAAACTCTTAACCACTATGCCACCAGGGTTTCCAACACTTAACTAGGTTTTATTTACTTCTTTATATTTAATTTAGACGTTTACTATGTTGTTATGCATTTGTAGAAAGTACATTATTTCTCCTAAAGCCATCTGTAGAAAAATATTCTTTGCTTATTGTCTTAGTTATCTAGTGCTGCTATAACAGAAATACCACAAATAGGTGGCTTTAACAAACAGAAATTTATTTTCTCATAGTTTAGGAGGCTAGAAGTCTGAATTCAGAGTGCTGGCTCTAAAGGAAGACTTTCTCTGTTGGCTCTGGAGGAAGGTTCTTGTCTCTTCAGCTTCTGCTTCCTGGTTCCTTGGAGATCTCCATGTCTTGGCATCTATCTTACCCCATTTGTGCTCACTTGCGTGTTTAATATCTTTTATATCTCAAAAGAGACTGACTCAAGACACACACTATACTAATCTTGCCTCATTAACATAACAAATAGAACCCATTCCCAAACAGGATTATGACCACAGGCACAGAGATTAGGATTTACAACACATATTTTTGGAAGACATAATTCAATCCATAACAGAGACATTCGAGCCCCACCTCTGATGTAATGGGGAACATCAATCAGGAAAGCGACACAGGTCAGTGTGGGGAGGGGGCCCTGGTGGGCAAAGGTGGGTTAGTCCCACCATATGCTCACATTATGCTGATAGGAATGCAGACATATTCAGACACCTGTTAAAGAAAGAAAAGTCAGGGGTTCTTGAATCACAAAGTGGGATGTGAACAAATCGTGTATCACTCAGTCCCACGGACATAGTGAGGGTAACGAATGCCTAGGGATAATCTCTAAATTGCACTCCCCCAATTCGAGCACCCAGTGACAACCTCTAAGTTGTGTCTCTGTCCCTCCCAAATTTCCAGATGAACAGATATTGACAGCAGCAACAAGGAAAAGGAGAAGCCAAATGTGCCCTTGGTCCATGAGCGATTTCCTAGCATGCCTGTGTCCTGGGCAGCAGGCAGGCTGACAGGTGGGCTCCGGGGGTGCCCAGGCTGTGACGGGTGGCAGTGGCTTCAGCAGCACGAGTGGTGCCTTTGGGCCAGTGAATCATCCCAGTAGATATCGAGAGCCGCAGCAGCAGAGAACAGCGCAGAAACATATCTGAAGTGGGCACCAGCTTTCTGGAGCGGCTCAGGTCCTGCGTAGTTTGCTCTTGGATGTGTCTCTGGACCGTGTGGTGTCACCCCCTCTGACAGTGTCACTTGGTGCAATCCTCATCCCTCTAGTGACGCCACTGGCGCCCCCTGGGACTCTGGTTAGGCCCACACAGGCAGCAGTCTTATGCTACAGAAGAAAAGAATCATGAACAAATTCAGGTCAGTCATTTTAAGTGTTGACACTCTGAACAGCCCACTGCAATCTCAAAATGTCCAAATCCAAAGAATCCCTATAACCCAGTCGTGTCCTCTCTGCTCCAAACCTTCCCCCACTGCAGGCTCCCCAGTGTCTCATCTTTACACATCAGAGCCCTGGGCACTGTCGCTGCCTGGAGAAGAACAAAAACAGGATCTGATCAGAGCCCACAGGAGATGAGACTAGGAAGAACGATGTCATGGACTGAATTGTGTCCCCCCAAAAATATGTGTATCAATTTGGCTAGGCTATGATTCCCAGTATTGTGTGACTGTCCACCATTTTGTCATCTGATGTGATTTTCTCGTATGTTGTAAATCCTACCTCTATGATGTTAATGAGGTGGGATAGGCAGCAGTTGTGTTAGTGAGGCAGGACCCAATTGGCAAGATTGGATTGTGTCTTGAGCCAATCTCTTTTGAGATATAAAAGAGAAAAGCAAGCAGAGAGACAGGGGGACCTCATGCCACCAAGAAAGCAGTGCTGGGAGCAGAGCATGTCTTAGTCCAGGGGAAGACTGATGAGAAGGACCTTCCTCCAGAGCAGAGAGAGAGAGAAGGCCTTCTCCTGGAGCTGATGCCCTGAATTTGAACTTTTAGCTTACTTTTTTGTGAGGAAATAAATTTCTCTTTGTTAAAGCCATCCACTTGTGGTATTTCTGTTACAGCAGCACTAGATAACCAAGATAAATGAGAATTATGGGGTAAGGAGGCTCCCCCATGGGCTCCCATCTACACTATCCCAAGGGTCTCAGGATCAGCCTCACTCCTTCCACAGTTACTTGCAGCTTGAGCATATCTCCCTTCTTGTCCTTGTCTCCAGTGGAAAGAAAGGATCCTGTCTGAGATTGGGGAGGTGTTAGGACCATAAGGTCCTAGAGGAGCTGGCTAGTCCTGGACCCCAAAGAAGTTTCCAGAACTGGCTACAGACTCAGGGCAGGATAAGGAAACACAAGGATAGATGTGCAGGGACTGGGCCAACCACCCTCCTGGAAGTCTGTCCTAAGCAGGAACCTTCCCGCGTGATCTGCCACTATTGGGAATCAGGTCTGCATCACCAGAACCATTAAGGTGAAAGATTTGTCCTTCATCTTCACATGTGCTTTACAAAAGGGTAATTGTTAGCACACAGGGTGTCAGACTGGGTCAGCACATGTGTGGATGGTACCTCCCATAATGAGGCAGGATGGCAATCTCCTACTTGGGACTTGAAACCCCCCTGTGGAACAAGAAAACTCAAACCCCACCCCCATCTCTACCTCCTCTCTTCTTCCTCCAGATCACAACAGCTACAGTTCCACTGACCCCAACTCCAAGAACCAGGCCAGCACCAATTGTCATGAAGGTGGTAGAATGGGAAGGCAATTCTGGAAAGAGAAAGAAGGTGAGGAGCCCTGACTCCTTGGAGGTCTCCAGTAGGGCTCCTGTTGTCCCTGAGAAGAAGCTGCACTATCATCCCCCTCTGTCTTAGTTATTTAGTGCCTGTATAACAGAAATACCACAAGTGGATGGCTTTAAGAAACAGAAATTTATTTTCTCACAGTTTAGGAGGCTAGAAGTCTGAATTCAGGATGCTGGCTCTAGGGGAAGGCATTCTCTCTCTGTCGGCGCTGGAGGAAGGTCCTTGTCTCTTCAGCTTCTGCTCCCTGGTTCCTTGGAAATCTCCATGTGTCTTGGCATCTATCTTACCCCATTTCTGCTCACTCACTTGCTTGTTTAATCTTTTTTATATCTCAAGAGATTGACTCAAGATGCATCCTACACTAATCCTGCCTCATTAACATAACAAAGACAGCCCATTCCCAAATGGGATTGTAACCACAGGCATAGAGGTTACCATTAACAACACATATTTTTGGGGGACATAATTCAATCCATTAACACCCTTCTTACCCAATTTCAGAGTGAGCCCCTCGTGCTGCACATGGCACATGTATCTCTCCTCCTCTCCAGAGAGCACCACCAAGGCAGCCCACTTCTGGAAGGTCCCGTCCCCCGCAGGCCTGGTCTCCACAAGTTCCATGTCCTGGGTCTGGTCCTTCCCGTCCTGCTGCCAGGTCAGGGTGATCTCTGGTGGGTAGAAGTTCAGCGCCCAGCACCTCAGTATGGTCTCATGGTCAGAGATGTCGTGGTCGGTGATGTGTGTCTTTGGAGGCACTGAGGGGGAAGGGTCAGAAAATTTAGGAACTCTGCATTACCTCCCATGGACCACTTGAGCAGGGCTCATCTGATCATCCTTAGAATGGACAGGGCAATTAGGGGTGAGGAAAGGAGTGCAAAACCCAGACACCAGTCTGGACCAGGGACCTGGGATAATCTCCTATTCCTTGGTAAGCTAGAATCAGGGTGACGTAGCCCAGAGTAGGAGACTCCAGGTGTCTGAGGGGGAGAACAGGGATTTCTAGTTCTGACTTGAGTAGAGGCCTAGAAACTCAGAAAAGCTGGAATCAGATCTCCAGACTCATTGGGTGTGGAGCAGAGAACAAGGCTTGAGGGAGAAAGTCCCCGGTGGTTCCCAAGGTCAATTCCAGGATCAGAGGGAACTGCTGATCAGTCAGGAATCATCTCTCCTACTACACCCAGAGAGAGCAGATCCCTTAACTGTCTCTGAGAGAAAGGGGGGGCTCCTGTTGGCAAGTCACTCTCTGGTACAGGATCTGGAAATCTGGGCTAACTCCTCACTCTCCACACCCATGTGATGGGGTATTCTGTAGTGTATCTCATTTTTCTCCCCCCCTTTTGAGAGGCCGGCAGGGCAGACACAGGCCCAGCTCAAAGGGAGTTCATTGAGGGGCCCCACGTCCCTTGTACCTAAACGCTGCAGTGATTCCTTCCCATTCTCCAGGTATCTGTGAAAGGACTCCACGCACTCCCCCTTCAAGTAAATCGTTAAATGCACTTCATCTCTGGCCTCCTCCCACTTGCGCTGGGTGATCTGAGCGGCCATGTCCGCCGCCTTCCGGAAGCGCACGTCTTCATTCAGGGCGATGTAATTGGTGCCGTAGTATGCAGGCTGATAGAACCCACGGACATAGAGTGCATCCAGCCCCACTTCGCAGCCGTACATCCTCTGGAAAGTGTGAGACCCTGGCCCCGCCCCCGTGATCAGCCCCGCCCCGCCCCCGCAACCCCAAAGAACTGTAATTGATCAGAGCCCATATGGTTCTAAACTGAAAAGGTCTTTTCTCCTGCGGAGCAGCTGGTAGGTTCCAACCACTGACCTTTGGATTAGTAGCCAAGAGCTTAACCATTGTGCCACGAGGGCTCGTTAGAATTTCTGTTCACTCCTACAGATTATTGAGGAAGCCAAAGAGATTATGTTTATGTGGGTTATATCTACTGATATTAACCATATAAGAAATAGAAACAGAATTAAAAAATTTAAATTAACTTAAAATAACAATAATTCATTAAAAGTTAACAGAGATATTTTCATAAAAAATAAATATTTTCCAAAATAAATGTAGTGAGAAGAGTGGATCATTTTACATTCTTACACATCTCGTTCTTAACTGTGTCAATAGAAGACTTCTGGATTTTCAAATCTGCTTCTGCATTCAATCTGTTATTTTGGTTGCAGTGTATACAAAAAAATCCAGCTTCACACAAACATGAAGTTAGAAAAGGGAGGAACATTTTTAATAGCCTTTCCCAGTAATTGTGAAGGTTCATCTTTGATACTTCAGTAAAACTACAAAAGTGATAATTTTTAAAAAATTTATTTATTGTGCTTTAGGTGAAAGTTTACAGCTCAAGTTACTTTCTCATACAAAAACGTATACACATATTGTTATGTAACACTATTTGCAATCCCTATAATGTGACAGCGCACTTCCCCTTCCACCCTGGGTTTCCCGTGTCCATCCAACCAGCTCCGGTTCCTTCCTGCCTTCTCATCCTGCCTCTGGACAGAAGCCACCCATTTGGTCTTGTGTAGCTGCTTGAAATAAGAAGCACACTCTTCAGAGGTATTATTTTATGTTTTCTACTCCAGCCTAATCTTTGTCTGAAGAATGGGCTTCAGGAATGATTTTAGTTCTGGGTTAACATGGCATCCAGGGGCCATGGCTTCAAGGGTTCCTCCGGTCTCAGTCAGACAATTAAGTCTGGACATTTTACATGAATTTGAGTTCTGCTCCACAGTTTTCTCTTGCTCTGTCAGGGACTTTCTGTTGTGTTCCTTGTCAGGGCAGTCATTGGAGGTAGCCAGGCACCATTGAGTTCTCTGGTCTCAGGCTGATGGAGTCTCTGGTTTATGTGGCCCTTTTATCCCTAGGGCTAATATTTCCCTTGTGTCATTGGTGTTCTTCATTCTCCTTTGCTCCAGTGGGTTGGGACCAATTGATGCATTTTAGATGGCCCCTTGCAAGCTTTTAAGACCCCAGACACCACTCACCAAAGTGGGATGCGGAACATTTTCTTAATAAACTTTGTTATGCCAGTTGACCTAGATGTCCCCCAAAACCATGGTCCCCAGATCCGAGCCCCAGCTACTCTGTTTCTTGAAGTGTTTTGCTGTGTTCAGGAAACATCTTAGCTTTTGCTTTAGTCCAGTTGTGCTGACTTCCTCTGTATTGTGTGTTGTCCTTCCCTTCATCAGAGATGATTGTTGTCTACTATTCTAGTTAGTAAATTCCCCTCTTCCTCCCTCCCTACCCTTGTAACCATCAAAGAATGTTTTCTTCTGTGTTACAACCTTTTCTTGAGATCTTATAATAGTGGTCTCATACAATATTTGTCTTTTTGTGACTGACTAATTTCACTCAGCATGATGCCTTTCAGATTCATCCATGTTGTGAGATGTTTCGAAGATTCATCATTGTTCTTTATCATTGCAAAGTACTCCATTGTGTGTATGAACCATAATTTGTTTATTCATTGATCTGTTGCTAGGCACTTAGGTTGCTTCCATCTTTTTGCTATTGTGACCAGTGCTGCAATGAACATGGGTGTGCATATATCTATTCGTGTGACAGCTCTTATTTCTCTAGAATATATTCCAGGGAGTGGGATTGCTTCTATTTCTACCTTTTTAAGGAGCACCAAATTGATTTCCAAAGTGGTTGTACCATTTTACATTCCCACCAGCAATGCATAAGTGTTCTAGTCTCTCCACAAATCTCCAGCATTTATTATTTTGTGTTTTTTGGATTAGTGCCAGCTTTGTTGGGGTGAGATGGTATTTTACTGTAGTTTTGATTTGCATTTCTCTAATGGCTAATGATTGTGAGCATTTCCTCATGTATCTGTTAGCTGCCTGAATGCTTCTTTAGTGAAGTGTCTGTTCGGATCCTTTGCCTGTTTTTTAATTGGGTTTTTTGTCTTTTTGTTGTTGAGGTGTTCCAGTATCTTGTAGATTTTAGAGATTAGACTCTGATCAGATATGTTGTAGCCAAAATTTTTTTCCGAGTCTGTAGGTCCTCTCTTTACTCTTTTGGTGAAGTCTTATGATGAGCATAAATGTTTGGTTTTTAGGAGCTCCCAGTTATCTAGTTTTTCTTCTGGTGTTTGTGCATTGTTACTTATGGCTTGTATTCTGTTTATGCCATGTATTAAGACTCCTAGCATTGTCCCTAATTTTTCTTCCATGATCTTTATTGTTTTCAATTTTATATTTAGGTCTTTGATCCATTTTGAGTGAGTTTTTGTACATGGTGTGAGGTATGGGTCTTGTTTCAGTTTTTTGCAGATGGATATCCAGTTATGCCAGCACCATTTGTTAAAGAGACTGTATTTTCCCCATGTAACTGACTTTGGGCCTTTGTCAAATATCAGCTGCTCATAGGTGGATGAATTTATGTCTGGATTCTCAATTCTGTTCCATCGGTCAATGTATCTGTTGTTGTACCAGTACCAGGCTGTTTTGACTACCGTGGTGGTATAATAGGTTCTAAAATCGGGTAGTGTGAGGCCTCCTACTTTTTTCTTCTTCTTGAGTAATGCTTTACTTATCCAGGGCCTCTTCCCTTTCCATATAAAGGTGGTGATTTGTTTCTCCATTTCGTCAAAAAACGTTGTTGGAAATTGGATCAGGATTTCATTGTATCTGTAATTCGCTTTGGGTAGAATTGACATTTTCACAATGTTGAATCTTCCTATCCATATTTTTTTCACTTATGTAAGTTTCTTTTGGTTTCTTGCAGTAGTATCTTATTTTCTTTGTATAGGTCTTTTACGTCTCTGGTTAGATTTATTTCTAAGTATTTTACTTTCTTGGGGGTTATCATAAATGGTATTGATTTGGTGATTTCCTTTTCAAAGTTCTCTTTGTTGGTGTAGAGGAATCCAACTGTTTTTTATATGTTTATATTGTATCCTGATACTTTGCTGAAATCTTCTGTTTGTTCCAGTAGTTTTCTTGTGAATTCTTTAGGGTTTTCTGTGTATAAGATCATATCATCTGCAAATAGGGATACTTTTACTTCTTCCTTACCAATTTGGATGTCCTTTTTTTTCTATTTCTTGCCAGGACCTCCAGCACAATGTTGAATAAGAGTGGTGATAAAGGACATCCTTTTCTGGTTCACGTTCTCAAGGGGAATGCTTTCAGCCTCTCTCCATTTAGGATGATGTTGGTTGTTGGCTTTGTATAAATGACTTTAATTATGTTGAGGAATTTCCTTTCATGGATTGAGTTGTGTCCCCCAAAAATATCTGTCAGCTTGGCTGGGTCATGATTCCCAGTGTTGTATGATTGTGTAATCTGATGTGATTTCCTTATGTGTTGTAAACTCTTATCACTATGATGAGATTATATGTGATCTCCTTATATGTTGTAAATTCTTTCACCGTGATGAGGTTATACTGATGAGGTTGGCAAGATTATATAGTGTCTTAATGGAATCTCTTTTGAGATATAAAAGAGAGAAGTGAGCAGAGACACATAGGAACCTCATACCACCAAGAAAGCAGTGCCGGGAGCAGAGCATGTCCTTTGGACCTGAGGTTCCTGCGTTGAGATGCTCCCAGACCAAAGGAAGACTGATGCATCACAAGGACCTTCCCCCAGAGCCGACAGAGAGAGAAAGTGTTCCCCTAGAGCTGACGCCCTGAATTTGGACTTATAGCCTACTGGACTGTGAGAGAATGAACTTCTCTTTGTTAAAACCATCCACTTGTGGTATTTCTGTTAGAGCAGCACTAGATGACTAAGACACCTTCTATTCCTGTTTTGTTGAGAGTTTTTATCATGAATGGGTGTTGGACTTCGTCAAATGCCATTTCTGCAGCAATTGATAAGATCATGTGATTCTTTTTATGTGATGGATTACATTGATTGTTTTTCTAATGTAGAACCATCCCTGCATACCTGGTGTGAATCCCACTTGGTCATGGTGAATTATTTTTTTATGCGTTGAATTCTATTGGCTAGAATTTTGTTGAGGTTTTTTGCGTCTATGTTCATGAGGGATATCGGTCTGTAATTTTCTTTTTTTGTGGTGTCTTTACCTGGTTTTGGTATCAGGGTTATGCTGGCTTCATAGAATGAGTTTGGGAGTATTCCATCCTTTTCTATGCTCTGAAATACCTTTAACAGTACTGGTGTTAACTCTTCTCTGAAAGTTTGGTAGAACTCTCCAGTGAAGCTGTCAGGACCAGGGCTTTGTCTTTTTGTTGGGAGTTTTTTAAATTACCTCTTCAATTGCTTCTTGTGTTACAGGTTTATTCAGCTTTCCTAACTCGGTTTGTGTTAGTGTAGTAGGTAGTGTGTTTCTAGAAATTTTTCTTTCCTCTAGGTTTTCAAATTTGTTGGAGTACAATTTTTCATAGTATTCCGTTATGATTCTTTTAATTTCAATTGGGCCTGTTGTGGTATCACCCTTCTCATTTCTTATTCAGGTTATTTGCTTCCTCTCCTGTTTTTCTTTTGTCAGTTTGGCCAATGATTTATTGATTTTGTTGATCTTTTCAAAGAACCAGCTTTTGGTCTTATTGACTCTTTCAGTTGTTTTTCTATTTTCTATTTCATTTATTTCTACTCTAATTTTTATTATTTCCTTTCTTCTGGTGTTTGAGGGCTTCTTTTGCTGCTCTCTTTCTGTTTGTTCAAATTGTAAGGTTAATGTTTTGATTTTGGCCCTTTCTTCTTTTTGGATGTGTGCATTTATTGCTATAAACTGACCTCTGAGCACTGCCTTTGCTGTGTCCTGAAGGTTCTGATAGGATGTATTTTCATTCTTATTTGATTCTATGAATTTCTTTATTCCATCCTTGATTTCTTCTGTAACCCAATAGTTATTAAACAAGGCATTCTTCACTTTCCATGTATTTGATTTTATTTCCTTGCTTCTGTTATTGATATCTACTTTTATGACTTTGTAGTCAGAAAAGATGCTTTGTAATATTTCCATGGTTTGGATTCTGTTAAGGCTTGCGTTGTGGCCTAATATGTGATCTATTCTGGAGAATGTTCCATATGTGTTGGAAAAGAAAGTATACTTGGCTGCTGTTGGGTGGAGTGTTCTGTATATGTCTATAAGATCAAGTTGGTTGATTGTGGCATATAGATCTTCTGTGTCTTTATTGAGCTTCTTTCTAGATGCTCTGTCCTTCATTGAAAGTGGTGTGTTGAAGTCTTCTACTACTATTGTGGAGCTATCTATTTCTCTCTTCAATGCTGTTAAAATTTGTTTTACATATTTTGGAGTCCTGTTGTTGGGTGCATAAATATTTGTTATGGTTATGTCCTCCTGGTGTATTGACCCTATAATCATTATATACTGTACTTCCTTACCCTTTGTGGTGGATTTTGCTTTAAAGTCTATTTTGTCAGAGATTAATATTGCCACTCCTGCTCTTTTTTGATTGTTGTTTGCTTGATATATTTTTTTACATCCTTTGAGTTTTAGTTTGTTTGTGTCTTTAAGTCTAAGGTGTGTCTCTTGTAGGCAGCATATAGAAGGATTGTGTTTTTTATCCATTCTGCCATTCTTTGTCTCTTTACTGATGCATTTAGTCCATTTACATTCAGTGTAATTATTGATAGGTATCAGGTTAGTGCTGTCATTTTGATGTATTTTTTGTGTGTGTGGTGTTCACAGTTTCTTTGTTCCACTTAATTTTTTATGTTGAGTTATTTTTCTTTCTGTATTTTCTTTTCATCTTTTTCATTGTTGTTGATTTTGTATTTGCTAAGACTTTATGTTTTTCTTCTTTTTTATTTTGATGTGTAGGTTTGTTAGTTTCCTTTGTGGTTACCTTAAAATTTGCCTTTATTTTTCTAAGTTTAAGCCAGTGTTTTATTTCTTGATATTGCCTTAACTTCCTCTCCATATGAAAGTTGTATGACTACACTATTTAGTCCCTCTTTTTTGTTTTAATGTTGCCATCTTTTATGTATTGACATCTCTGTTTACCTATTTTTGCTGTTTTGGCTTTGACTTATTTTTGTGACTTCCCTATCTGGGTTGATATCTGGTTGTTCTGTCCTGTGTTCTAGTCTTGGGTTGTTATCTGATATTATTGATTCTCTAGCCAGAGGACTCCCTTTAGTATTTCTTGCAATTTTTGTTTGTATTTTTACAAATTCCCTTAACTTGGATTTATCTAGAAATGCCCTATCTTTGCCTTCATATTTGAGAGACAGTTTTACTAGATATACAATTCTTGGCTGGAAATTTTTTTCCTTCAAGACTTTATATATGTCTTCCCATTGCTCTCTTGCCTGCATGGTTTCTGCTAAGTAATCAGAGCTTAGTCTTATTGACCCTCCTTTGTAAGTGACTTTTTGTTTACCCCTAGTTGCTCTTAAAATTCTCTCTTTATCTTTGGTTTTGGCAAGTTTGATTACAATATGTCTTGGTGACTTTCTTTTGGGATCTACCCTGTGTGGGTTTTGATGAGCTTCCTGGATAGATATCTTCTCATCTTTCACAATATCAGGGAAGTTTCCTGCCAACAAATCTTCAACAATTCTCTCTGTATTTTCTGTTTTCCTCCTCTGTTCTGGTACTCCAATCATTCATAGGTTACTCCTCTTGATAGAGTCCCACATAATTCTTAGCGTTTCTTCATTTTTTAAAATTCTTTTATCTGATTTTTTCTCAAATAAATTGGTGTGAAGTGCTTTATCTTCAGTCTCACTAATTCTGACTTTCATTGCCTCAATTCTTCTCCTATGTCTTTCTACTGAGTTGTCTAATTCTGAAATTTTATTGTTAATCTTTTGGATTCCTGTTTGCTGTCTCTCTATGATTCTAGCAGCCAGTTAAATTTGTCATTTTGCTCTTGTATAGCTTTCTTAATTTCTCTATTGATTTGTCTGTGTTTTCCTTGGCTTGGTCTGAGTTTTACCTGATCTCCTGGAGAGCTCTGTATATTAATCTTTTGAATTCTACCTCCATTAATTCCAAGACCTTCTCTTTCTCTGGGAGGTTTCCTGGTTTGTTTTGACAACTTGCTGGAGCCATCAGGGTCTGCCTCTTTATGTGATTTGATATTGACTGTTTTCTCTGAGCCATCAATAAGTTATTATATTTATTCATTGTATGTTTGCTTACTGTGTCCTAGCTTCTTGTTTTGTTTTGTTTTGATATGCCCAAATGGGCTAGGCATGTGAGCTTCTTGGATTATTGGTGTCTCTGAAGCTCTCATGTCCTGTCACCAGGTGGTTAGAGCTGCTACTAAGTATGTGAGCCCAGGAGTCCATTTAATTTTCTTGTTGGATTCAGTTCAGGTGTCTTGGCTACTGGTCACTGAGTATGTGGTGCAGGCTCTCACCTACAGCCCTAGAAGGGCAGGGCTACATAGGAGTTACTGGAGCAGGCACAGGTATCTGGCTGCAGTGGGGGTTATGTGCTGAGCAAGGCAGGGCTGATGGCTGCCCCTGAGTGCCTAGGTGGAAAGTGTGTCCTTGTCGCCTAGAACACATAGGTGAGTGTTTTGCAGCTGGTCTTTGAACACCCAATGCTGTTGTTGACTGTAAGTACTGGGAGGCACCACTTACTCTCAGACCCCTGTGGTGGGTGGCTGGGTGGAGTGGGTGGAGCCACCAGTCCTCAGGACCCTGATGTGGGTAGGTGAAGACCCTGCTTAATGGACAAAGTGGTGTCAAATGTCATGAATCTGCCACTCCCCCTTAGCTGTTGCAGTTGAAAATATTTTCAGTATATACCCTGTTGTACTATGCTAATGAGAGCCTATGCTGTTGAATGGGCCCACACAAGTCTAGGCAGGGGTGAAAGGCATTTGAAGTCTGTGGACCCCTTATGTCTGTGCCTAGGCAAAGGGACAGTGCCTGCCCTGAGTTCACAGCTTTGGGGAGCTGACAGTTTCTTTTTTCCTGTTTTTTCATTTGTTTATTTGTTCCCTCTGCAAAGCTGGGAGACTGGCTTGGGCATGAAGGGTCCTACTTCCTGCCTAGGGGGGAGGCAGCAACTGCTGAACACTGCCAGACCAGGACCAGAGCAGAATGGGGAGGGGGCGGGTGAGGGAAAGAGAGGCGCTTTCCAGAGGGGAAAGGGTTATTTTGATCCTGAGCAGTAGGTTAGATGCTTGCACTTAACTTTTGCAAATCCAGCACCGCTTTCCGGCTCTGGAGGCTTGTGCAGACTCTGCTGCTTAGTTTCTCTAGATGCAGAAAATATGTCCTGAGCACTACTGCTTGCCTCAGCCCATGTGCACCAGCTGATCCAGGCTGCAGGGTGCTCGCCAAGTCCGGTCTGGCACTTCCTCACTGCTTCTGAACTGTCTCTCTCTCCCCTGCCACTCTGTCTGACTCCTCAACATTGTCTTTGATGTTCAGGGCTCCTAGATTGTCATATATAATTGATTCACTTGTTTCTTCTGGTCTTTGTTGTAAGAGGGACCGCAAGAAGTGTCTGACTATTCTGCCATCTTGGCCCTGACTCCCAAAGAGGTAATTTCTTAAAGGTCAGTTGTAATCAGAAACTCTATTATTGAATATTTCATATTCTGTTCATTAAAATCCATAGATCTATCTTACACATTGCATGAATCTTGATCTAATGCATACTTTTTTTTAAAGTGATGCATTAGTTCACTGAGTGTGCAGATCTTCCCATGTTGACACCTCATTACAAAATATCAAAAAGTCACATTTTGTTAGTATTATCACTGATCCCAGAAGAAAAGTTTGTAAATTTTGGAAAGCTGTCAAATTTGTGTTGGATACAAGCTTTCCAATATTCTAATCTCTTGAGAAGTTATATTTTATCGTTGGCAACAACACTGTCAGTTGGTTTCCTTGAAGTGACAGGCTTGCTAGTTGTTCGTTTTTGAGAAAGTGCCAAATAGCCCAGATAGTTTCTCTGTCATTCTTTCTTTCAAGTAAAAACGATATTCCATAAAAAAGAGGCTAGTGCAGCTCACACAAATTATTTTCCTTGAGACAAACATCAAACTTTGCAATGTAGAAGAAGTGCTTTATATATACTTCCTACTTTATCACACAGGATATTAAAAGATGTGAACTTGAGAATGGTGATTTAATAAAGTTAATAACTTTTAATGCTTCAGTCAGCACATCTTTAAATGAAGCTGGTTTTGTTTTTGTCCTGCAAGTAGGTGATGGTGAAGAAAACAATTACGATTGCAGTTTGGTGACGTAGCCTTGATTCTTGCTAAGTTCCCAGCTGATTTACCTCAGTGCAAATATAAACACAGTGACAAAGACTAATACTTTCTTAGTAATGTTATGAGAATAGTTTTGACTTCATGGATCTTTTGAAAGGACCTCATTGACTTCAAGAGTTCCACAGATCACACTTCAAGAACGGCTGTTCTGAGTAAACCAGAATCTTCTAAACATCCCAAGCCTCTTTGCCTTCTCTTCACTTCCCAGAATCCATCTCCCTGAGCTGGACTCTCTGCCTCCCAAAGCTTAGCTTAGGCCTCTTCACATGGGCTCTTCTAGAAGAGAACTTACTCCCTAGTAATTTAATGCCAGAGAATGTCCTCAGTCAGAAAGCTGAGGTGGAGGGAATGATGTTTCCCTTTTGGAACTGGGAACATTTGTGCCTGAAGGCACCAGAGAGAAATTCACTCATGATGTGGTTTGGTTTTGTTACACACCAGTTTAATGTATATCCATATCCAGACAGTTGGAATTTCTGATGCAATCTGTGGGAGAAATAATAATGGCCCCTTCATTATAAATGGATCTAAGACATCTGACTTGATGTTCATAAACCATCAAGAGCAGTGCTGTCTACAGAACTTTCTATTATGAAGGAATTGCATATCTGTGCTGTCTAGTACAGCAGCCACTAGCCATGTGTGGCTATTGAGCATTTGAAATGTGGCTAGTGTGACTGATAAGTTTAATTTTAATTTTACTTTGTTAATTTAAATAGGCACAGCTAGCTAGTAGCTACCATATTTGAGAGTACATGTCGAGAGTGTTCTGAATTTTCAATCTCTCCCCCAATAGATTCTGTATGATTTATAGATTGAAGTATATTAAAATTGTCTTTATTTAAAAGACATGGATTTGACTATGTGGGTCTTAAAATAGACATATCCTTAAAATACAGAGTGCCCATAAAAGTTTTCTTAGTAGGTATTCAACAACTGGAGTGTACAGACAATGATTTATCACCTCAATACTACAAATGTTCGAAAATGCCTATCAGCAGTGCCAATCCTTGTTTGTTTTTCATTGAGACTCTTGGTGTTACTGTTTTCTTTAATCTTAGGAGGAAATAGGTCTTTCCTTATTCACAGGAAACTGTCTATTGATACCACACATATCAAATACCCTGTAAGTGTCTATTGATACCACATGTATCAAATACCTTAGAATTCTTTACCTATTGTTCCCCTACCTCCAAAATTCAAACAATTTTATTTTCCTTGACTCTCAGATCCCTCTTTCCTCATTGTCTTTACCTAGGTGAAAACATACATGACATTTTAACAATTGTGAAGTGAAGGATTCTCTAAACATGACCTCAGATGAAAAACCATAAAGGAAATTAATTGATGAACATTTTGATTGTATGCAAATTAAAAACTTCTTATGGTAACTATAAACTCACATATATAGAAGTGCTTTCCCATAATTACATCAAAGACATTGGAATTATGAAATAACAAAATTATATACAATTATATTCAATCAGAACAAGAAATAGCTGTTGAAAGTTACAAATATGATCATAGAAATGAAAAATCAATAGATGAACTGGGTGATAAAAGT
The DNA here is from genome assembly GCF_000243295.1 of Trichechus manatus latirostris. Lineage (NCBI taxonomy): Eukaryota > Metazoa > Chordata > Mammalia > Sirenia > Trichechidae > Trichechus > Trichechus manatus. The sequence goes on from NW_004444116.1 coordinate 3,639,820, forward strand.
CATACTTCCACAAGATAGCACAAAATAGAAAAGTGATTGTGAACAGGAGAGAAGAACTATAAAAAATTAGGTTTTCTATCAATGAATTCCAAAAACCTTATAATACAAGTTTCAAAGAAAGGAGAGATAGGAAATAATTAAAAATAAGAAAATGTCTTAGAGTTACAGATACAAGTGTCCAGATTCTTACTATAATTAATGAACATAGACCCACATTAAGAGTACATCACAATGAAATTTTTGAAAGAGCATAGAAAAGAAAAGATCCTGAAAACGTCCAGAGACAACAAAAAAGAGCATTTCTTAAAGCTAAAAGACATGGAAGCAATGGCTTCCAAATTTGATAGAAAAATATGTTCAATACAGAATTCTATACCAAGTCAAAATGTGAATAAGTGCTAGGATAGCCTAAAGTCAATTTTAGATGGTTAGGATTTTAATATTTTACTTTCCATGTTCCTTTCCTCAAAATACTACTAGAGGAAATGGGAACCAAAAATGACTGAAAAAAACAAAAAAGGGAAACATGTAGGATCCAGGGAACAGGGGAACCTGCACAAGAGAGAGACAAAGGATGCACAGGATGAGGTGAAGGTGATCAAGGGGGTCAACCTGTCCTAAGTGACAGGCAGCCAGTCCACATGTGGTGGGACTAAAGACGGTGAGAGAAGTATCTTAAAAAAAGATGAAGTTGGTACAAAACTTGATGTGCTGGAATATATTCACAGGAGACTCAGACTTTGTGAGGGGTAGTTTGGGAATAATTTAGTAAAGTTTAGAACAGAAACTAAGCTAATGAAGGAACAAGTTGTTTAATTTCAGGAAAACTAAAAAGTTGATTTAAGAAAGGAAAAGTAATCATAGTCTACTCAATGCTCAGTTGTGAATAGTATTAGTATTTCCATGGAAATACTTGTGAATAGTATTTCCATGGTCATAATAATGTAAGCAGGAGCCTTGGTGGCATAGTGGTTAAGTGCTCAGCTGCTAACCAAAAGGTCAGCAGTTTGAACCCACCAGTGGCTCTGCAGGAGAAAGATGTGGCAATCTGCTTCTGTAAAGATTAGAGTCTTGGAAACCCTATGGGGCAGTTCTACTCTGTCCTATAGGGTCACTATGAGTCGGAATCAACTCGATAGCACTCAATAACAATAATGTAAACACTGAACACTGAGCTAACCAAAAGTATAACATAACTATCTTGGGAGGATGGGGTGTGTGAAGGAGAAGTAATCGATTATAGATGATACATAAAACTGAAAAACAAAGAATGAGCAGTATAAGTATGTTATTTAGAGGCACAGAAAAAACGCTAAGAGAATTAACTAAAAGAATTGAAAGTGGTTCCCTCTGGAGTTCAGGAAATGGCGTGCATAGCAGATTGAGGATGGCTGTCTTTAAAGCAAGCCTTGTAGAAGTATTTGACTTTTTAAACTATGTGCATATATTCATTTGATGAAAATAAAAACTCGACATTTTTAGAAGACAGTATGGTAGGTGAGAGAATAGACTCAGGATTCTTCTATAAGAGTATCATAGAAATGGGACAGTAACTGGAGGGAGACATGGGATCAAGTGATGAATTTTTATAGGGTTTTCCTTTGATTTATTTAGTTTGTGTTTTGAAGATTTTATTTGTTTTAATTGTTGTACTTTAAGTGAAAGTTTACAATTCCAGTTAGTCTCTCATACAAAAATTTATACATACATTGTTATGTGACCCTAATTGCTCTCCATATACTGTGACAACACAATCCTCCTTTCCACCTCTGATTTCCTGTGTCTGTTCAACTAGCTCCTGACCCTCTCTGCCTTCTCATCTCACCTCTGGACAGGGGCTGCCCATTTAGTCTCATGTATCTACTTGAGCTAAGAAGCACACTCTTCACGAGTATCATTTTATGTTCCATAGTCCAGTCTAATCTTTGTCGGAAGAGTTGGCCTCGGGAATGGTTTTCGTTCTGGGCTGACAGAGGATCCAGGGGTCATGCTTTCTGGGGTTTCTCCAGTCTCAGTCAGACCATTAAGTCTGGTCTTTTTACTAGAATTTGAGTTCTGCACCCCACTTTTCTCCTGCTTCATCAGGGACTCTCTGTTGTGTTCCCTATAAGGGCAGTCTTTGATGGTAGTCAGGCACCATCTAGTTCTTCTGGTCTCGGGCTGATGCAGTCTTTGGTTTACGTGGCCCTTTCTGTCTCTTGGGCTAATACTTTCCTTGTGTCTTTGGTGTTCTTCATTCTTCTTTTCTCCAGGTGGGTTGGGACCAATTGATGGATCTTAGACAGCCACTTGCTAGCTTTTAAGACCCCAGACGACACTCACCAAAGCAGGATTCAGGACAATTTTTTAATAAACTTTGTTATGCCAATTCACCTAGATGTCCCCTGAAAGCATAGTCCCCAGACCCCTGCCCCTGGTACTCTGTCCCTAAAAGTGTTTGGTTGTATTCAGGAAACTTCTTAGCTTTGGTTTATTCCAGTTGTGCTGACTTGCCCTGTAGTATGTGCTGTCCTTCCCTTCGCCTAAGATAATTCTTGTCTACTATCTAGTTAGTGAATAACCCTCACCCTCCCTCCCCACCCTCATAACCATCAAAGAATGTTTTCTGTGTTTAAACCTTTTCTTGAGTTCTTATAATAGTGGTCTTATACAGTATTTGTCCTTCTGTGACAGACTAAATTAACTCAGCATAATAAGTTCCAGCTTCCACCAAGTTATACGATGTTTCACAGCTTCCTCATTGTTCTTTATCATTGTGTAATATTCCATTGTGTGGATATACCATAATTTGTTTATCCATTCGCCGATTGATGGGCACTTAGGTTGCTTCCGTCTTTTTGCTATTGTGAACAGTGCTGCGATGAACATGGGTGAGCATATATCTATTTGTGTGATGGCTCTTGTTTCTCTAGGATATATTCCAAGGAGCGGGATTGCTGGATAGTACGGTACTTCTATTTCTAACTTTTTAAGGAAGCGCCAAATTGATTTCCAAAGTGGTTGTACCATTTTACATTCCCAGCAACAGTGTATAAGTGTTCCAGTCTCTCCACAACCTCCCCAGCATTTGTTATTATGTGTTTTTTGGATTAATGCTAGCCTTGCTGGGGTGAGATGGTATCTCATTGTGGTTTTGATTTGCATTTATCTAATGGCTAATGATCGTGAGCATTTCTTCATGTGTCTGTTAGCTGCCTGATATCTTCTTTGGCGAAGTGCCTGTTCATATCCTTTGCCCATTTTTTAATTGGGTTATTTGTCTTTCAGTTGTTGAGGTTCTGCAGTGTCTTATAGATCTTAAGATTAGATGCAGATTGGTTTATTGTGGCCAAAAAATTTTTCCCATTCTGTAGGTTGTCTTTTGACTCTTTTGGTGTAGTCTTTTGATGAGCATAAGTGTTTGATTTTTAGGAGCTCCCAGTTATCTCGTTTCTCTTCTGGTGTTTGTGTACTGTTACTTATGGTTTGTATTCTGTTTATGCCATGTATTAGAGCTCCTAGCATTTTACCTGTTTTTTTCTTCCATGATCTTTACCGTTTTTGATTTTATATTTTGGTATTTGATCCATTCTGAGTTAGTTTTTGTGCATGGTGTGAGGTATGGGTCTTGTTTCAGTTTTTTGCAGATGGATATCCAGTTATGCCAGCACCAGTTGTTAAAGAGACTGTATTTTCCCCATTTAACTGACTTTGGGCCTTTGCCAAACATCAGCTGCTCATAGGCGGATGAATTTACATCTGGATTCTCAATTCTGTTCCATTGGTCGATGTATCTCTTGTACCAGTACCAGGCTGTTTTGACTACCGTGACAGTATAATAGGTTCTAAAATCAGGTAATGTGAGGCCTCCCACTTTATTCTTCTTGAGTAATGCATTACTTATCCAGGGCCTCTTCCCTTTCCATATGAACTTGGTGATTTGTTTCTCCATCTCATTAAAAAATGCCTGCATAAATATTAATGGCCCTCTCTTTCACTCTTAAGAGCATTCCAGTATAAATGCTACTTTATATGGTTATTCTACTGAAAACCCTGGTGGCACAGTAGTTAAGTGCTATGGCTGCTAATCAAAAGGTTAGCAGTTTAAACCACCAGTCACTCCTTGGAAACTCTGTGGGGGCCGTTCTACTCTGTCCTATAGGGTCACTATGAGTCAGAATCAACTTGACAGTAATGAGTTTGGTTTAGTTTTCTACCTGATAACTTGGACAAATTATTTAACTTCTCTGGGTGCCTGTTTAGAAAAATACAGACGTAAGTGTAGATGACACCTAAGGCTTTCTCTCACTTGATTTCTATGACTCAACTGAGAGTGACATTGAAAGCCAGGTAAAGGGGTGGGGTGAATGTGAGCATGAAAAGTGACAGAGGGGTAACTGAAGCCCAGATGAAGTAGGAACTGAGGATTTTCTTTTCTCTGCTGATTCCCTCTGCTAGTTTTCTTTTGGGAGAAACTCACCAACGAGCTGTTTTAGGATCTTCCTCAGGGTAAAGTACTGTCGAGGGAAATTGCTGATGTTCTTCTCCAGCTCTATGGATAGGGAAATCACCTGGTGGTCTTCACTTTCTCACATCTAGGAAGGTAGGGAGATAAGGGAAGAAAAGGCAGGGTCAGGGGGAAGCTCTAGCTAAATTAAGTATTCAGACGTTGTCATTTTTAGGGAGAAACTAAAATTTTCCACCTTCCCACTTTCTCTCCCTTCTCTAAAGACAAGCACTTGCCTACTGCTTTCTTTTACCAATCTTTAGAGAGCCATATAGTCCCTTGGACAGAAACTTACCTTAAGAATGAGTCTCAGAACTTTCTAGGGGTGGTTTTCAATTTCATGAATAATGATAAACATCCTTCCCCTCCCCCATCCCCTTACTCGTTACATTCTGTTTGGACAGAATGGAATCTGGTTCTATGTTATCATTCTCTTTACCAAAACCCATTGCTGTGGAGTCAATTCTGACTCATAGTATTTGTCCTTTGACTCGCTACATGGGACAAGGAACCTACTTCCATATCCTACATGTCTTTCCCACCATTACTGCACCCCTAGTCTCTAACCTAAGACCACTTGACTCACTCACATAAATAAATAACTTACTTTTCCAAGGTACTTTTGACATCCTAGAAGGAAGGAGAAAAGAAAGCAATATTGGTCCTGGTTTTCAAGGGCCCCAAGGCAGAAGATTCATCCCTCCCCGATAAAGTTCTAGATCTATAAACGAGTCATGGGGAAAACTAAACAGTCAAGATCCAAGGGGAAGAGTACCAGAGGGACTTGAGTTCATCTCTCCCAACCAAATCCCCACTTTCAACTTTGGTAATTTATATCCCTTCCAAATGTTTTCCTGTGTGTTTGTCTTTGTTCCTCAATGCTTGCTGCAAGGGACAGGAATTGTGTGTCTGCTCTTTACTCTGTCCCCTAAGTACCAATCACATAGTCCAGTCCCCTTGAGGATTGGTACAAAATTCCAAACTTATGACACAAGAATGAGTCAAAATTTCCTGTTGTGGTTTGGTATCCCCCGTCTAGTATTGATAAATAAACATTGATAATTGTGTGTCAGCTCCTGACTTGAGAATATTTGGGGTCCAGAACACAAAGAATTAAGTGCTTACGTTTACCACAAGATCTGTACAAGTATGTTCACAGCAGCTTTATTCATAATAGCAAAAAGCTGATGTCTCAATTACCTAGTGCTGCTGTAACAAAAGCTACCACAAATGGGTGGCCTTAAAGAACAGAAATTTATTTTCTCACAGTTCAGGAGGCTAGGAGTCTGAATTCAGTGCATGGCCCTAGGAAGAGGTCCTTGTTTGTCTGTTTCAGCTTCCAGCAATCCTTGGAACTCCTGGGCTTGTAGATGCATCTGCCATGTGCATCTGTCTTCACATTGCATCTTCACACTGTGCATCCTGGTATCTATTCTGCTTTTAATATAACTCAGAGGTGATTAGATTTAGGATCCACCCACCTCTGGTATGACACTTGTAACATAACAAAAGAAAATCTCTATTTCCAGGCAGGGTCATATTTACTGGTACAAGCAGTTAGGATTTCAACACAATTTTGAGGGGATACAATGCAATCTATAACAACTGGAAGCAGCTCAAATGTCTTTAAAAAGTAGAATAGATAAATAAATTGCAGTATATTTATATAATGGAATTCTAAACAGCAGCGAAAAATAATGAGTCACTGATTTACACAACAACGTGGGTGAATCTCAAAGACAGTGTTGAGACATACAATACAGGGGAAGTCAGTACCACTGGACTAAATCAAAAGCTAAGAAGTTTCCTGAATACAACCAAAAACATCGAGGGACAGTGTAGTAGGGACAGGGGTCTAGGGACCATGGTTTCAGGGGACATCTAGTCAATTGGCATAACAAAGTTTATTAAGAAAATGTTCTGCATCCCACTTTGGTGAGTGGCATCTGGGGTCTTAAAAGCTAGCAAGCAGCCATCTAAGATTCATCAATTGGTCCCAGCCTACCTGGAGCAAATAATACGAAAGACACAAGGAAAATATTAGCCCTAGAGACAGAAGGGGCCCCATAAACCAGAGACTCTATCAGCCTGAGACCAGAAGAACTAGATGTGCCCAGCTACCACCAATGACTGCCCTGACAGGGAACACAACAGAGAGTCCCTGATGGAGCAGGAGAAAAGTGGGGTGCAGAACTCAGATTCTAGTAAAAAGACCAGACTTAATGGTCTGAGACTGGAGGAACCCTGGAAACATGGCCCCTGGACTCTCTGTTAACACAGAACTAAAACCATTCCCAAAGCCAACTCTTCAGACAAAGAATAGACTGGACTATAGGACATAAAATGATATTCGGGAAGAGTGTGCTTCTTAGGTCAAGTAGATACAGAAGACTAAATCTAAATGGACAGCTCCTGTCCGGAGGTGAGATGAGAAGGCATAAAGGGATAGGAGCTGGATGAATGGACACAGGAAATCTGGGGTGGAAAGAAGGAATGATGGTCACATTATAGGGTTAGCAAATAGGGTCACATAAAAATGTGTGTATAAATTTCTGTATGAGAAACTAACTTGGCTGTAAACTTTCACCTAAAGCACAATATATAAAAAAAAAAAAAAAGACAATGTTGAGAGATAGACGTTAGCTACAAAGGGCTGCATACTGTTTGATTTCATTTATATGAAGTTCAGAAACGGAAAAGAATCTACTTGATAAAAGTCAGAAAAATTTTTATGCTTGAGGTAGGTATCAGCATTGTTGTTATCTTTGGTGTGTGTATTGACTGGGAGGGAGCATGAAAGAGCCTTCTAGGGTGTTGGAAAAGTTCATATCTTGATCTGGGTGATAATTATACGTGCAAGTAGAAGGTCAGTGAAAAACAGGAAAACCTTCAATGAGATGCACTGACACAGTGGCTGCAGCAATGGGAAGGACCTGTTGTGCATAAGGTCACTGTGAGTCAGAACTGACTTGACAGCATCTAACAACACAACATGCTCATGTAGCAGTTCATCACCTTGTACTTTAAGGATCTGTGCACTTTACATTATGTAACATGCCTCAATAAAAATTTTAAACTACATTTATCGCATATCCTTCATTAGCCCTGCAATGAGTAATGGACAATAAAGATATTTTATGTCCTTAGAAATTGGTGTTAGTTCAGAGTCAGCATCCAAAATCTTCCCAATGTTTTGGACATCTCATCTACCCAGTGTAGCTCACTCTGATAAATGGTCTCGGGTTCCTTGGGAGAGGCTAGGACGACCAGTTAGAGTACAAATTCTTGACAGTATAACAGGGTCTTCTCAATGGGAACAGACTTTTCCTTGATTTAAAGGGCTCTATGCAGTTCAAATCCACCAGTCGCTTCTTTGGAATCCTATGGGGCAGTTCTATTTTGTCCTATAGGGTTGCTATGAGTTGGAATTGACTCCATGGCCCAGGTTTTTTTTTTTTTCTTTTCTTTTTGGTTATGCCTGTAAACTGGCTTAAATCTTGAATTTTGCTGAGGAGCCGTGACTTTCTATTTTGGAGACAAGTCAGCTATCTGTAACAGACTTAGGTTGCTTTTTTGTTTTTGTTTTATATATATATATAAAACTTTATTCATGCTTTACTGGTTTCTTAGGTGTTATAGAAACAACATAACTGTTAAATGTGAAAAGCAAGATTCTCCAAAGTGCATATAATTTGATCCTTGTTTTAAAAATTAAAAATTTTCATGTATTCTATATTTAGTGATAATTTTTTCTGTGCATGGTGAAATTTGTGGAAAGATACATACCAACATGATAAAACTGTATCTGAGTGAAAGGGTGGAAAGAAGAGGATAAGGGGAAACTTAAGAGAAAAAAAGTAGAAATAAAAATATTCAAATTAAAATAGGATGTATATTCTGAGCTATTGATGTAAAATTACATCTGTGTATGCCTACAAATATGTAGAATGTACAAATTTTATATTAGTTATGGTACTTTAGGGAAATTTTAGTTTCTTCTGTAGACTTATCTGAATTATTTGAAGTTTTTCATTTGAATCACAAAGCTATTTTCATTTGGAAAAATGAAAATATCTTCTTGTTTTCATAGATAGCATAGGTGCATATTTTATAAAAAGTCAAATGATACTGAAAATTCACAAAGAATAATGTGAAAGGCATCTCAGAAACCAGGTCACCCACAGATAATCTCTGCCAAAATGTAGTGAATGTCTTCTGGATCTCTTTGTGCCTGGAGAATAGTCTTTATATAGGAAATTTAATGTTCGATGCCATTAAATATTGAACTCCATCATCACATTTAATAAGTTAGTATTATTACATTTTTTTGTGTACACCATCCTAGATAACATTTATTCAATGATACATTTAATATATACACAGGTAGCCTTCTTACTGCTTTATCATCAGCAAACATTGATTGATCCCTACTATATGTTTGGACCCTCTTTCAGGCCCGCAGGAAGATCCACTGGAAGCCAATATATCAGCATCAGGAGAACCTGAGTAAAGTCTTACCACAGGGCTAACGTATCTTGGCCAATTATTATTTGGAAAAATTGACAGTACCCCTAAATGCACACTGGAAGACATCAATATCTTCACGGAATACTATTCTTGAACAGAAACTTATTTAGTGGAATATTATATAAGAAAAGAATAAATCATGGGGAAAAATCCTCTAAATAATTTTACTAAAAATATTACAATACACTATCTCAATGGATTTACAATTGCATCATCATTCTTGTGGGTTGGCAAACAGTACTATACAATGGACCTATAGATTAAATTAGTTTCTGACCAACGTGGTTGGTTGCCTGATTGTGAAATAATTCCCCAGATTGTCTTCTTTATCATTATGAAGAAAAGCATCCCAATCATATTAACAGTATCTAAATTTATCTGGTTACCTTAGTGAGAGTCTTCATAACTGATGCAAACCACATCCAGGTCCACTCCAGTTGCTGTTTGACTTGATTCAACTGATACAAGCACACTCCCTACAATCCCTAAGATTTCACAGGGAGTGACTGGGCTCTTTAGAATAATCTTTATTGATCATTTTTTAAAAAATTCCTTTGGGTCTAGCCTCAAAGGTTTAAGATCTCAGAGAAGCCTTCCCTGACCAGGGACAACCCATCCATCAAACTCCCCCATCCTCCAGCATGCCCCGTCTTCTCCCCTCTTTTACTGCCTTAGCTCCCACCATGATCAGACTTATTGTACATTTTGTATATTTGTTCATTGCCTGTCTTCCTCCGATAGAAATAAATGCCATGAGGGCAAGGATTTTTCTGTTTTGTCTATTTTATTCTTTTCTATATCTCTATTGCCAGTCAAATGATAGGTACTCAGTAGTTGTTGAATTGATTCATTCAGTTATAGTGGTAAACAAGGGATATAAGATTTATATTCTTGTGGAGCTTATGTTTTAATTGTGGTAAGATATATAATAAGCAAAATTTAGAGTGATGAGTGTCGTGAAAAAGGAGAATGAAGTGGTGGAGACTTGATTTAGATTAGACGGTCAAGGAAGATCTCACTGAACAGATTATATCTGAAGAACAGAGTGACAAGAAGTGCAACATGTAAAAAGCTGGAGACTAAATATTCCAGGTAAATAAAAGTAGTGCAAAGACCCCTTAGTAAGAAGTAGCTCAGCATGTTCAAAATATAAGCAGAATGCCTGCGTGCCTGGAATGACAAAGGAATGAGGAGAATGAGCAAAGATGAGGCAGGAGGAATAAACAGGGACCAGATCATGGTGCATCTGGTAGGTTATGGTAAGGAGTCTGAATTTTATTTAAAGTGCATGGCAAGTCTTCAAAGATTTCAAGGTACATAAAAATATTTTATTTGCTTGTTTTTTTTTTTTTTTTTAAAGAATACTTTTGACTGCCATACGTAAAATGGATTGAAAGGAGAGCAAGTTAGAAGAGGGAAGCAAGGCAGGATGTCACTGGGTGATCCAGGAAAACAAAGAGAGTGGTTGAGTCTTTATCAGTAGCAGTGGAAATGGAAAGAAGAAGTAGAGCTTGGGTAGTTCAGATTTTCCAGGTGAGGGCAGGGGAGTAATTAAAGATGACTCCTAAGTTTCTGGATAGTAATAGGTAGATGTTGATACTATTTAGTATGATGAAGATTTGATGCAATGGGAATCAAGAGTTCTGTTTTGACCATGTGTAGATTCATATTTTTTTAGACATCCAAATATGAGTGAAATTAGGCAGTTGTAATTACCGTTTATTCTGACATGCAGTCAATTGGGGAGGTATTTTAAATGACTTCCATAAATAAAGGGCGAAAGCAAGCAAGAAAAAAATGAGCAGATAAAAGGGAAACAGAAAACATGTCTTGATTCAGCCAAAGGAGTCTAGAAAGACAATATATATTATGCCTCTGAGGCAAAAACACTTGCTTCACAATCTGGGTATACCCATTCCTGGATAACCAATGAGAAATTTTTTTTAAATTAAAGAATCTAGATAATGTCTTTGTAATTTCCTCAGAGTACTAAACCCATGGGCTATACATCAATTAAGGAGCAAGGGGCTAGGAAAGTCATTGTACAGGAATATAATTAAGGTAGACACGTAACATGAAAATTTGTATATATTTTGGTTTTTCAAAGGAAAATTGAAATTGGCTCATGGTAAACATAAACTGTGAAATTCAGTTGTGCTAGGAAGTACATGATTACTTTCAAGAAATTATTGTAAATGAAAGGAGAGCTATAGAAAGCTTAACTAAAAGGGGAAGAGAAAAAAATACATGAATGAAAGTGAGACTTTAGTCAACGTGAGTAGTTTCAAATATCCAGATATTTACAATTTTGATAGACAAAATTGTACCATTGATTGATTTTTTGTTGCTTATTATTAACAGCATTATTAATAACATTTATAGAGAATATATACATATGCACATATATGTACACATATATATATATATAACCCACTGCTGTCAAGTTGATTCTGACTCACAGTGACACTATAGAGTAGGGTAGAACTGCCCCATAGTGTTTCCTAGGCTGTAATCTTTATGGAAGCAGACTACCACCTTTCTCCTGCCGGAGAGGCTAGTGGGATTGATTAAAAGCCAAGTGCTTAACCACGACTCCACCAGGGCTCCTTATATGTATATGGGCATACATAGTATATATACACAAGTACACACTCACACACATATATACATATATTCATAAGAGAAGTGGTTGAAAGAAAATGTTTCTCATATGTTTCATCAGATACCAGCATAAATTCTCCTCAAACTGATAAAAATGAATAATTTTGCAGCATACAGACCCCTGAATTGATTGAAATAGTGATAGCTAATAAGTATTTGGATGTTTACTGTGTGATGACCAGTGTTGTAATATTTCACATAAGTTAATCCTCATATTAACCCTACAATAGGCACCATCATCATTCTCCTGTTATGTATAAGAATCCAAGGCACCTTGTCAGAAGAAGAATAACAAAAACTCAGACATGTATGGGCTGATTCTACTGGTTTTCTGTCAGAAGTCTAAGGAACTTGCTCAATTCACACAGCTGGTAAGTAGAACCACCAGGATTTGAGCCCAGGAACTCTGACTCCAGAATCTATCCATCTAATTAATCATCGCACCCTACTCTCTCTCAAATGTAGAATATAATGATTACTGTGATGAAGAAGAAGATAATTAAAATTATTTCATTGTATGGTGATGAAAAATCATCCACATTTAAACATATATCATGAGGCAGTCAATTTGTGCTTATGTATTATATTAAAGTAATTACTGGTGGTATATAATTTTAATTCAGGGAACCTCTTATAACTAAATGATTATAAACTAACTCATAAAAGCTTTCAGAGCATACACTTGCTCCAGGACCTAGGGTTCAAATAGTGACCTCTCAGTCACCAGCAAACTAACTGTCATAGGCACTGAAGTCTTTGAATCACCAATGGTAGTCATCAAGACAAAGGCATGTTAGCATTGAATAAAAATATAAATTTCTGTGATCTTCAACTTACTGTTTAGAGCTTTGAAGATTGAATATCTTCTCTTTCACAGACAAGAAAGACCTTGGGTGTCAGAGCTTGGAGGTCAGAGATAACTATTAGAGGTACCTTGTTTACACATCTGCTCAGAGCACATTTGTTTCCAAAATCAATATATGTACTATTAATGGTATGATTATCTTATAGAATTTTAACTTTATATGTTAAAATTCAGTTGTTGGAATCGCATGTTATTTTAGAGCAAATTTTGTTATTTGCAATGCAGTTCACCACCTAGATAAAATTTTTTTTTTTAAATTTTTTATTGTACTTTAGATGAAGGTTTACAGAACAAATAGTTTCTCGTTAAACAGTCAGTACACGTATTGTTTTATGACATTGGTCAACAACCCCATGACGTGTCAACACTCTCCCTTCTCGACCTTGAGGACCTTTTTTTGGTGAAAGTATACATAGCCAAAGTTACACCATTACCTAGATAAAAATTTTTTTTTTGAAAATATATGTTCTCATTTCCCTGCCCTATAGTTTTCCTTCATATTGAATAAATTTTGCATATACTAAATTTTCCTTGTAAAATATCAGGATATGGTCTAATCCCCAGCTGCTTCATCAACAGGTTTTTTCTACAGCACTTTACTCTAATGAAGTCAGTCGGATGCAGACCTGGTTAGTTTAAATAATCTTTCTTGATGATCAGAATTTCCAGGTAATTTTGGGAAATTTATGCAATTCTTATTCTGAATTGGAGTCCCTGAGTGGTGCAAACGATTAACAAGTTGGAGAAAGGTTGGCGGTTCTAGTCCACCCTGAAGGGGCTTGGAATCACCTGATTACTTTGTGTAATGTTTCTCTAGTATTAATACCTAGTATTTGCAAGTTTGCTTAAAATGGTGAGACTCTGTGACAGGTTTTATCCCCTTATCTGAAGTCACATGTTCAAGAAGGAGGAGTCCTGTCAAGAATCCGTACCTTAACACACATCAGGAAAATAGCAGAATTCGCAGTGACGCTGCAGGGAACGCATGAAAGAGCTGCAGCCTGGCAGGATCTGTTTTCTTCAGAGTGGGCTGTACACAGATGGAGAAGTAGAACATCAAGAGAACTCGCTCTGGAGCACAGTAATGTAGATCTTTAATAGCTCTTAGAAATAGCATGCCTGAGTTGTTAAAACAATTTGTCGGAGGCAGAAGAAAACTTAGACTTATATGGGCTGATTCTTTTGGTTTTCTGTCAGAAGTCTAAGATTAAATACGTATTGTAAATCTCTGCAGAAAAATCTTCCTTTCTATCTATATTATGAAGGAAAGATTAAAGTTATTCTTTATTATAAAAGGAGGACATGAAGCTATTTCTTTATGATTTCAGTCATTTTGTTTCTGCAGAAATAATAGAGGAAAACTAGGTTAAATTGAAAACAAAAATTGAAGTATCATACTCTGTTAATGAAGACTGTGAAGCTAGGAAGGATCCAGGTATTTTGGATCTGTTTCTAAATCTCATGTGCATGGGAAGTTATTTGCAGACTCTCGATGTCAGTAGAAAGATTTTTAACCCTGTTTGACTTAATCTTTGGGGGCTGTAGTGATAGTGAAAATAATCAACTGTGAAAATAGTTAACAGCATGGGATGGACTTTAATTTTAAGAGTTTTTATTTTTGCATTCATATAATTAATCCATCACCTTCTATTGTCCTATTTAGGTAACTTCACAAGCAGCCAGCCTAAATTTTTAATGTAAGGAAAATGCTAACTAATAACGTTACGTGATTTTTCATTGTTATTCATACCATGACTTAACTTCTCACTTAGTCAAAATTTATATATATTTGAGGGGGGCTGCTTTAGGGTTAGGGATACAGTCAGGAGCACTAGCCATCATGTCTGCCTTTAAAGCTCATAGAGCAATACAGGGGGAAGGTTAAACAAATATGAACCTACATGGTGCACGATTATAATTTCTTCTTATAATAATTGTGCTAACTAATGTTTTTGAGATACATTATGCTACAAGTATTGTTCTAAGCACTTTATATATATTACTCAATTATTCTTCACCCCAACCCTACATTTTTTAAATTTTATTACGCTTTAGGTGAAAGTTTACAAAGCAAATTAGTTTCTCATTCAAAAATTTACACACAAATTGTTTCATGACCTTGGTTGCAATCCCTGCAATGTGTCAGCACTCTCCCCCTCTCTACTCTGTGTTCCCTGTTTTCATTTGTCCAGTTTTTCTGTTCCTTCCTGTCTTCATGGCTTTAATTTGGGGCAGATGTTTCCCATTTGTTCTCGTATACTTGATTGATCATGTTTCTCACGTGTGTTATTGTTTGTTTTATAGGCCTATCTAATCTTTGGCCGAAAGGTGAACTTTGGGAATGGTTGAAGGTTTGAGTTAGAAGGATGTCCAGGGGCCATAGTCTTAGGGGTTCCTCCAGTCTCTGTCAGACCATTAAGTCTGGTCTTTTTTGTAAATTCGAATTTTTTTTCTACATTTTTCTCCTGCTCAGTCCAGGACTCTCTATTATGATCTCTGTCAGAACAGTCATTGGTGGTAGCGAGGCGTCATCTAGTTTTTCTGGGCTTAGGCTGGTGGAGACTGTGGTTCATGTGGTCCATTAGTCCTTTGGACTGGTATTTTCCTTGTATCTTTGGTTTTCTTCATTGTCCTTTTCTCTGAGTGGGATGGAATCAATAGATGTATCTTAGATGGCCAGTTGCATGCTTTTAAGACCCCAGACGCTACCGAACTAGGATGTAGAACATTTTCTTTATGAACTATGTTACGTCAATTGGCCTAGATGTTCTCTGAGACTATGGTCCCCAGCCCTCAGCCCCAGTAAATCGGTCCCTCAAGGTGTTTGGATGTGTCTTGGAAGCTTCTATGACTGTGCCCCCTTGTGTTCTATTTTATATATATGAATATACATTCTGTACATACAAATATGTATGTAAAAATATCCAAAGCCTAACCTATATAGGTACATAGGTGTACTCCTTTATGCCCTCATTCCCCTATGCAGTATACATATCTGTCTATGTATCTGCTTATAAGTCATTATTTGTTTTTACTGTTGTTGTAGAGTTGTATATGCTATAGTATTTACTGTGGTTGCCGCTTTTTTTTTTTTCCCTTGTGTTCCTCTAAGAGTCTTACTTTCCCTTGATCAAGTTGTGCTGATTTCCCCTATGTTGTATATTGTCTTTCCCTTCAGCAAAGTTAATACTTGTCTACTATGGAGTTAGTGATTTCTCCTCCCAATCCCTCCCCTCCTTCATAACCGTCAAGGATTGTTTCTTTTTGTGTGTAAACTTTTTTTGTGTTTTTATAATAGTGGTCTCATACAATATTTGTCCTTTTGTGATCGACTTATTTCACTCAGCATAATGCCCTCCAGATTCATCAATGCTGTGAGATGTTTCGTGGATTCATCGTTGTTCTTTATCCTTGTGTAGTATTCTATTGAGTGTATGTATTCATTCTATTGTGTGTATTCATTCATCTGTTGATGGGCACTTATGTTGTTTCTATCTTTTTGTTATTGTGAATAATGCTGCAATGAATATGGGTGTGCATATGTCTATTCATGTGACAACTCTCATTTCTCTAGGATATAGTCCTCAGAGTGGGATTGCTGGATCCTATGGTATTTCTATGTCTAGCTTTTTAAGGAAGTGTCATATCATTTTCCACAGTGGTTGTTCCATTTTACATTCCTACCAGCAGTGTATGAGAGTTCCAATACCCCACAACCTTGTCAGTGTTTATTGTTTTCTGAATTTTTGATCAGTGTTATTCTTGCCAGGGGTATGATGGTATTTCAAGGTGGTTTTGATTTGCATTTCTCTAATGGCTAATGATCGCGAGCATCTTTTCATGTCTTTTTTGGCTGCATGAGTGTTCTCTTTGGTGAAGTCTCTGCTCATGTCCTTTGCCCATTTTGTAATTGAGTTGCTTGTTTTTTTGTTGTTGAGTTGTTGACATTTTCTGTATATTTTAGAGATTAAACCTTTATCAGATATGTCGATGCCAAAGATCTTTTCCCAGTCTGTAGGTTCTGGTTTTACTCTCTTGGAAAGGTCTTTTGATGAGCATAGGTATTTAATTTTTAGCAGGTCCTAGTTATCTAGTTTATCTTCTGGAGTTTGTGCATTTTTAATTATGCTTGGTATTCTATTTATGCCATGAATCAAGGCCCTTGAGTTGTCTTTATGTTTTCTTTCATGAACCTTATAGTTTTAGATTTTACATTTAGGTCTTTGATCTATTCTGAGTTAGTTTTTGTGCATGGGATGAGTTATGAATCCTGTTTAATTTTTCTGCAAATGGATATCCAGTTTTGCCACCACCATTTGTTGAAGAGACTATCTCTTCTTCATTTAATGGACTTCGACCCTTTGACAAACATCAGGTGTACATAGGTGGATGGATTTATTTTTGGGTTCTCAGTTCTGTTCCACTGGTCTATGTGTCATTGTACCAGTACCAGACTCTTTTGACTACCATAGCTGTATGGTAGTTTCTGAGATTGGGTTGTGTGAGGCCTCATACTTAGTTCTTCTTTTTCAGTAATGTTTTACTTATCTGAGGGCTCTTTCCTTTCCATATAAAGTTAGTGAATACTTTTTCCATCTAGTTAAAGAATGCTGTTGGAATTTGGATTGGGATTGCATTGTGTCTATAGATTGCTTTGGTTAGTATTGACATTTTCACAATGCTAAGTCTACCTATACATGAGCATGGTATGTTTTTCCATTCATGAAGGTCTCTTTTGGTTTCCTGCAGTAGTGTTTTGCAGTTTTCTTTGTATAAGTCTTTTATGTCCCTAGGTAGATTTGTTCCTAAGTATTTTATCTTTTGAGGGGGGCTATTGTAAATGGTATTGCTTTCCTGATTTCCTTTTTGGAGTTCTCTTTATGAGTGTAGAAGAATACAACTGATTTTTGTATGTCGATCTTGTACCCTGCCACTTTGCTGAATCCTTCTACTAATTCCAGTAACTTTCTTGTGGATTCTCTGGGATTTTCTAAGTATAGGATCATATCACCTGTGAATAGGTATAGTTTTACTTCTTTCTTACCAATTTGGATGCCATTTATTTCTCTTTCTTGTCTTATTGCTCTAGCTAGGACTTCCAGTACAACCCAACCCTATGTATTTTTATTGTCCCATTTTTAGAGATAAGAATACTGAGCCTAGACGTGTTATGTCACTTGCCTGGAATCAAACAACTGAATAACTGGCAGAGATGAGACATGAACATAGACTCTCTGATTATACTCTTAAGCTCTATGTTATACTGGCTCTCTGTAGGAGTTCTTTCTACATGATATAATATACAAAGTAAAAGAGATTGTGGATTCAGGGAATTCCTCTTCAAGTAAGAAATGTTTAAGTGGTAGCCTAAAGAATGAGTATAAGTTACCCAGAGATGAAGGGAAAGAGTTCTATATGCTTTAGATAGGAATAAGCTTGACCTGTCAAAAAACAGAAAAGTCTGATAGTGAATACGGGGTAAAGTGATCTGTGAGACAAGAATGAGACCAGGCAGAAACCAAATCATGCAGGTCCATCTCGACCATCTTAAATATTTTGAATATTTCTTAAGTGTAATGGAAAGCCATTAACAATTTTTAAGGACACAGATGACATGATTATATTAAATCTTGTAATAATACATAAAGGTATAAGACAAGATGTAAGGGTAGAAGATTATTACCGGAATCTAGATTTGAGATGACAATAGTCTGCATTAGCTAGTGAAAATTTTAAAAAGTTAGAAGATAGTTAACATATATTTTTTGCATTCAAATTTACCAGTTTGGTGATAAGTTAGGTACTGAGGATGAGAGAGACGAAGATGCCAAGGAGAAATGCCAGATCTCTTACATGACAAGCTGGGAGATGAAAGGTGCTTTTCACTAACATATGGAAAAAGAGGAACACTGATTACTTCATTCTGACATTAGCCAATAGATAAATTTATAGGTGAATTCTCTGGCCAAGTAAAAGTATATGTTAATTATATCAAGTAACTAGCTTTAAAGAGAATCATAGGATCGTATCATTTTAGAACCATATCTTTTCAAAACGCTGACATTTACTTGTATGTGAACACCCCAAGGTCACCTAGGTAAAAAATGTAGTTATGAGCTCATCACCATAAAAGAATCTGCAACAAATACAAGATTACCTGACTGGATATTTTCTATCCATTTATTTTTTCAATTATTACCATAAATTCCCTCCCTTTGTTTATTTCTGTATTTCATTAAATTATCAAGTCCGTGTTGACAAATTATTTTTTCTTCTTCTTCCCTTCTCTTATTCCTCCTTTTTCTTCTTCTCTCTCTTGCTCTTCCTTCTCCTTCTACCTCCTCCTTCTCCTTCTTTTTCTTCTCAATTTAGGATTTATGCATTGGAGGATATGGATCAAAACAATTATAGTTCTCTACGTGATTTTATTCTGCTTGGCTTCTCAGATCATCCCAAACTGGAGATTGTCCTGTCAGGGGTTGTCACCATCTTCTATTTAATTACATTTGTGGGTAACACAGCCATCATTCTTGTATCTCTCCTGGACACCCATCTGCACACACCAATGTATTTTTTCCTCAGGAATTTATCTTTCCTAGATCTGTGTTTCACCAACACCATTATACCTCAGATGCTGGTTAACTTGTGGGGATCTGATAAGACCATCAGCTTTGTAGGTTGTGTCATTCAACTTTATGTTTATATGTGGTTGGGCTCCATTGAGTGCCTTCTCCTGGCTGTTATGTCCTACGATCGTTTTACAGCTATTTGTAAACCTTTACATTATTTAGTAATCATGAACCCACATTTATGTCTCAAGATGATTATCATGGTATGGGGTATTAGTTTGACCAATTCTGTGGTATTATGTACACTTACCCTGAATTTGCCTAGATGTGGAAACAACATTTTGAATCACTTCTTGTGTGAATTGCCAGCTATGCTCAAGATAGCATGTGTAGACACGAAAGCAGTTGAAATGTCTGTTTTTGCTTTAGGCATTGTCTTTGTCCTTATGCCCCTCTTCCTGATTCTTATATCCTATGGTTACATTGCCCGAGCTGTGCTGAGAATGAAGTCAAAAGCAGGCCAACGAAAAGCAATTGATACCTGTGGATCTCATCTCACTGTGGTGTCCGTTTTCTATGGAACTATCACCTACATGTACCTTCAGCCGGGTAACAGTGCCCCCAAAGACCAGGGCAAGTTCCTCACTCTCTTTTACACCATCATCACTCCAAGTCTCAACCCTCTCATCTACACCTTGAGGAATAAGGACATGAAGGATGCACTGAAGAAGCTGATGAGAGTTGATTATAAATCTACAAAAATAAACAGAAACTGGAAATCATAGAAAAATGTTAATGTAAATAAGGGAATGAAATATGTCTTCAAAATAGCTTTAATTTTTACTGAGACAAGTAATCCCTAGATCATAGAGATCAGTTAACAAAATAATTCTGGTGTGCAAAATTTTTGTGGTTACAAACAATATTATAACCATTCTACTTAGCTCTTTTATACCTCTACTTATTGGAATGTCTTCAAGCAAAATGAGTGAGTAGGAATTTTTATTTTTGCTTGAAATATAATACAAAGGGGAGGTAAATATAAACTTAAATACACTGAATTTATTCTAAAGCTCTATAGAAACTGTTCTGGTTGTCAAGTTTTGTATTTTCACCACTAATGCCTGGATCTGCAAGAATATAGACCATACTCAATGGATACTTAGTATAATTTGTACCTTAAATAATAATATGCAAATATTGATTTTGTGTATTAAATATTTTGTGAGGCCATACAAATATTTACGTGTGTTTGGTGCAGGACAATGCAATCCAGAAGACAGTGATTGTCATAAGCACTACCTGAAACAATTTACTATTTGTTCAGTGGAACTTGATATAAATACCTTGTGGAAAGATTCTTTAATATTTAATAGGATTATTTTTTTAATATGATACATCAGAGAAAGTAGGTACAAATTAAAGTGATTTGAAGGTGACAACACAATTTTATTCATTTCTCCTTCATTTGTGAAACATTTATTCCATGACTGTCTGAAAAAAATGAATGAAAAGAGAACATGACCAGTTTGAGATCAGTAAGCTTTCACAGGGATCTATGAAATCATGAAATTGATGTAAACTTTGAGAAATGTGGTAATATTTGTATGTAGTGGAATTTCCTATACTAAGTAAATCTTTTTCTTTCCAATTATAATGATATGGTATTTAACTTTTTTACAGAAAAATGTGATGATTTTGGTATTGAATTTTGATTTTGATATCTTTCCTTAGAAGATCCCATGTTTAATCATTGTAATACATCTAGATAGATTTAGAAGGATACATTGCTGGAATCTAAAAGTAACATGGTATTTTTTCCTTTATCACTTCATAATTCTTGAAATATAAAAAAGGGACTCACTGGATATATCACTGGATAATTATTTACTTTCCCAATCAGAACAACACAGTAATGATGCACATAAAATATCTTTAATATGATGTAGGATATTCTCAATTTTCTTGTATTCCATATAATACATCTTTTAGAATTGTTTTCAGAAACAGTTCACAAGCTCACCAAAAAAAATCTCGATGTGTATAGTCTAGCCATCCCACCCAATACTTTTGAATTTGAAAAGTTTGTTCTTACTCTTAGTACAATTTATAACTAATAATGTTAGGAGATATATTAGGTCATTTGTCATGGATTGAATTGTGTCCCCAAAAAATATGTGTATCAGTTTGGCTAGGCCATGATTCCCAGTATTGTGTGATTATCCACCATTTTTCATCTGATGTGATTTTACTATGTGTTGTAAATCCTGTCCCTATAATGTCGATGAGATGGGATTAGCGGCAGTTGTGTTAATGAGGCAAGACTCAATCTACAAAATTAGATCGTGTTTTGAGCCAATCTCTTTTGAGATATAAAAGAGAGAAGTAAGCAGAGAGACAGGGGGACCTCATACCACCAAGAAAGCAGCTCCAGGAGCAGATTGTGTCCTTTGGACTCGAGGTCCTGTGCAGAGAAGCTCCTAAACCAGGGGAAGATTGATGACAAGGACATTCCTTCAGAGCTGACAGAGAGAGAAAGCCTTGCCCTGGAACTGGCACCCTAAATTTGGACTTCTAGCTTTCTAGACTGTGAGAGGATGAACTTCTGTTTACTGAAGCTGTCCACTTGTGGTATTTCTGTTATAGCAGCAGACATCATCTAATAACTTTAATGATCCACATACATGAAAAATATAATAGTAATGACCTCTCAGGAGAGCATTACATTTTATACCTATAGTTATTTGTACTCCTGTGTATGCCTAGTTTTATTTTCTCTTTGATTTTAGTCTCTTCTGCATTTGGGCTGCAAATAAAACAAATATTTCACATATTTAATCTCTATTTTATTTCTCTGAAATGAATGTATAGACCTACCCCACTACATTAAATTACAATAAATATACTGGCCTTCTATAAACCAAACTGTACTATTGGGTACTATGAAGATTAACTAGAAGGTTGGCCTGATCGTACACTTGTGAAATAACGTATCTTGAGAATTTAAGTAATAATACAATAGGAAATAATAATAATGAAAGTTAAATATGACTTTCTCTTTATTTAGAAGTTACTTTTCTGAACAATATCTCACACCAGCATTCATGAGATTTTACCACAAACTCTAGCTCATTTAATGTAAATGGCCTACCAGCACAGAGTCAATATTTGTGAAGGTGCATAATAAAGTGATTAAAGGGGAAGGAAAGTGTGAAACAAACATAATACTAGATAGGACTCAGAGGACCAGAATTTGAACCCAAAATTTACCTTGGGAAAAGATCACTTAATATTTCTAAGCCTTCATTTTCTTAAATTTAAAGTGGATATTAAAATTGTCTTATACGTTATATGCTTGGTTTGAGACTCAAAAAAGATTAGCCATTTAATGAGAGTAGTACATCAGTAGAAAGCGTATATTTATTGACTGCATACGAGCATATATAATATGGTCTTATGTAACAGTTTGCAGAACAGGGTATGGAAATGCCTATAGAGAAGGCTTAGTGAACTCATAAGAAAATGACACATGATGACCTACCTTTTTTCCTGTCAATTCTTTCACTGATTTACTAAGTTTAGCTTCACTGTCATTATCTCTTCTTTATTATGGGCTGTCTTAGTTATCCAGTGCTGTTATAACAGAAACACAAGTGGATGGCTTTAAGAAACAGAAATTCATTCTCTCACAGAGTAGGAGGCTAGAAGTCTTAATTGAGGGTGCCAGCTCCAGAGGAAGGCTTTCTCTCTCTGTTGGCTCTGGGGGCAGGTCCTTGTCATCAATCTTCCCCTGATCTAGGAGCTTCTCAGTGCAGGAACCCCAGGTCCAAAGGACACGCTCTGCTCCCAGCTCTGCTTTCTTGGTTGTAGAAGGTCCCCCATCTCTCTGTTGTCTTCTCTCTTTTATATCTCAAAAAAGGTTGACTCAAGATACAACCTAATCTTGTTGATTGAGTACTACCTCAATAAAATAACTGCTTCTAACCCTTCCTCATTAACATCATAGACAGTGGCTTTACAACACATAGGAAAATCACATCAGATGACAAAATGGTGGACAATTATGCAATACTGGGAATCATGGCCTAGCCAAGTTGATACACATTTTGGGAGGAAACAATTCAATCCATAACATTCCACCCTTTGGCACCTGTCTTAGTCATCTAGTGCTGCTGTAACAGAAATACCACAAGTAGATGGCTTTAACAAAGAGAAGTTTATTCTCTCACAGTCCAGTAGGCTACAAGTCCAAATTTAGGGGGTCATCTCCAAGGAAACGCTTTCTCTGTCAGCTCTGGAGGAAGGTCCATGTCATCAGTCTTCCCTTGGTCTGGGAGCTTCTCTGCGCAGGAACCTCAGGTCCAAAGGACGCACTCTGCTCCCGGCACTGCTTTCTTGGTGGTATGAGGTTCCCACGTGCCTGCTCGCTTCTCTCTTTTATATCTCAAGAGATTGGCTTAAGACACTATCCAATCTTGTATACCTCATCATATAACTGCCGCTAATCCATCTTATTAGAGCAAAGTGATTGAATTTACAACACATAAGGAAATTACATCAGATTACAAAACGGTACACAATCATACAATACTGGGAATCATGATCCAGTCAAGTTGATAGATATTTTTGGGGGACACAATTCAATCCATGACAGCACCCAAAAATTCATGTTCTTACCACATATAAAACACATTCACCCCATCATATTGTAGCAAAAGTCTTAAATCAACTCCAAGTCCAAATTCAAAAATTCCTCTTCATCTGTGAAATCTAGAATACAAGTTATCTGCTTCCAAAGTACAATGATAGAACCAGCACAGGCTAGACATTTCCATTATAAATGGGAGAAATTGGAGGGAAAGAAGGCATAACAGGCACCAGGCAGTCAGCAGAACACATTATGTTAGCTCTCGAAGCTTGAAAATAATCCTCTCTTCTCTGAGGCCATTTAGGCAATGGCCCTGCTTTCCAGACTCTGGGTGTTGGTCACACTTTCTGTATTCTGAGTTGAGGCCCCCTTGCACTGGGCTTCAGTTCTGCCTTCCAGGGCCACTGGAACAGCAACTCTACTCCCTCGCATTTGGGCAGCCCCATTCTCCTAGTCCATCTGAGTGTCGACCATACCCCCACGGCCCCAGCAAGCCCCATTCTTCTGCCCCTTGGGCATGGCAGCCCTGCCCCCTCAGCTTTAGGCAGGAGGTCCGGCCCCAACCTGGTGGCACTCGTGAAAGGCAGCCCCACACTCCAGAACCAGTTGGTGAGCGTCTGACTCTTTGAAACCTAGGTTGCTGTGTTCCCACCCTTTGAAACTCCAGAGGCCATGGCTCCAACCTTTGAGATCCCTGAGGCAGTGGTCCTACCCTTTGAGATTGAGGCAGCTCTGCTTCCTGTTTTCCTTGTGTCTTCAGGTTCTGTTCCTGGTTCCTTGGCCTCTCGGCCCCTCAGGCCTTGCTGCCTGTATTGGCCCTGCTGGGGCAAGTGTTCTAAAGCTCTTTACCTCCACCAATAAGTACCTGGAGGTACTTCAC
The DNA here is from genome assembly GCF_000243295.1 of Trichechus manatus latirostris. Lineage (NCBI taxonomy): Eukaryota > Metazoa > Chordata > Mammalia > Sirenia > Trichechidae > Trichechus > Trichechus manatus. The sequence continues at coordinate 3,664,456 of NW_004444116.1, forward strand.
TTCACCAGGAAGCCTCCTGTGCAAAGGCACTCAGCCCTCTTGCTCTGTGGGTCGGCTCCAGTGCTGTCTCGTGCGGGTCTCCTGGTTCTGCTGCTGCCATTTGCCTGCTGCTGCAGTTTCTCTGCTGCTGCTTCTCACTGTCTGTGCCATCTCCAGTGTAATAGTGCTCTTCACTTCCTTCTGAATCCTCAGTAGAATTGTCTTTGATGTCCATAATTCTACCAACAGTCTCTTCAAGGCAACTTAGGGTTTTTACTATTAGGCACTTTAAAAATCTTCCAGCCTCTACCCATTCCAAGTTTCAAAACCGCTTCCAAAGTTTAGGTATTTGTTAGAGCATCACCCCACTCTGCTGGTACCAAATTTTGTGTTAGTTGTCTATTGCTGCTATAACAAAAATGCCACAAGTGAATGGCTTTAACAAACAGAAATTTAGTCTTTCACAGTCTTGGAGGCTAGAATTCCTAATTCAGGGTGCCAGATCCAGGTGGAGGCTTTCTCTCTCTGTCACCTCTGGGGGCAGGTCTTTGTCATCAATCTTCCCCTGGTCTAAAGGAGCTTCTCAGTGCAGGGACCCCAGGTCCAAAGGACATGCTCTGCTCCCCGCTCTGCTTTCTTGGTGGTATGAGGTCCTCATGTCTCTCTGCTTACTTCTGTCTTTTATATCTCAAAAGAGATTGACTCAAGATACAAACTAATCTTATAGATTTAGTTGTGCCTCATTAACATAACTGCCACTAATCCTGCCTCATTAACGTCATAAAGGCAGGATTTACAACATATAGGAAGATCACATCAGATGACAAAATGTTGGACAATTAAACAATACTGGAAATCATGGCCTAGCCAAGTTGATACACATTTTGGGGGGAAACTATTCAATCCACAACATGGGCTAAAACCACCCAGAATAAATAGTAAAAGATACCTGTTGTGTATGGAGGGACTTGGGGGGACTTTTCAAAACAGGACAGTGCTGGAATACCAGGCTCATACTTGAATCCAAGGGAGGTCCTGAGGTCAGCATATGACAAATCTGATGAATTAAATCAACTTTATGCTGTCTGCTCCTTGTTTTATAAATAAAAATGGAGTAGTGTACGTATAAGCAAAGGCAGAGATCTTTTATGTATTTGTTTAAAAATCACATAATATAATTAGAAGGCATCCTCAAACTACCTAAAGTTAAGTGCTAAATTACCCAGCACTAATTATATGTGCAAAGGCTGTTCAGAAAATTGAGGGATCACTCTGATTTGTAGAAAATGAAAATGTATTCATAAAGTAGATGGAATTTGAATCAAATATTAAAGATTCTCTAAGATTTGAATTTGGCAGACAAGATCCAGGTAAAAAGAGTGTGACATAGCTATAGAGGCTAAAAACAAGCACGGATACAAAGAATATAATAGCCTCAGGAAATAAAAGTGAGTTGATAAATGCAGATCAGATGAAACAGTCTTTAAATAGGTATGTATGGAATGTGTACTGTGTGGGAGACAGTGTGATAAACCACCTCATGTGTTTGAATCTTATATGGTCAACATTTGGGCACTACTGTTTTGCTTTAGCAAAGAAAATCATCAAGAGAGCAATATATTAGTTAATCCTCCTTCCACGAAGATGAAAGTTTACAGAACAAATTAGTTTCTCATTAAACAATTAATACACAAATTGTTTTGTGATATTCGTTGTCAATCTCTCAATGTGTCAACACTCTCCTCTTCTTTACCCTGCGGGTTTCGTTTTCTTTTGTCCAGTTTTCCTGTCCTTTCCTGCCTTCTCATCTTTGCTTTTGGGCTGGTGTGCCCATTTAGTCTCGTATACATGATTGAATTGTGAAGCACGTTCCTCGCGTGTGTTATTGTCGGCCCAATAGACCTGTCTAATCTTTGGCTGAAAAGTGAACTCAGGAGTGACTTCAGTACTGAGTTAAAAGTGTGTCCGGGGGCCATACTCTTGGGGTTTCTCCAGCCTCTGTCAGACCAGCAAGTCTGGTCTTTTTTTTGTGAATCTGAATTTTGTTCTACATTTTTCTCCCGCTCTATCTGGGACCCTCTATTGCGATGCCTGTCAGCAGTCGGTGGTGGTAGCCGGGCACCATCTAGTTGTTCTGGGCTCAGTGTGGCAGAGGTTGTGGTAGTTGAGGTCCATTAGTTCTTTGGACTAATCTTCCCCTTGTGTCTTTGGTTTTCTTCATTCTCCTTTGCTCCAATTGGGATGGGACCGGTAGATGTATGTATCTTAGGTGGCTGCTCAAAGTTTTTTAAGACCCTAGGTGCTACTCACCATAGTCAGATGTAGAATTTTTTTTTTATAAACTATGTTATGCCAGTTGAGCTAGATGTCCCTCAAGATCATGGTCCTCAGCCCTCAGTCCAGTAATTCAGTTCCTCAGGGAGTTTGGATGTGTCTGTGAAGCTTCTATGGCCCTTTATTTGTTTTTCTTTCCTTATGGCTCTAGCTAGGACTTCCAGCACAATGTTGAATAAGAGTGGTGATAAAGGGCATCCTCGTCTTGTTCCTGTTCTCAGGGGGAATGGTTTCAGTCTCTCTTTGTTTAGAATGATGTTGGTTGTTGGTTTTGTATAAATGCCCTTTATTATGTTAAGGAATTTCCTTTCTATTCCTATTTTGTTGAGAGTTTTTATCAAGAATGGATGTTAGGCTTTGTCAAATGCCTTTCCTGCATCGATTGATGAGATCATGTGGTTCTTTTGTTTTATGTATGTGGTTGATTACATTGATTGACTTGCTTATGTCAAACCATTCTTGCATACCTGGTATGAATCCCACTTGGTCATGATGTATTATTTTTTTGATATGCTGTTGAATTCTATTGGCTAGAATTTTGGCATCTATATTCATGAGGGATATTGATCTGTAGTTTTCTCTTTTTGTGGAGTTTTTGCCTGGCTTTGGTATCAGGGTTATGCAGGTTTCATAGAAGGCATTCAGGAGTATTCCTTCCTTTTCTATGCTCTGAAATAGCTGAGTAGCACTGATGTTAGTGCTTCTCTGAAAGTTTGGTAGAATTCTCCAGAGAAGCCATCAAAGCCAGGGCTTTTTTTTTGTTGGGAGTTTTTTTTGACCTCTTTGATTTCTTCCTTTACTATGGGTCTGTTCAGATATTCTACCTCAGTTTGTGTTAGTTTAGGTAGGTAATGTGTTTCTAGAATTTTGTCCATTTCCTCTAGGTTTTCAAATTTGTTAGAGTAAAATTTTTCATAGTATTCTCTTATAATCCTTTTTATTTCAGTTGGGTTTGTTGTGATTTCACCCTTCACATTTCTTATTCGGGTTATTTGCTTCCTCTCCTGTTTTTCTTTTGTCAGATTGGTCAGTGGTTTGTCTCTTTTGTTGATCTTTTTAAAGAACCAACTTTTGGTGTTGTTGATTCTTTCAACTTCTGTTCTCTGTTTCATTTATTTCTGCTCTAATCTTTATTATTTCCTTTCTTCTGGTACCTGAGGGCTTCTTTTGCTGCTCTCTTTCTATTTGTTCAAGTTGTAGGGTTAATGCTTTGATTTTGGCCCTTTTTAATTTTTTGATATGCAAAATTATTGCTATAAATTGACCTCTAATCAATACTTTTGTTGTGTCCCGAAAGTTTTGGTATGATGTGTTTTCATTCTCATTTGATTCTACGAATTTTTTTATTCCATCCTTGATTTATTCTATTACTCAGTAATTTTTAGGCAAGGTGTTGTTCAGGTTTCATGTATTTGATTTATTTTCCTTTCTGTTTCTTTTATTGATTTCTACTTTTCTGGCATTATGATCAGAGAAGATGCTTTGTATTATTTCAATGTTTTGGATTTTGTTATGGCTTAGTTTGTGACCTAAAATATGGTCTATTCTAGAGAATGTTCCATGTGCATTGGGAAAGAATGTATACTTGGCTGCTTTTGGGTGGAGTGTTCTGTATATGTTTATGAGGTCGATTTGTATTGGTTGTGGCATTTAGATCTTCCATATCTTTACCGAGTTTCTTTCAAGATGTTCTGTCCTTCACTGAAATTCGTGTGTTGAAGTAACCTACTACTATTGTGGAACTGTCTATTTCTCTTTTCAATGCTGTTTGAGTTTGTTTTATGTATTTTGGAGTGCTGTGTCAGTGAGTATATATTTATTATGGTTATGTCCTGCTGGTGTATTGACCGTTTAATCATTATATAGTGTCCTTCCATATCCTTTAGGATGGATATTGCTTTAAAGTCTATTTTATCAGACGTTAATATTGCCACTCCTGCTCTTTTTTGGTCATTGTTTGCTTAATAAATATTTTTTCCATCCTTTAAATTTTAGGGTGTTTATGTCTTTGTGTCTAAGGTGTTTCTCTTGTAGACAGCATATAGATGGATTGTGTTTTTTATCCATTCTGCCACTCTCTCTTTATTGGTGCATTTAGGACACTTATATTCAGTGTAATTTTTGATGGGTATGAGTTTACTGCTGTCATTTTCTTTTTTGTGTGTGGTGTTGATGGTTTCTTCATTCCACTTAATTTCCAGTGCTGAGTTCTTTTTGTTTTTGTATTTTCTTTTCATCTCTTTCATTATTGTTGATTTTGTGTTTGCTGAGTCTTTATGTTTTTCTTCTTTTTTATTTTAATAGGTAGATTTGTTAGCTTCATTTGTGGTTACCTTGAAATTTACCTTTATTTTTCTAAGCTTAAACCAGTTTTATTTCTTGATATTGCCTTTGCTTCCTCTCCATATGGAAGTTCTATGACTACACAGTTTAGAAGTTGTTGTTGTTTACATATTAACACCTATGGTTTCCTATTTTCAGTCTTTTAGCTTAGTTTTGTTTTTGTGAATTCCCTACCTGGGTTGGTATCTGGTTGATCTGTCCTGGGTCCTAGTATTGGATTGTTGTCTGATATTGTTGGTTCTCTAACCAGAAGACTCCCTTTAATATTTCTTGTAATTTTGGTCTGTTTTTTACAAATTCCCTTAATTTCTGTTTATCTGGAAATGACCTAATTTTGCTATCATATTTGAGAGACAATTTTGCTGGATACATAATTCTTGGCTGGCAATTTTTTTTTTCCTTCAAGGCTTTATGTATGTCATCCCATTGCCTTCTTGCCTGCATGGTTTCTGCTGAGTAATCAGAGCTTAGTCTTATTGGTTCTCCTTTGTAGATGATTTTGCATTTATCCCTAGCCACTCTCAGGATTCTTTCTTTGTCTTTGGTTTTGGCAAGTTTGATTATGATATGTCTTGGTGACTTTCTTTTGAGGTTTATTCTGTCTGGGATTTGTTGAGCTTCTTGGATAGATATTTTCTTGTCTTTCATGATATTAGGGGTTTTCTGCAAGCAAGTCTTCAACAATTCTGTGTTTTCCATTATCCTCCCTGTTCTGGCACTCTGATCACACATAGGTTTTTCCACATAATTCTTTGTCTTCCTTTTTTTTCCATTCTTTTTTCTGATTTTTCTTCAAACAAATTGGTGTCAAGGGATTTGTCTTAAATCTCACTATTCTGACTCTCAATTCTATTGAGTTGTCTAATTCTGAAATTTTATTGTTAATCTCTTGGATTTTAGTTGCTATTTCTGTATGACTTCTAGCAGCCTGTTTTTTTCTGTCATTTTGTTCTTGTATTGTTTTCCTGAATTCTTCTGTTGCATTGTCTGTGTGTTCCTTTGTTTGTTCTGTGTTTTGCCTGATTTCCTTTTTATCTCTTGGAGAGCTCCGTATATTAGTCTTTTGAATTCTTTATCAGGTAGTTTCATTGCCTTATCTTCCTCTGAAAGGTTTTCTAGTTCTTTATTTCGGTCACTTGCTTGATCAGTCTTGTCCTGCTTCTTTACATGATTTCATATTGACATTGTCTCCAAGGTATCAATGCATTATTCTATTTATTTATTGTATTTTTTGTTTACTGAATCTTGTATTTTTGTTTTGTTTTATTTTTGATATGTCCGAATAGGCTGGGTGTGTGTGCTACTCTGGTTGTTGGTGTCCTTGAAGTTCTCACCTCTTGTCTCCAGGTGGTCAGAGCAGGTACTAGGTGTGTGAGCCAGGAGTCTGTTCACTGTTCTTGCAGGGGTGCTGGAGATGTAGGGAAGGATTTTTGGTGAAGTGATGAATCTGTCCTGCTGATCACCTGGCCAAGGGTGCAGGGCGTGTCCTCCCTGGTCATTGAGTTGAGTGTTGTGTGTGTGCTCTGCTGCTTACCAGTTGGGGCGCTGGTGCCTCGGTCATTGGTCACCGAGTATGTGGTACAGAGACTCCCACCTATGGTCCCGGGTGGTCAGGGCTGTGTGGGGGTGCTTGGAGCAAGCAAAGGTCTCTGCAGTGGGGGGGGGGGGCAATGGGGACAAAGCAAGGGGCTGTCATCTGCCCACAGTTGCCCAGATGGAGGGCATACCCCTGTCCACTAGAGTGTGTAGTGGGAGGGGTAGTGCAACTGATCCTTGGGCACCCCATACTAGTGGCTAGAGGGATTGGCAATCACCATTAATTCTCAGGCCCCTGTCATGGTCAGCTAGATTGAGTAGGTGATACCACCAACCCTCAGGCCCCTGATATGGGTGGATGAGGCCCCTTCTTAGTGGACAGGGCAGTGTCAAATGTCTCAAATCTGCAGCTCCCACTTGGCTGCTGCAGGTGAATATGGATCTTCAGGTGAATGCCCTGCACATTTTGTCCTAATGAGGGCATGTGATGTTGGGTCAGCCTGCAAGGCATGGGGGTGGGTGATCAGCAAGGGTGGAAGGTGCTGCAAGTCTGTGGGCCCCTTATGCCAGTTGCTGGGCAAAGAAGCAGGTGCCTCTAGCCATGTCTTCCCAGCTTAGGGGACATGGCAATGTTGAATGTTGCAGGACTGGTATCAGAGTGGAGAGGAGGATGGATGAGGAGAAGGGAGTGCTCCTCGGCCATGGTGCTCTGGGGGGACAGGTTACGGCACACACATGGTGGTTTGGGAGCTTGCCCTTAACTTTCACAGGTCTGGTGTTGCTCCCGTTTGGCTCTGGAGGTGCGTGTAGATTTTGGACTTTGAAGTAACCTGCTATGTTTTATGGACTTTTTGGACTTTGCTTTCTATAGTTTGGTATTTTAATAGTGATCAGAATATCACAGCCTGTTGGTATTGTTCCTTGTTTTGACATCTTAATCTTTACTTGCAATCCTAAAGCATTGCTTATCAATACTACCCATTGGCTTTAAGGTGAGATTTTAACTTTTGGATTTTATTTAGAGGTTATTACCTTTGGTTAAGGCTTTTATAAAAAACTCTTACCATAGCTGGTTTTCTATTGATAACTCTTGGTTTAATATATTACTTTGTGATAATTTACTACCACCATGAAGCTAGTACTACGTTCTCTTTTAATTTTTCTTCTAATTCTCACTGGTGCTTGAAAAGAGAATGCCTTTGTTAAGCTAGTTCAGTCTGTAATTAGTGCAGCCAATTTGACCAAATGTTGACTCTGCACTCCTTTGCCATGTCATGGTCATAGAAATTCTCATCCTCTAGCCACCCCAGTGCTAGACTATGATACGGTATCTAGAGCAATTATTGACCTTATAGCCAACAATAGATGAGCCATTCAAATTAAACTACAGCATCTATTAAACTCTCTTACCTTAGTACCCTGTTTTCAGCTTTCTTATGTTTATACACACACAGGCATTATATATGGTAATGGACAACCTGTACCTTTCATCACTGACAACAGGTTCTTGGATGCCTTAAGAGATATCTGTCAGAAAGACTAAAAAAGATCAGTTTGCAAACTTGTTCAACATCCAACAGACCTAGGAGCATTGTCCATTTGTGAAGATTCTCTTAAAATGACTAACTAATGCAAACCAGTCTAACCCTCCCCCAGATGATAAAACTGGAGCTGGACTGGTATGTGCTCCACCTGGATATATATTTTTGTGTAGAGGATCAGGCTATTTAGGTGCTAATCCCCAACTTTTTCTTGGGATTTAAGTTGCATAGATGGATGGAGTATGACCAGACCATGCACATTACGACATTTGGGAATTCCTTTAGACTTATATTCCCATAATGAGACTACACATTGGATGAGTGAGCTAAAATTGTACCACAAAATAAAAAGGTCTATCAGGGATGCAGATGACAGATTAAATGAAAATCCTTTAGTTATTGATCTAGACTTGGTTATTCCTTCCTCCAAATTTTCCTGCCCTGGTATAGGGTTAGTGACTTAGAACGTGCCATTTGCAATATATCTATTACTATGGAAGGAATGGCAAACAAAGTTGCAGATGCTTTATCCAACAAAGAAAAATCTTTAACCTCTCTTGCCAAGGTTGTATTGAACAACCACATGGTCTTAGATTTCCTTCTTGCTCAACAAGGTGGAGTTTGTGCTGTCATTAATAATTCTTGCTGTTCTTGAATTAACGCCTTTGGCATAGTTGAGCAAGATGTTAAAGAAATCTGTAAAATGGCTACATAGCTTCATGTATCCCCTCAGAAAGACTCTTCTTTCTTTGATATTTTTAGTTGGTTACCTACAAGAATAAGTCATTGAATAAGGTTTGTATTGTTAAGAGGAATAGGGGTACTTATCATAGTTGTTATCATTATTGGAATTACCAAAAGTAGCATCTAGAACAGTTTCTAATAAGGTCAATATGTAGCCTATGAAGCGAGTCATATTCATAGATCAAATGTACTCTATGGATGGACTTGAGCCCCAGCTTTAAGACTGTAGTCTGACCACAGACTAAGCAGTTCCTCCAGTGTGGCCTAACTCTATATTCACCCTCATGAGATGATCTCCAGAGACTGATTACTGTGGTATAGTATGGTAAGGTCTGTCTGCTAGCAGAAGTGGTGCCAAGTTATCCATCTGATGACATCCAAGACTCCTCATTTGACTGATAATGTCTGGGGCCTTAAATGCTTGCACAGTTCAAGCAGCCACTAAGGAATGACATAAAAAACCCATATAAGAGAAAACACACCATCCTAAGGTGATCAAAGTATTTCAATCAAATCCATGATCAAAAGGAGGGAAATGAGTAAGAGCATAAAATTTGACACACTTAGTTTGTGGAAAAACTGACTTACAGCTAAGGCCCTGACTTCACCCTATAATTTGACATAAAATTAAGACTCCATCTTGTCTTTTAACCATTGTCAGGAATCTACTTTCACTTTCTGTCTCTGAAAAAGATGTTTATCAGATATTATAGTTTGTTCCAAGGAAACTCTTAGCACAACTTGTGATTTATTACAAGATAATCAAGCCAATTAGAATTAAGCTTGTGATTTCTTATAAGGTGTCAACCAGTCAGAAATAAAGTACAAACTCATTGTGGTTTCTTTACTTAAGCTACTTATGATATATTATAATATGTATGACTTTTACTGTAACTGTGTGACATATGTCCAATCAAGGTGTGATTATTAGAGTATTCTTTGATTTTTCCATAACTGCCTTCCCCATGATTTAGTTCCTTTTTTTGAATGTATAGTGCTTGATAATTTCCCCTATTTCTTGGAACACTAATTTGACTTGTGAGACTTGCTTTCACTCTGTGAGTTCAGTGCTTCCTCAGTTTATAAATTATGTGTTGTGTACTTCAATAAAACCTCTAAAATCTTTTATTTTGCTTATTACTTATTTAACAGTTAAGCCATTTTGCCAAGGTATAACTTTAAAGTGATTAACTTGGATATCTGGCTGATAAGATTTCTAAGCAATATCTTAAAGGGGCTGTGTGGTTTCTCCTTGCTGCTTACAGTAAAATGCAAGAGGAAAGAGATGGACTTAAAAATGAACTGTGCAAACTGAAAACAGGACTTAAAGATTTGGACACGTATCCTATGATGTTCAACAAAGATGTGTCTTCACAATCTTTTGTTAAAGAGATTAAGCCTGTGACTGATGTATCTAACCAACTGCCACAGCAGAAAACCCATCAGTGTAGACTGAAGGGCACAGAGAAAGAACGAAAGGAAAGAACTCTGTCTGCTTCTTGGAATTCTACAGGCAAGAAACAGGCCAAAGGAGCTACATCTGTTGTCCTCCAAGAAAAGAGAAGGACCATCCTGGAGCAGCTCAGAGATCAGTGAACTGTTGGAAGGAGCACAAGAAGCAGGGTATTCTTGGTTTGAAAGCATGGGACCACACTCTCTTGGATCTGAAAGGGTAGGGCCACAACCTCCTAGGTTTCAAAGCATTGAATCTTCACCAACTTGATTCCAGAATGTGGGGCTTCCATTAAGGTGTGCTGTGGGATGGAGCTGCTGCCAAGAGCTGAGGGGGCAGGGCTGCTATGCCCAAGGGGTAGAGGAGAGGAGGCTGCTGGGGCCGAGGGAATGGGGTTGCCCCTCTGATGGACTAGGAGAATGGAGAAGTCTAAGGCTGAGGGAGCAGAGTTGCCATCCCAGAGGGCCTGGAAGACGGAGCTGAAGCCCAGGGATGAGGTGCCTCCACCCAGAATCCAGAGAGCATCGTCAACACTCAGATACTGGAGGGCAAAGCCATTGCCCAGACAGTCTCAAAGAAGAGATGATTATCTTCAAGGCCTGAGAGCTAATGTAATTTGTTCTGCTGGGTTTTGGACTTGCTTAGTGCCTGTTATCCCTTCTTTCCCTCTAGTTTCTCCCATTTGTATTGGAAATGTCTGCCTTGTGCCTGTTCGACCATTGTACGATGGAAACATATAACTTGTATTCTAGATTTCAGAGGTTCACAGATGAAGAGGAATTTTGCCCCAGGATGGAATACATCTAAAGTTTCAGCCATACTTGATTCAGATGCTTCAGAAGATGAGATTTTGGACTTGGAGTTAATTTAAGACTCTTAGAATGATGTGATGGGGTGAATGTGTTTTGCATGTGGCTAGGACACGAATTTTGGGTGGCCAAAGAGTGAAATGTTATGTATTGAATTATATTCATTAAAAATATGTGTTGTAAATCCTAACCTCTATGCTTGTGGTTATAATCCCATTTGGGAACGGGTTGTCCTTTGTTATGTTAATGAGGCAGGATTAATGTAGCATGTGTAGGGTTTATCTTGAGTCAATCTCTGTTGAGATATAAAAGATATAAGCAAGTGAGTAGAGGAGAGACGGAGTAAGATAGATACCAAGACACATGGAGATCACCAAGAAACCAGGAAGCAGAAGCTGAAGAGACAAGGACTTTCCTCCAGAGCTGACAGAGAGAGAAAGCCTTCCCCTAGAGCCTGCACTCTGAATTCAGATTTCTAGCCTCCTAAACTATGAGAAAATAAATTTCAGTTTGTTAAATCCATCCACTTGTGGTATTTCTGTTATAGCAGCACTAGATAACCAAGACTGTACGCTTCAGCCAAGGATCATTCTTTCATGAAGGTGAAAATGAAATTGTGTGCTGTAGTGTACAGGAGGATCAGTATGGGGTGGATAGGCTACAGGGAGGGAGGAGACAACGGCCCTTGTGAAAAAAGTCCAGGTGGCATTAATGTTAATCTGAGTTGATGTTGTGCTGCAGCTGCCACAAAGCAGCATTTGGTCTGAGGCTACATGAATAAAGACACTGTCTCCAGAATAGGGAGGTGCTCTACACTACACTGATCATTCATTCTACTGACATTTGTTGAGTGCTGGTTATATGACACACACTATTTTTGCATCTGGGAAACACCAGTGAGCTAAAAAATGGATAAGAATTGCCAACCTGTGGAGCATATGTTTGAGCAGAGAGAGAGAGGCTATAGACTATAAGCGTAGTATATTAATATCCTTGATGCTGTAACAAATTACCACAAACTTGGTGACTTAAAAATAACACAAATTTATTCTCTTATACTTCTGGAGGTGAAAAGTTTAAACTGAGCTTTCAGGGCTGCATTGCATCTGGAAGCTCTAAGGGTGTCTTAGTTATCTAGTGCTGTTATAACAGAAATACTATAAGTGGATAGTTTTAACAAACAGAAGTTTATTTTCCTACAGTCTAAAAGGCTAGAAGTCTGAATTCAGGGTGCCACCTCCAGGCGAAGCCTTTCTCTCTCTGGCAGTTCTGAGGAAAAGTCCTTTTCATCAATATTCCCCTGGTCTGGGATCTTCTCAGAGCAGGGATCCGGCTCCAAAGGACACACTTTACTCCCAGTGCTTTTTTCTTGGTGGTATGATGTCCTTCTCCTCTCTGCTCACTTCTCTCTTTTATATCTCAAAAGAGATTGATTCAAGATACAGACTAATCCTGTAGATTGAGTCCTACCTCATTAACATAACTGCCCCTAATCCTGCCTCATTAACATCATAGGTATTAGGATTTACAACACATAGGATAAATACATCAGATCAGAAAATGGAGGACAACCACACAGTACTGGAATCAGGGCCTAGCCAAATTGACACACACTTTTGGAAGACACAATTCAATCCATCACAAGGGGAGAACCGGTTTTCTTGCCTTTTCCATCTTCTAAAGCCTGCCTACCTTCCTTGGCTCTTGGCCTCTTCCTCCATCTTCAAAGACAGCAGCTTTGAATCTCCTTTCTGACATCTAATTCTGTCCTTACAATCTTCTCTCTCTAACTTTGGCCTTCCTCCCTCACTCTTATGAAATCCTTGTGACTACATCATTGGAGCCACCCAGAGAATCCAAAATTATTACCCAATCTCAAATCCTAAACTAAACCCCATCTTCAAAAGTCCCTTCTGCATATAAAGTAACATATTCACAGATTTCAAGGATTAGAATGTGGACATCTTTGGTAATCATTTTTCATCCTACCACAGATAGTAAATAAGGAAAGTGTTTATGTGAGAAGATGGTAGATACTAAGGAGAAGGTGACCCACAGTGTGGGTGTGTGGGAAAAGGGAAGACAGCTGTCTGAACTGGGGTAGGCAGCGTGGGCCTCATTGAGAAGGTGACCTTTGAGGAAAGATTTGAAGGAGTTGAAGGAATTAGTCAAAAGTATGTCTCGAAAAGTTCCTTCCAGTTGGGAGAACATCCAGTGCAAAAGCACCAGGGCAGGAGCGTGTCTGTATTCTGGGAGCAGGGAGGAGGGCAGTGAGGTTGCAGCAGAGTCATTGAGATGAGGTCAGATGTGCAGCCAGACTATGTAAGATTGAGGATATTGGAAGGGTTTTGACTTTTACTCTGGGTTAGATGGGGAGTTATAAAACAGTATTGAGCAGAAGAGAGACATGGTAGGATTTCGTTTTAAAAGAATCACTCTAGGGGCTGTCTGACAATACAGCTGAGAGGTGAGGAGCAAGCGAAACAGTAGGAAAACAGCAGGAATTTAGGTCAGTATTTGAGATATTTGCTTTGCCAGGATGTGAGCAATGAAAATAGTGGGAAGTGATTGGATTGTGGATATATTTTGAAGATAGATTTTATAAGATTTCCTAATGGATTGAATTTGAACTACAAGAAAGAGAAGAGTCAATGAGGACACCAAATATTTTGGACTGTGAAAATAGAATCAGTGGAGACCAGGAAGACTCTGGAAGAAGCATACTGAGGAGGGGGCAACACGGGCATGCACTTTAAGAAATATTGCATCTGAGATGTCTACTAGAAGTGTAAGAGAGGTTGTCAGGTTGGCAGTTGAACATACCAGCCTGGATATTAGTAGAAATGTTGATTAGAGAAATAGATTTGGGAGATGACACCATATAAATGATATTTAAACCCTCGAAAATGGATGAAACCTCCAAGGGAGTGATCAGCTATAGAAGACAAAGGAACAAGGACTGAACCCTAGACCCTCCAGTGCTAAGCGATCTTATCAGACCACACACCAAAAGCAGACTGCAGAGCTCTGGCACCACATCCAGAAGGCACCTAGATCAGGGAGTCCCAAACTTTCTATTCAAAGAATAACTTGGAAATCTCATTAAGATTCAGAAGTTCTGGAGTAGAGTATGAGATTCTGTGTTTATAACAAGGTTGGTCCTGATGCTTCTGGTTTTCCAATCACAATTTTAGTAGCAAGAATGTAGACCAGGTATTCCTGCATGGCTGTGCATCAGCCTCACCTGGAGGGCTTGTTAAGTAAGTGATTTCTTTGTTCGGGGTCCAATATTCTGAGATGATTGATCTGATGAGAGGTCTGAGTATGTTGCAACAAGTCCCACAAGCACTCCTGATGCTCGGCCAGATTTGGAACCACTGAAGTCAGTGATCAGAGTAGAGGGGTCTTAAAACCACACTTAACTGGGTTTTTTTTCTAGGAAAGAAAAAGCAGGACAAATATCATCAGTTATGAAATGTGATGTTGAGAGATACATGTCATTTCTGTACCATGCGGTGTAGCCAGATGGAAGATTGAGGAAGTGGCTCACAGCCCAGCAGAAAGAAACTCTCTCAATGCTTGCTCTCTGAAAACTCTCCACACTGATTTCTCATTCATTTCGTGATGTGAACAACAGAATCCAAATTTAAACACAAAGGAATTTATGTGTGTCATATTGCGGCTCATTTCATTTTGGGGAAAGCCACAGAACTACGCTTGAAGCTACACAGCTGGGAACAGAATCCAATCCTACCTTCCATTAGGTCCCATATAGAAACCACAGTTGCTGCTGCTAAGTCAGATACCACTGTCCACACCACTGACACCCCTGATGCTGGACACTGGACCCTGTGGCCAAGGCAACCTTCACTGCTGCTCCTGGCAACTGGATGTCACTACTGCCCCTCACATCACCCTTGCCACAGTGCAATTCTGCACCGTCCCAGCTTCTTTGTGTCGCCATGTCCTGAGTTAGAGTCTGGCACGTGGGCATATGACTGGTGGAGCCTCAGCTGCATGCCTATGTCCAACTGCAGGAATGCTTGGGAAAGTGAGTTTTCCTCTTTTATGAAGGGAAGTGGTTTCTGCCTCCTACCAAAACTTTTTAAGTGTGGAATTCTCTTAAGGTTGGAAGAGAGTTCATATGCTGGGGTAGAGGGAACGGGAGCTGGAGAAAGAACGACAAGTGTCAATTCCTAGGGCAGTGATCTGAGAGTAGATCTTTATCTGGTATGTTGTAGTCACTCAGGTTTTGTTGGATGAACAAGTGACTAATAAATAACATCTTTCCACTTATTCCCTTGAGAGTCTGTTACGGAGTCCAGCTTTGTCTACTTCAGTTAATACTCATAAATATGAGGAATGGCATTGTGGGCTGGTGAAATTATTACTCAAAATGCTTTTTTACCCTCTTTGTCTCTTAATAGGGTTAAAACTCCAGGTATATAAGACTTTGGAGCTCTGGTAGTGCAGTGGTTAAGAGCTACAGCTGCTAACCAAAAAGCAGGCAGTTGGAATCCACCAGCCACAACTCTATGGGGCTGTTCTACTCTGTCCTATAGAGTCACTATGAGTCAGAATCAACTCAACGGCAATGGGTTTTGTTTTGTTTTGTTTTATAAGACTTCACTATAAGATTACACCTCAACATAAAGTAAACAAAAATCCTCACAACTGGACCAATAAGCAACATCATGATAAACGGAGAAAAGATTGAAGTTGTCAACGATTTCCTTTTACTGGCATCCACTATCAACGCCCATGGAAATAGTAGTCAAGAAATCAAACGACACATTACATTGGGAAAATCTGCTGCAAAAGACCTCTTTAAGGTGTTAAAAAGCAAAGATATCACTTTGAGGACTAAAGTGCACTGGACCCAAGCTGTGGTGAATCACTTCATATGCATGTGAAAGCTGAACAATGAATAAGGAAGACCGAAGAAGAATTGATGCCTTTGAATTATGGTGTTGGCGAAGAATATTGAATATACC
>NW_004444116.1:3680288-3685188 GCF_000243295.1 Trichechus manatus latirostris
GAAGACCGAAGAAGAATTGATGCCTTTGAATTATGGTGTTGGCGAAGAATATTGAATATACCATGGACTGCCAGAAGAACAAACAAATCTGTCTTGGATAAGTACAGCCAGAATGCTCCTTAGAAGCAAAGATAATGAGGCTTTGTGTTGTTTACTTTGGGCATGTTATCAGGAGGGACCAGTCCCCAGAGAAGGACATCATGCTTGGTAAAGTAGAGGGTGAGATAAAAAGAGAAAGACCCTCAACAAGATGGTTTGACACAGTGGCTGCAACAATGGGCTCAAACATAAACATGATTGTAAGGATGGCACATGACTGGGCAGTGTTTCATTCTGTTGTACATGGGGTTGCCAAGAGTCGGAACCAACTGGATGGCACCTAACAACAACAAAAGACTTGAGAGGATCTGTGTGTGCATCAATGTTTTACATTAATTTTTATATTTCCTTGTATTTGTACTTTTTTCTGAGAGGATCCATAACAGTTTCCACAAGATCCCTGCAAAAGACTTAAGAAAACCATCCTAGCTTAGACATTATGCTACTCATTATTTGGACCACACATATGACAATTTTGAAAATAGCTGCAGAAAATTGGAAACTAAAAATAACCTAGTTGATTTAAAAATATTTTAAAATTAAAAACATAATAATTTGTTTTAACTGTGACACCAAAGGTACTAGTTACATCACAGCAGCTTTATTCATAATAACCCAAAGATGAAAACAACCGAACTATCCATCAACAAATGAGTGGATAAACAAAATGGGCAATGGATCTATGCAGTGGAGTTTATTTATCCATAAAAAGGAATGAAGCACGGATACATGCTACAATGTGGATGAACCTTGAAAACGTGGTAAGTGAAAGAAACTAGTCACAAAAGTCCACATATTGTTTAATTCCATTTATATGAAATGTCAAGAATAGGCAAATCCCTAGAGATAGAAAGTAGATTTGTGGTTGCGTAGGGCCGGCAGTTTTGAGGGTAAATGAGAAATGACTGTTAATGTGTATAAATTTCTTTTTGGGGTGATGAATATGTTCTAAAATTAATTTTGGCCATGGTTGCACAACTCCGTGAATATGCTAAAAATCATTGATTCGTACACCTTGAAGGAGTGAATCTATGGTATGTGAATTATATCCTGATAAAATTGTTATAAAAACAATCTCTAAAGTTGGGACTTTTTTTAAATAGTTATAATATAGATAACAAAAAATATGTTGGTTAATATTTGTACACACTACTTACTAAAGCATGTGAAATACATTGTGTTTTCTGAGACACTCTATATTGACCTGTCTGTGATCTACACAGATTAATTCATGAGTTTTGCTATAAGGATAATTATAATTTGCTTCAATCCCAAAGTGACACAAGTGTTGTTCTTAGACAAAGTGAACCTAGCAACCTGCCTGCTTTGTGAAGCCTGCTGCAGGTCAGTTTGATATACCAGAAGTGGCCAAAACCCTTCTCTGCCTTGGACTCCTGGCTCTTTGGGATATGTAATTATCATAATGGAAGATAATGAAACAAAACAAAAAAAGAAAGAAAAGAAAGACAATGAAACAAAACTGCCTGTAAGTGAACCACTTGTCTGAAGCCTTCAGTTCTCAGTTATCTGTCCTTTAGATTTATGGGATAAATTTCTTTCTAGAAGCCCATTGGGAAGAAGAGTCTGGTGGAGAAGCCTAAGGTAAGGGAGTGAGAAGAGAACAGTCAGCTCAGGGGGCAAGATTCTAGAAAGGGAGGAAGAGTGGGCTGAGAGTCAAGCTGGTTCTCTGTGTGTGTGTGTGTGTCTATCTCTGTCTCTCCGTGTGTTTGTATCAGCCAGCACTTGGGGAGACAGCCAGCAAGAGTGTCCTGTGATAGAGGAGAGGGCTCAAGGAACATTTCCAGCGACTCCAGGTTTGGATCTCAGGATCTCAGCATTGAGGGCAGTGTTTGGGTTTCCAAAGACGAGGGGTGGGAGGGTGGAGTAGCGGCAGAGCGGGAACGCGTACCCGGGAGTCTATCCAAGCGGGGCTTTTTCGTAAGATTCACTTTCCGTTTGCAGTCTCTTTCAGGCTGTTCTGCCTGCAGACAGATGACACTCTCCAATGTCTGTTTTCAGTATCTGGTTCTAGAGGAGTCGATCAGAGTTAGTTTACTTTCACAAAGGAGCCGAAAGACAGCCAGAATTCTCCCTCCACTTCCTGGGTCCTGAGTAGCCGAATCACAGTGATTCAAACCCTCCTGCTGCACCTCTCAGAGGTCCTAGACCTGCTGTTCTCGGGGTGACGCGGGGTCGGGAGGGAAACTGCCTTTGGGGAGGGAGGAGAGGATCGTCTTGGTTGGGGGCGTGGGACCTTGCTCCCTTTGGATCTCTCTCTTCCTTCCCCTTCCTTACCTTCCTTCCTCCCACCCCCCAGCACACACACACACGGACACACGAGAGGAACCTGCCCAGGGATCACTCTGGGCGCAGCCCGGGAGGAAGGTTGGGCTGAGTCCCTGCCCCTCCCCCCTCACATTCTCTGCCTTCTCACCGCGTTCGCCAGCCCTCTTGGGACTGCGGTCCGCGGAAGTTGGTTACGTGGAAGACACGCAGTTCGTCTCGGTGGACGACGTCCGCCAGTGGTCCCTGACACCTGTCGGACCCTCATACCTAGGGGAGAGCCCCCCAGTCTTTGTACTTTGTTTCAGTTTCAATTGAGCAGTGCTGACACCTGTTCAGGCCAATGACTATCTTAAGGACAAACAGGGCGGGTAGGCCGCAGGCGGGGCCGGGGTCGCACCCCCTGGGGCGCGGTCAGCTGCGTGGGCGGGAACCCGAGCCTCTTGCGCGGTGTCAGCACTCCGCCGGCCACGGGTGGATTCCAGGTTCCTGACGGGGAACCGCACTCCGGGATGGTGGCAGGACAGAGGAAAAACAGGCAGGCGGAGCGGCTGAGCTACAGCTCCCCCCATCCCCCCGCCCGGCCCCGGGAAGCCAGGTGCATGGAATCTTCTCCATAGATCAGGGCGCGGGGCAGCCTCCCTCTACCCACCTCAGGCTGGGGCTGTGTCCCCAGATGTTGTTCCTAAGGACTAGAGGGAGAATGGGACCCTCCTCCAAGTTTATGGGGTTATTATGGTGAAGCTAGCTGTCTTGGTCTCTGGATCCCTTACCCTGCCCGAGGCTTTCTGGGACATTTAGGGACTATGAAGCTTTGGGTGGGAACATAGAAAAAAAAGGTCCAGGGAAATAACTGAACAGCAGTTTCTTATGAACCCGCCTTGGAGATCAAGCTCTGTTGGTGTTTGTTTCTCTCAGACTTTGCCCTAAACCTCTCTCCCAGGCCTGCTGCTCTCCTGACCCTGCCTTTATCTGTGACAGACCAAAAGCCCTTCTTCCTGCTACTGATACCTGAAGTCTCCAATATATGTGTGGGCTAGAACCTGCGTTAAAATAGCATTTCCTTACAGACTCCTATGGATGAAGCTAGGGTTTGCTTTTCTCATCTTCCCTCCCCAACTGGTCTGTCCATTCCTATGGTGGTTAAATGTGTCTCCCTTTAATGGATAATGGGAAGACAATCAAAGACTGAATTCTCTTTGATCCTTTTTCACGGATTCACCATTAATATATGTGACCCACAACCCCATCTCTGACGTTAGGCCACGCTGAGGTGCTGGGCCGTGGGCTTCTTCCTGGCAGATATCACCCTGACCTGGCAGCAGCACTGGAAGGACCAAACCCAAGGCACAGAGCTTATGGAGACCAGGCCTTTGGGAGACAAGACCTTCCAGAAATGGGTGGCTGTGGCGGTGCCCTCTGGAGAGGAGCAGAGATACATGTGCTGTGTGCAGCATGAGGGGCTGCTGGTGAGGGGCTCCAGCGTGGGAGTCAGGATTACCCACCTTCCCTTCTCTTCCCAGAGCCACCTCCTCAGCCCACCATCCCCATCGTGGGAATAGTTGCCAGCCTGGTGCTCCTTGGAGCTGTGGTAGTTGAAGCTCTGGTGGCTGGAGTTGTGATCTGGAGAAAGAAGGGCTCAGGTAGTGAAGGGGTGGGAGCTTGTGTCACCATTGGCTTCACTTGTGAGTCCCCTCCCCAGGTGGTTGAATTGCCCATCTCCTGCCTCTGTTTCTGATCAGTTAGAGATAATGACCCCCAGATGTGCAGGAAAATGCAGGCAGGGCCTCAGCCTGGGTAAGGGCTGTCTGCATGGAGCCTATCAGGTGGGTTAGGTGGAACAGGGGTGTGGGGCAAGGAGGATACTGGGAAGTGGAGGCTGAAGAGCAGGCTGAGAAGCCTCAGGATGGAGGCAGAGACCAGAGGCCGGGCAAGGGTCAGGCCCCATTGTACCAGGCAGGCCAGTCCTATGGCCATTTCTGAGTGGCAGGTGCTGGGTCTGGGCCTATATTTCTCCTAATGCTCCTTAAGATTCTGAGCAGCAGGGCCAGGAGAGACTCTGACAGAGCAAGCACTAGAAGATGAGGATCCAGCCCCCTCTGTTACAGGTGGAGAATGTAGACATGATGCTGATTTACCGAAACCATGTCCTATTTATGAAATTGATGTGGGGATATTTTTAATTTATTAAATTTACAAAGCCATCTATTCTATGATTTTTAAATGAATGGGTCACTTCTATAGTTGTCCTAATTAGACATATATTATAACTTATACAGAGAGTGTGAAAGGGCTGTGGAGTCTTTTGTTTGGGTCCTGAATTTGAGTTTCTTTTGTCAGGCTCTTTATGTTGTTTCATTTTATTTTGTTAAAAAGAAATCTCTTTGTAGAAAATACCAAAAAATTACAAAGGAAAAATCCTTTGAGGGGCTCCAGCGTGGGAGTCAGGATTACCCACCTTCCCTTCTCTTCCCAGAGCCACCTCCTCAGCCCACCATCCCCATCGTGGGAATAGTTG
>NW_004444116.1:3685288-3691294 GCF_000243295.1 Trichechus manatus latirostris
CCTTCCCTTCTCTTCCCAGAGCCACCTCCTCAGCCCACCATCCCCATCGTGGGAATAGTTGCCAGCCTGGTGCTCCTTGGAGCTGTGGTAGTTGATACAACTCGATGTAGATTTATGAAGATTTTTTACATTAAAAAAAACCTACACTACTCAAATAAAAATAGTTCCAAAATATTAGAATTAAACTACAAATGCAGTTTTTAACACTGTCTTTTCCCATACTATTATTTCATAAGCATTTCCTGTATCATGTTTTATCTTTCTAAACTTGATTTTAGTGATCTCATTCTATTTCATTGAATGGAATTTAGCATATTTATTGACTTTTTAATGTTGAATATGTATGTAATTCCTTTTTTTGTACTAGTAACACAGAGATGACCAGTTATGCTTAAATTCCTTTTTCCTTTCTGCAAATGTTTTGACCATGTATGCAGAAGTGAGATTACTGGGTGAAAGATTATAAGCATTTGTATATCTTCCGGTATACCGATACACTCGCCAACCTTGTTTCTAGGGTAACTTTTTGGATTTGTATTTACAAGGGTGCGTACCTTGCTCAACATAGAAACAAGGATAACCTCCTTATGTTACAAGCAAGAAAGCCAGTAAGAAAAAAGGAATAAAGGTAGATTTGCCAGTGTTGTGCCATTTTTTAAACTCGGGTTTCTCATTTGCTATTGTTGTTAGTTTTGCTTTATTTGAGACCATGTTCAAATGTTTAAAAATAAAGTTTATATCCCTATCTTTTGGCCAATTTCAGTTGAGATGTTTATGTTTTCTAATTAATTTGTAAGCATTTTGTTTATCCAATGTGAAATGATGTGTATTGTTTTGTAATAATATCTGATTATTATGGGAAATAATCAGAGAATACCGAAGGGTATTGTAATTTTATTTTGGGAATTGTCTTAGTCATCTAGTGCTGCTATAACAGAAATGCCACAAGTGGATGGCTTTTAACAAAGAGAAATTTATTCTCTCACAGTCTAGTAGGCTACAAGTCCAAATTCAAGGCATCAGCTCCAGGGGAAGTCTTTCTCTCTCTGACGGCTCTGGAGAAGGGTCCGTGTGATGCATTAGTCTTCCCTTGGTCTGGGAGCATCTCAGCACAGGAACCTCAGGTCCAAAGGACGCGCTCTGTTCCCAGCACTGCTTTCTTGGTGATATGAGTTTTCCATGTCTCTCTGCTCACTTCTCTCTTTTATATCTCAAAAGAGATTAGTTTAAGACACTACCTAATCTTGTAGACCTCATCAATATAATTGCCACTAATCCATCTTATTACATCATAGTGATAGAGTTTACAACACACAGGGAAATCACATCAGATGATAAAATGGTAGACAATCATACAATACTGGGAATCATAACCTTGCCAAGTTGACAGATATTTTTTGGGGACACAATTCAATCCATGACAGGGATAAAATAGAAGCCAACGTATTGAGCACTTACTATGTGTCAGGAACTTTGCTGGTGACTTCATATGCATTATTTTACTTAAATCATGGGCAAGTAAAGTTATCAGTCCAACTTTACAGGTGAAGAAATTGAAGCTTAGAATGGTTAATTGACTTGTCTGTGATCAGAAAGCTAGTAGGCGGCAAATACACTAGTAAGAGCTACTGAAATGAGCGAGACCGGATCCCTGACTCATGGGGACTCAAACCAAACCCTAACCCTCACCAGCCTCTCCTCAGGGAGACCAGGTGTGCACAGGAGAGCTCTGGACTTCCTGCCTAGTGCCAGAGCCACTGAACTGGGATTCAGGAATGAGAGTTGTCAAGATAAAACATCCCTGTCGTTTTCTTTTTCATTTTGCTGACTTTAATATTTTACTGGAAGGAGTACATTATTTTGATTGATTCACCAGTAAAAAAAAAAAAAGAAGTTAACAGTCTAGACTAGGAAATGTTTATTTGTAAACATTTGATATACGTGATTTGGAATCTGACTATAGTTTGCCTTAGGAGGTATGATTATCAAGTAAGATGACTTTTTTAAAACAACATATTCAGGACCATAGTAGTTACTTTGAGAGACTGTATACTTCTCCCTTGGCATTGCAAAAATTTTACTGTGGTATGAACGGAGAATGATGCTGGTTTTTTTTTTTAATACCACGGGAGATAGTTCAATTACATTATCAGAAATAAGGAACCTTGTCTTTTTCTGGACCTGAATACATAGAGAGGGTATCATAATAGACCACTGGAGATCATTCTTGGGAATTACTGGATGTTAGTCCCAGCTCCCTCACTCCCTTGCGTTTCCTTGGGCAACTCTCTAAACTTCTTTGAGTTTCATTCTTTTCATCTGAAAAGTGGGGATAATGGTAGTATTACCTTCATTTTTCTCACTAAAAATCAAATTAGGTATTCTATACGAAAATACTTTGAAAACAACTAAGCACTGTTAAATATCTTTATCAGAACAACATTGTCTACCCCATTGGCTGTCCTGAGAATTAAATGAGATATGCCACATAAAGCACTTAGCATAGAGTGTGGAGTATAATAAAGACTCAATGAATGTTAGTTGATGCCTTTATTATTTGTATTTGTATTATTGTATCACCCACTGAGACCCAATATTCTAGTGTTAATACTGGTTAAAATATACTGTTTGTAAACATTTTTAGTGTTTTCATTTAATCAGCCAGGAGCTACTTTCTGTCCTTGTGCCTAACCCTTTACTTTACTGCTGTTTAAAACATATTTTGGGTCAAATCTGACCCCATTAATTTTAGTTAGATGCCTGCTAATTTTTAAAGATCCTCATTTTTTAAAAACTTTATTGTGCTTTAGGTGAAAGTTTACAGCGCAGATTAGTTTCTCATTCAGAGATTTATACACAAATTGTTTTGTGACATTGGTTGCAATCCCCACATTGTGTCAACACTCTCCTCCTTTCCCTTTCCACTCCAGGTTCCCTGTGTCCATTCTTCAAGTTTTCCTGTCCCTTCCTGACTTCTTGTCTTTGCTTTTGGGCAGTTGTTGCCCATGTATACTTGATTGATCTAAGAAGCACATTCCTTATGTGTGTTATTGTTTGTTTTATATGCCTAGCTAATCTTTGGCTGAAAGGTGAACTTTGGGTGAGGCTTCAGTTCTGAGTTAGAAGGGTGTCTGGGGACCATAGTCTCAGGGGTTCCTCCAGTCTCCGTCAGACTTTTTTGTGAATTTTAATTTTGTTCTACATTTTTCTCCCACTCTGTCCAGGACCCTCTATTGTAATCCCTGTCAGAGCAGTTGATGGTGATAGCAGGGTACCGTCAAGCTCTCGGCTCAGGCTGGTGCAGGCTGTGGTTCATGTGGTCCATTAGTCCTTTGGACTAATATTTTCTTTGTGTCTTTGGTTTTCTTCTTTCTCCTTTGTTCTGGACAGGATGGGACCAATAGCTGTATCTTAGATGACTGCTTGAAAGTTTTTAAGTAGAATGTAGAACGTTTTCTTTATGAACTACGTTATGCCAGTTGACCTAGATGTCTCTCGAGATCATAGTCCCCAGTTCTCAGCCCGAGTAACTCATTCCCTCAAGGTTTTTGGATGTGCCTAGGAAGCTTCGATGACTTTGCCTTATCAAGTTGTGATGACTTCTCCTATATTGTGTGTTGTCTTTCCCTTCACCAAAGTTAACATTTGTCTACTACCTAGTTAGCAATTTCCCCTCCCCAACCCTCCTCTCTCTCATAACCATCGAAGATTGATTTTTCTGTGTGTAAACCTTGTCTTTGGTTTTTATAATAGTGGTCTCATACAGTATACGTCCTTTTGTCATTGACTTATTTCACTCAGCATAATGCCTTCCAGATTCATCCATGTTGTGAGATGTATCTTGGATTCATCATTGTTCTTTTCATTGTGCAATATTCCATCGTGTGTATGTACTATAATCTGTTTATCCATTCATCTGTTGATGGGCACTTAGGTTGTTTCCATCTTTTTGCTATTGTGAATAATGCTACAATAAACATGAGTGTGCATATGTCTATTCGTGTGACGGCTCTTATTCCTCTAGGAGATATTCCTCGGAGTGGGATTGCTGGATCATATGGTATTTCTATTGCTAGTTTTTTGAGGAGTCGCCATATCATTTTCCATAGTGGTTGTACCGTTTTACATTCTCACCAGCAGTGCATAAGAGTTCCAATCTCCCTGCAACCTCCCCAGCATTTGTTGTTTTGTTTTTTTGGTTAATGCCAGTAAAGTTGGGGTGAGATGATATCTCACTGTAGTTTTGATTTGCATTTCTCTAATGGCTAATGATTTCGAGCATTTCCTCATGTGTCTGTTAGCTGCCTGAATGTCTTCTTTGGTGAAGGGTCAGTTCATATCCTTTGCCTATTTTTTAATTGGGTTATTTGTTGTTAAAGCGTTCAAGTAGTCTATAGATTTTAAAGATTAGACACTTGTTGAATATGTCATAGCCAAAAACTTTTCCCAGTCTGTAGGTTCTCTTTTTACTCTTTTCATGAAGTCTTTTGATGAATATAATTTTTAGGAGCTCCCAGTTGTCTAGTTTTTCTTCTGTTGTTTGTGCATTGTTAGTTATGGTTTGTATTCAATTTATGCCACGTGTTAGGGCCCCTAGCGTTGTCCTTATTTTTTCTTCCATGATCTTTATCATATTAGGATTTATATTTAGGTCTTTGATCCATTATGAATTAGTTTTTCTGTATAGTGTGAGGTATGGGTTCTGTTTCATTTTTTTATAGATGGACATAAAGTTCTGCCAGCACCATTTGTTGAAAAGACTCTTTTCCCCATTTAATGAACTTTGGTCCTTTGTAAAAAATCAGCTGACTACAGAAGGATAGACTTACATATGGGTTCTCAATTCTATTTCATTAGTCTATGTGTCTGTCATTGTACCAGTACCAGGCTGTTTGGACTACCATAGCTGTACAGTAGATTCTGAAATCAGATAGTATGAGGCCTCCTACTTTGTACTTTTTCTTCAGTAATGCTTTGCTTATCTGGGGTCTCTTTCCTTTCCATACAAAGTTGATGATTAGTTTTTCTGTCTCATTAAAGAATGCTGTTGGTATTTGGATCAGGCTTGCATTATATCTGTAGATTATTTTGGGTAGAATTGACATTTTCACAATGTTGAGTCTTCCTGTCCATGAGCATAGTATGTTTTTTCATGTATGTATGTCTCTTTTGGTTTTGTGCAACGGTTTTTGTAATTTTCTGTGTATGGATCTTTTACATCCCTGGTTAGATTTATTCCTAAGTATTTTATCTTTTTATGGGCTATTATAAATGGTATTGTTTTCCCGATTCTCGTTTTGAAGTTCTCTTTGTTGGTGAGTAGGAATCCAACTGATTTTTGTATGTTGATCTTGTATCCTGCTACTCTTCTAAATCTTTCTGTTATTTCCAGTAGTTTTCTTGTGGAGTCTTTAGGATTCTCTATGTGTAGTAGCATATCATCTGTGAATAGGGATAGTTTTACTTATTTCTTTCCAATTTGGATGTGCTTTATTTCTTTTTCGTGCATTATTGCTGTAGTTAAGACTTCCAGCACAGTGTTAAATAGGACTGGTGATAAAGGTTATCCTGATCTTGTTCTGTACGGAGGGGGAATGCTTTCAGCCTCTCTTCATTGAGAATGACATTGGCCATTAGTTTTATATAGATGTCCTTTTTATGTTGAGGAATTTCCCTTCTGTTCCTCTCTTATTGAGAGTTTTATAAGAAATGGGTGTTGGACTTTATCAAATGCCTTGTTTGCATTGATTGAGATGATCATGTGATTCTTTTCTTTCATTCTGTTTATGTGTTGGATTACATTGATTGATTTTCTAATGTTGAACCATCCTGCCATACCTGGTATGAATCCCACTTGGTTATGGTATATTATTTTCTTGATATGAGCTGAATTCTATTGGCTAGAATTTATTTTATTCTTTATTTTATTGTACTTCAGGTGAAGGCTTACAGAACAAATAGTTTCTCATGAAACAGTAGTGCACATGTTGTTTTATGACATTGGCT
>NW_004444116.1:3699767-3701161 GCF_000243295.1 Trichechus manatus latirostris
GGAGCCAGGCACTCAAGTGAAAGGAGGGGGAGGTGGCAAGAGGCAAGTGAGAAATCAAAAGAAGCAGAAAAAGAAAAAAGCAACACTAGCAGCCAACAAATGGCACCCAGAGAGCCGCCCGCTTGGGTGTGTGGAATCCAAGCAGCTGGCGCCTCCCAGTCAAGAGGCTGTGGCTGTGGGATGCAGAGGAGGCCGACCTGGGGCGAAGAGGGGTTGGGGGTGGGAAAGCACACACCGCAAATTACTGGTTGTTTTGTCTCCTGCTGGACGCTTCGTGAGGCTGCTTTCTCGTACCCCTGTTTGCTGGTCTCTGATAGGAGTCCAAGATGGTTGATCCATGCTGCGTTAGCTGGTAGGGGACCTCTGCATGAATCTCTCCTCGCTCTCCGTTCTCTGTCAGTTTTCTCTCTCCATTTGGTGCTTGGCTGAGTTCTTTATCTCTTCATTTGATGTTTTAGGGTTTCAGGATTGTTGTATTCTCTGTTTGGCTTAGTTTTTCATATCTTTGCTGTGGAGGGACGGCGTGGTGCTTCTGCCTAGAGCGCCATTTTGCCAGAACTCTCTCTCTTTGTTGTTTTAATGTTGTCTTTTTTTACATATTGATAGGTTTCCCTATTTTCAATATTTTAGCTTTGATGTATTTTTGATTTCCCTATCTGACTCAATATCTGGTTGCTTTGTCCTGTGTTCTAGTCTTGCATTGTTAGCTGGTGTTACTGATTATCTAACTGTAGGACTCCCTTTAGTATTTGTTGTAATTTTGGTTTGGTTTTTGCAAATTCCCTAAACTTCTGTTTGTCTGGAAATGCTTTAATGTTGCCATCATATTTGAGAGACAGTTTTGCTGGATATATAATTCTTGGCTGACAGTTATTTTCCTTCAAGGCTTTATATATGTCATCCCATTGCCTTCTAGTCTGCATGGTTTCTGCTGTGTAGTCCGAGCTTATTCGAATTGACTCTTCTTTGTAGATGCCTTTTCTTTTATCCCTAGCCACTCTTAAAATCTCTCTTTTCTTTAGTTTTGGTAAGTTTGATTATAATGTATCTTGGTGACTTTCTTGTGAGATCTACCTTATGTGGGGTTCAATGAGCATCTTGGATAGATAATCTTCTCATCTTTCATGATATCAGGGAAGTTTTCTGTCAACAAATCTTCAACAATTTTCACTGTATTTTCTTTTATCCCCCCCGCCCCCTTTCTGGTATTCCAATCACTCGTAGGTTATTTCTCTTGATAGAGTCCCACATGACTCTTAGAGTTTCTTCATTCTTTTTAATTATTATATCTGATTTTTCCTCAAATAAGTTGGTGTCAAGAGCTTTATCTTCAATGTCACTAATTCTAACTTCTACTGCCTCAATTCTGCTCCTATGACTTTCTATTGAGTTGT
>NW_004444116.1:3701261-3733564 GCF_000243295.1 Trichechus manatus latirostris
CACTAATTCTAACTTCTACTGCCTCAATTCTGCTCCTATGACTTTCTATTGAGTTGTCTAATTCTGAAATTTTATTGTTAATCTTCTTTATTTCTGATTGCTCTCTCTCTATGGATTCTTGCAGCTTATTAAATATGTCATTATGTTCTTGAATATCTTTTTAAAGTTCCACTACTACTTTGTCTGTGTGTTCCCTGGCTGTGGATGTGTCTATATTCTGAAGAATTTCCTTTCTAATTTCTAGAAGAGTTCTGTGTATTAATCTTTTGTCTTCTGCCTCTGGTAATTCCAAGAAGTTCTCTTCCTCCAGAGGCTTTATTGATTCTTTATTTTGGCAGCTTGCTGAAGCCATCATGGACTGCCTCTTTATGTGACTTGATATTGACTGTTGTCTCCGAGCCATCAGTAATTTATTATAATTTTATTTTGTATTTGCTTAGTGAGACCTAGCTTCTTGTTTTGTTTTGTTTTGATACGACCCAATAGGCTGCTCCTGTGCACTAGTTTGATTTTTGATACCTTTGGATCTCTAACGTCCTGTCACCAGGTAGTTATTTCTGTAACTAAGTGTGTGCACACAGGAGTCTGTTGAATTTTCCTATATGGGTTCAGCTCGGGTGTTCAGGCAGTCGGTCACCAAGTGTGTGGTGCAGGCTTTCACCCCCAGTCCTAGCGAGGCATGGGTGATTGGTGCAGGCACTGGACTTGGCTGTGGTAGGGGATCACACACTGAGCCAGGCAGGGGGCTAATGGCTGCCCCTGAGAGTCTGAAAGGAAAGTGTGTCCCTATTCTCTAGGGTGAGTAGGTAGGTGAGTTTTGCAGCCGGACTATGAGCACCCCACTCTGTTGGCTGTAAAGACTCGAGGACAACACTTTTTCTTGGACTCCTGTAGCAGGTGACTAGGTGCTTTAGGTGCTACCACCAGTCCTCAAACCCCTGCTGCAGATCGATAAAAGTCCCTACTTAAGGGGCAGGGCTGTTTCGAGGGTCACAAATCTGCCAGTTCACAGCTGAAGCAGTAGAAGTTAAACTTCAGATATTTGCCTTGTTGTACTGTGGCAGTGAGGACTAACACTGTTGAGATGGATCCCCACAAGTCTATACAGGGGTGTAAGGCACTCAAAGTTTGCAGATCCCTGATACCCGTGACCAGCAAAAGAGTTGTGCTGACCCTGTGTTCCTGGCCTAGGGGATCCAGCAGCTTATATTTTCCCCCTTCAAGGCCAGCAGAATGGGTCAGGGCGCCTTTTGGAATCTACTTCTGGCCCAGTGGGCTCCCAGTGCAGAGCGTGGAGGGAGAAGGTAAAAGGGAGAGAGGTTTCTCCCAAATGGGCTTTTTTTTCTTTTTTAAATCCCTGCGAAAGGGTGCACACTTGTACTTATCTTAGCCTCTTGGGAGCTGCTCTTCACTGGTTCAGAGTGTCCAAGCAGAATCTCTGCTACCGGTCTCTGTCGATGTGGAAACTGCTTCCTGAGCGTGCACAGCACAGCTGTTTGCCTGCTTCCCCATGGACCGGCGTGGCTGCAGCACTGCAGTTTCGCTGTCTCGGCTCTGGCCCTCCTCACCTCTTCCAAACTGTCTCCCTCTCCTGTATCACTCAGATGGATGCTTAACCTTGCCTTGTTCAGGGCTCCCAGATTTTCACACAGAATCAAATCACTTGTTTTTCCAGATCTTTGTTGTAAGAGGGATATAGGAAGCGTCTAACTACTCCCCCATGTTGACCACACCTTTGATGTAAAGTTTATGTAAATAAACAAACTGGTGGATTAACATAAATTTTCAAGTGTTTCTACTAACAAAACAAAACCTGGCTAGTAGACATATATCTTAGAAGCAACACTTCACAATAATCAAAGCTTCAGAATACTCAGGCATATTAAACGTCAATTGTTGTTTTTGTTAGTTGCTTTGGATTTGATCCCAACTCATGGTAACTCCATGAGTCCATAGTACAGCTGCTCCAAAGGGTTTTCAAAGCTGTGACCTTTTGGAAGAGGATTGCCAGGACTGTCTCCTGAGGTTCCTCTGGGTGAACTCAAACCACCAACCTTTTGTCTACTAGTTGAGTGCTTAACCATTAGTGCCATCCAGGGACTCCTTTAAGTGCCAAATATTGTATATGTCAGACTTTATTATAGACTGGAAATACAAAGATAAATAAGAAACATTTCTTCTAAATCATTCCCGTTTAGTAGGGAATTTAAATATATATGCATAAATCTGTGCAATCTTTGTTTAAAAATGTTATCCTAAACATTATGTAGTAGATTATACAGGATTCTAATCTTAATAAATTATGAAGATTCAAAACTCAAAAAGATATGCAGTAGCAATAGTGTATTGGGTGTCCAGTATAGGGAAATTGTAGAAGCTCCTAGAATTTTTTTTTCCTTACAGTGTGGTTTGCAATACCTTCGCAGTCCCCAACTATAGATCCTTCTGTGGCTAATCTAATGAATTCTTTATCATTAAAACAATTGAGAATTGAAGATATATAGATGTGTTGTCAACTATATTGAGCTATTATATTCTGAATAATCAAAGACAACTACTACCTAATCTCGTTTGACACCTAAAAACAAATATGTACCTTGGGACAAGTTGGCAGAATTTATATGAAGATGCTGTCTTCTTATGCTGATAATCATAGTTTTAAAGTGAGGAAATATAAAATGAGTAAAAATAAAATCCATCGACCATAATATGCATAGCTATATAATGCCAAATAAGTAATTTAAGTTTACCTGTTATTGGTTAAATAAATGTATGGGTGAGTCAGATTAAGCTCTACAATGTTTTATCACTTAACTTAAGAAGACATTTCAGAAAGAGGTATAATGAGTGTTCCAAAGTTTATTTATTAGAAATTCTTTTTTTAGCTTTCCTTCATGAATTAAAATATTGTCAACCTGATTTGTCTTCCAGCAAGGTAAAATTTCCACGGGTTTCTCATACAGTACTAGTTGCTTCATTTCCTTGGCTAATTTCAATCCACCTTAACTCACAAGTTTGCTGTATCACCTTGAGCAAGTTACTTTCCTTCTCTGAGCGTTTGTTTCCTCATCTGAAATGGAGACAATAGCTATTGCATAGATGTGGAGATTAAATTAAAAAAAAAAAAAAAAGATGTAAAACATGAAGGGAAGCCCTTCATGCACAGTAGGTTATTTCCATCTCTTCACCTGTGTTTATACAATACACAATGGAGAAAAAACTAATTTTTATACCCTGAATATGAGAGAACTGCACTTTTGTAAAATTTGTGTCTTCAATGAAGAAACTTTCATTTTAACTAATTATATTGCATTGAATTAGCTTAGTCATAACCTAAATAGAGCTTATAAATCAATCAATTAAATTTCCTATTACCTACCATAAACATTTATTTCCTCAGCAAGCTACCTATGGAGCCCTGGTGGTGTAGTGGTTATGAGCTATGGCTGCTAACCAAATGGTCAGCACTTCAAATCCACCAGCTGCTCCTTGGAAACCCTATGAGGCAGTTCTGTAGAGTCCTGTAGAGTCACTGTGAGTCTGAATGACTTGACGCAATGGGTTTGGTTTGGGTTTTTAAGTTATGTATGCTTTTTGTGATGTCCTCAAATTACCTA
Source organism: Trichechus manatus latirostris (assembly GCF_000243295.1). Taxonomy (NCBI): domain Eukaryota; kingdom Metazoa; phylum Chordata; class Mammalia; order Sirenia; family Trichechidae; genus Trichechus; species Trichechus manatus. The sequence goes on from NW_004444116.1 coordinate 3,704,879, forward strand.
TATATAAGGCACTATTATGTATGCTTCTATAGTGCTTTTTACACTGTTATGATGCTTTTTATAATGTTTTTAAATACCTATGTGTGGGTCCCTTGTAATGTGAAGTTAGAAATAGAAATTTCTAAACTTAGAAATAGAAAAAATATTCTTCTATAATGGCTCTTTAACCATTAACTGTAAGTCATTAGAAAGTTGTTCTAGCCTTGGAAATATATAATAGAAGTATGTGAAGTATGTGGCAAACAAGAACATAAATATGTCACAAAACAATTCCCATAATTTTTAATTAATTAAATCTCTATAAATTTACCTTGGGACATGGATATGTTATACAACTATTTCATAATTGGCAACAAAACATACTAATAATTCAAATCTCTATAAATTAGCAAAACATAAATGTTACACGATTCCCCAATTGGCAATAAAGCATGCTAATTCTGGCTGAACATGATTGAACCTAACCCTTATCTTGTGAAGTCAAGGTAAAGAAATTGTGTATATACCCTTGATTTCTACTCACTTGCTGGAGAAGAAGACTGTGGCAAAAGGTCTCTTTGGCTCTCTCTGAAGACTGAGAGCCTGCTGGGATACTGCCCACCACAACCAACCTTGAACCTTATGGAGTACATCTTCTGAGTTTAAGGGGTGGACAAGTCTTTCTCTCTGAGATTACTCATTAAAGGTATAGCCTGAAGTCTAAAGAGCTGAACTCCAATTATTGAACTACACTAAATGAATGTCTTGAGGTCTTACTTGTGTGCATTGCCATGACTACCTTGCGATAAACTAAATGAATTTATACATGACAAATGGAGCATTTCTTTAATTTTAAGATAAAAGTCCTCCAGGACAGTACATAATTTATCAATGTGCTGACATAAGTTTATTTCATCCATATGAATATATCATATGTAATATATACATTTATATATATATAATTTTTTTAAGTATTCAAGTATTTCTTTAAGGTATAACATACTGTAATGTTTTCATGAAATATATTGAACATATATGTGAATTTTTTTCATTATAGTTTTGTTTCTATTTTTCCACTTTTTCTTTTTTTTGTATCTAATTATATGAAACAAAAATATTAAAATATTGTTAGTAGGAAACAGAAAATATCATAAGAAGTACAATATGTTGGTAACATTAATTTGAAATTCACTAACACATAGAACAATTAGTAAGCTGCATAATATGTTTAGCAATTATCAGAATATTGTTCAGATGAAAATATGTGACCAAAAAAAAGAAAAGAAAAAAGGCACCATGTTTGCAAAGTGGAGAACTTGAAATATTTTTCCCCTTGGCTTTGGCATGCAATAGTTCCTCTAATATTACAAATTCTGTTAAAAATAAGTATAGTAGTTATTGAATCAAATACATCTTTTTTTTTTTTTTTTTCCAGCACCCATGACTGCTAACTGTGGGAGTGGGGGGGGGGGAAGTCAATGAAGAGTGCAAGCAGAGAAGAATAGAGAGTTCCTTGCTAACACTCAAACCTTCTAAATACATACACACAAGCACACCAGATTAATAAATAAAGAATAGCTTATTCTTAAAGCATTACACCGGGCAAATGAAGTAAACCAAAATTTTGTAGAGTATGTATTTGTATTTAAAAGATAAATGATTTCTCCAGGATAAGGATAGAAAAAACTACAGTTTCCATTGGGATCTAGATGGAAAATGTTTCATTTTCACACAGAATCAGTCTCAAGTCTGAAAAAGATTGCTGAAGAAAACATTTTGCATCTTAATTACACTGTATAACAGTACATTATCGACACAATGAAAAGGTCGTTCTCAAAGGTGCATTTAAATTTTACTCTGAAAAAGATGGCTTTAACCCTGTAGCAAAACCTAGTCAGATTAATGGTCTTGTAAAAACAAATATGTGGTGCGATTGATTACTTTTGTGTGGCCTTTCTAGCCATGGTCTTGCAACTCCCACCCAGGTGATTGGGTGGTACTGTGTGATAGGGTAATTCTGACCCACCAAAGGGATTGGTCAGTTTTGCCTTAGAAGAGAGCCAATTCCACAGCAAAGAGGAGGATCCTACTACCACCAAGGAAGAGCAGCCAGGAGCGGAGAGCACATCCTTTGGACCTGGGAGGCCTGTGCTGAGAAGCTCTTGGAAGCAGGAGACAGAGAATGAGAGAGAGAAAGCTGTAACCCTGAAGATGATGACAAGCGGCAGGAGAGACCAGGCAGCAGAGACCTGGCAGCAGAAGATGGCTAGATGGTTTTCCCTGCCCACGGACAGAGAAAGCTGAGGGCCTTTGGGGAGAAGCCTAGGGCTGGGAAGAGGCTGTCTGGATTGAAGAACTGTATCCTGAATGTTCCCTAGCCTGAACTGTAACCGTTACTTCCCTAATAAACCCCATAATCGTGAGTGTGTTCTGTGAATCCTGTGTGGCAATTGCAATGAATCATCGAACCCAGCAGAGAGTGCTGTGGGAGGGACGGATGGTGTCAGAATTAGTAAAGATGGCAGAGAGAGGAGTCTTGTCTGGCCTCCACTTCATGGGAGTCACCATTGCACTGTTGGTCTTGGTTCTCCTTCCCCTTTGTGGGGTTGGAGGAGGTCACACACCACCCCCATGCTGTTTTTACAATATATAAATAGAAAATAATTGTCCTTGTTGAAAATAAGGGAAGAGGATCCCTTCCTCCCTTGTACTTTCAGAATTTACTTCAGATAACTTGTCACTGTAAACTACTTTGTCTCTTTATAAAGTATGTAAATGTTAACCTACAGCCACCTCTGTAAAATGTAGTTTCAGGTAATTCTCCCCTACCTCCCAGTTACCTAGAAAGAAATTAGCATAACTTCAGGTATTCTGCCATAAAGGTACTAGAAAATTAGCAATTTTATCTTGAACACTTGAATATAATGGGTTGTATTCACTTAGCTATATAAGGTCAGATTCCTTTCTGTTTTTGCAATCCCTTAGTTGATTGCCTATAAAGCATCACATTCTGGCCTAATACTGATTCCAATAGTAACCCTTTTCTTTCTCTTTTGCATTTGTGGAAGGTTTTCTGGGTTGGGGGTAGATTTTGCTTTAAATTATATTCTTCAACAGTCACCAGAATATTTTTTGAATATTTTTCCAAGTTTGGAAATTTTGCCACTTACAAATTTTAAAATTTTACAAATTTTGCCACTTACTTATTTTGCCTCCCCCACAGTAGACACTGGATTTCATTCTTCCAGTGTCGTTTGTAGTATAGGTGCAGGTGTGTAACCTAGAATATATAATCAGATGTATCTGCATGACATTGATTTGAAAATGAGCAACCTGAGGAAGCAAGTGTCACACAAAATAGAGCTCTCGGAGATGGTGGAAAAGGAGGTGCCTTGTTTTTTAGAGACAGCAGTGGCAGATTTCTGTTCTCCAGACTTGAAAGATATTTAAAATTATACTTTACTGTTATTAGTATGGAAGCAGCAGTCAAGAACTCAAGTGACACATTGCATTGGGCAAATCTGCTGCAAAAGACCTCTTTAAAGTATTAAAAAGCAAAGATGTCATCTCGAAGACTAAGGTGCGCCTGGTGTTTTCAATTGCCTCATGTGCATGCGAAAGCTGGACAATGAATAAGGAAGACCAAAGAAGAACTGATGCTTTTGAATTATGGTGCTGGCAAAGAATATTGAATATACCATGGACTGTCAAAAGAACGAACAAATATGCCTTGGAAGAATTACAGCCAGAAAGCTCCTTAGAAGTAAGGATGGCAAGACTTCATCTCACATACTTTGGACATCAGGAGGGACCAGTCCCTGGAGAAGGACATCATGCTTGGTAAAGTTGAGGGTCAGTGAAAAAGAAGCAGATTCTCAACTAGATGGACTGACACAGTGGCTACATAAGAACGATTGTGAGGATGGCACAAGACTGGGCAGTGTTTTGTTCTGTTGTACACAGGGTCACTATGAGTCAGAAGCAACTCGAGGACACCTAACAACAACATTATTATTATATTTTGCTCGTTTAGAGAAATGTTGTTTTTGCATACTGATCTTGACCAAGGCAACTTTGGGAACACTCCCACATAGTCAACTTGTCATCTGCAAATACTGAGTGCTTTATCCATTTGGTTCTAATTCTTAAAACTAATTAATTTACTTCATCTTATTACTTTGGTGAAAACTTACAGTGTAATGTTGACTATTAGGAAGAGAGAGAACATTCTTGATTTTGTTTCTAATTTCAAAATGAGAAGATTTTTAAAATATCACCAACTTAAATGTTTGCTATAGGTTTTAGATAAAAATATTTATTTTAAGAAAGTTTAATTCTTCGTTCATCAAAAGATTTTCTCTCAAATGAATGCTGAAGTTTACTAAATGTTCTTTTAGGAATTTATTAAAGTGATTAAAAATTTCCCTATTAATAGATTAATGTTAATTTGGTAGATAAAATAGACTGATATTATTATTCTTGCATTCCTAGATGATAGAATTGGTTACAACCCATTGTAACCAATTGGTTGCAACCCATTGTTTTTTTTTTTTTTCTGTTGAATTCAAATGACTAAATTTATATTTAGGATTTTGGTACTTATCCTCATAAATGAGATTATCCTGTGTATTTTTCATAGGCTAGTGAGCATCTGTTTTTTGTTTGTTTTGTTTTCTCTTTCTGGTTATTATAATCTTATAAAAGGAATTGGATAGCATGTCTTCTTCTTTTTTTTCCCAGACCATGAAGTGTTTTTTTTAAATAAAAACCACTAATGATAGGGACTCTCTCTGTTCTAAGAAGGCTTGGTAAAATGTACTCTCATAGTGAAACACTAGTCTGACACTCTGTTAGAAATCAAAACAAAAAGTTTTATTGTAGGAAGTGTTTCTCGAAATGGGACATGTTACCAGACCCAAGCAGAGTACAATAATTTCCAATATGTGAGAGGAGAAGAGAGTATTTATGCGGTGAAGTTAACAAAGGCTATATGCTTGTAGGCATGAAAGAAGGGGTACATGGCAAAATCTATAAGGAGGTTGTTAAAATATAATCTTTCTCAAACATTCTTCTTAATATCAGTAAGTCTATTGGTCAACATCCTGGTATATCAAACAACACATTCTGTCAGGAACAATTGAGTCAACTTTCTGTAACAACTGCATATTTGTCTCTCCCTCTTAAAGTAACAAGCTATGCTTCTACTTTAGTTACAGATTTACAAAAAGTCAGCAGATACAGCAAAGTTCTCAATGAGTGAATAAAAATGAAGCTTAATTTAAGTCTGAATTAATTATCTTATTTATGCTAGACACCTTAGGTTTTTGGAGTTCAAATCAGATAGCATTTTAGGAGAAATTCTAAAAAATGCTCTAATTTAAAGGAGTCAGAAATTAGAACTAAGACTTGGTTGATTGGCGTTTACCTTATCCTGGTTACAGAGTTACAAGTCAATTGCAGACCTCATCCTCTCTTGATACTATCAATTCTATTTTCTAACCTCCTGGAACATGTTGACCAAAAGATTCTTCCTAGGACAAGCTATGCAAACATTCTTGATAAACATCTTTTAGCAAACAATTCCTCACACAACTTTCCCAGCTACTCCCATCATTGCTCAACGGGCTCATGAACAAAGTGGCCACGGTGGCAGGGATGGAGGTTATGCATGGGCCCAGCAACATGGACTTCCACTCACCAAGGCCAACTTCCTACAGCCACTGCTGAGTGCCCAATCTGCTAGCAGCAGAGACCAACACTGAGTCCCCAGTATGGAACCATCCCTCTAGGTGATCAGCCAGCAACCTGGTGGCAGGTTGATTACATTAAACAAATTCCTTCATGGAAAGGGCAGCATTTGGTTCTTACTGGAATAGATACTTACTCTGGATATGGATTTTCCTTCCTTGCATGCAAGGCTTCTGCCAAAACTACCGTCTGTGGTCTTACAGAATGCCTCATCCACTGTCATGGTATCCCACACAGCGTCACCTCAGATCAAAGGACTCACTTCACAGCAAATGAAGTACGGCAATGAGCCCATGCTCATGGAATTCACTGTCTTACCATGTTCCCTATCATCCTGAAGCAGCTGCCTTGATAGAACAATGGAATGGCCTTCTAAAGACACAATTATGGTGCCAGCTAGGTGGCAATACCTTGCAGGATTGGGGCAATGTTCTCCAGGAGGCTGTGCATGCTCTAAACCAGCATCTAATATATGGTTCTCTTTCTCCTATAGCCAGGATTCATGGGTCCAAGAATTAAGGGGTGGAAATGGGAGTGGCACCACTCACTATTAGCCCTAGTGATCCACTTGCAAGATTTATTTTTGCTTCCTTTCTCCATGACCTTATGCTCTGTGGTTCTAGAGGTCTTAGTTCTAAATGGAGGAGTGCTCCCACCTGGAGACACATCACTGATTCCAGTGAACTGGAAGCTAAGAATGCCATCTGGCCACTTTGGGCTCCTCATCCTCTGGATCAACAGGCAATGAAGGGAGTTACCATACAGGCTGGTATGATTGATCCCAATTACCAAGAGGAAATTGAATTGACATTACATAATGGGGGTAAAAATGAGTATGTCTGGAATGCAGGAGATCCCTTAGGGTGTCTTAGTACTACCATGACCTATGATTAAAGTCATTGGAAAACTACAGCAACTCAATTGTGACATAACTGCTACTGGCCCAGACCCTTCAGGAATGGAAGTTTAGGTCACCCCACCAGTCAAAGAACGATGACCAGCTGAGGTGCTTGCTGAGGTGAGGGCAAAGGGAATACAGAATGGGTGTTGGAAAAAAGTAGTCCTAAATATCAGTTATGACCAGGTGACCAATTGCAGAAATGAGGACTGTAATTTTTGTAAGTATTTCTGCTTTGCATGTGTGTATCAAATATTTTTGTTTTCTTTACTTATAAAATCCAAGATGTAAACAGGGCTTTTGCATTTTCAGTTGTATGTGTGTTCGTTGTATCATGTTAGGCACAAGCATGACTTTATAATTGTCTTTAGTCAGAGATTATGTACAGTTTAAGGAGATGTGCACAGGTGTCAAGTTGACAGGGAGTAGACTGTGATGGTTAAGACTGTGTGTCAACTCGGCTGGGCCATGATTCTCAGTGGTTTGGCAGTTGTATGATGTTGTGATTACTTTCATGATGAGATTTGATATAATATGATCACCTCTATGATGGGATCTGCTGTGAGTAGGCAATCAGTTGAAAGGGAGTTTCCTTGGGCCTGAGGCCTGCATCCGAATATAAGTGGACATGCTAGTAAGGCTCATGGGCTTTTGCTCACTCTAGATCCCGCACTTGGCTTCTGTTTGTCTGACCTCTGGTTCTTGAGACTTGAGCTAGCAGCTTTCCTGTGTTCTTGCCTGCTGATCTTGGAATTCATTGATCTTTGCAGCCTGTGAGCAAGAACCCTGCTCTCTGACCTGCAGTTCTTGGGTTCACTAGCCCCTGCAGCTACGTGAACCAGGAGAAGCCTCTATCCTGACCCATGGACTTGGGACGGTCCAGCCTCTATAACTGCATGAGCTATTTCGTTGATATAAATCTCTCTATATATTTATATGCTTTACTGGTTTTGCTTCTCTAGAGAACCCAGCCTAAGACACATTTTTATCTGTGTTTTATTGACTATGCAAAGGCTGAGTGGATCATAACAAATTATGGATAATAATGCTAAGAATCAGAATTCCAGAACACTTAATTTTGCTCATAAGGAACCTGTACATAGATCAAGAGGCAGCCATTTGAACAGAACATGGTGATACTGCATGGTTTAAAATCAGGAAATGTGTGCATCAGGGTTGTATCCTTTCACCATACTTATTCAATCTGTATACTGAGCAACTAATCTGAGAAGATGGATTATATGAAGAAGAATGGGGCATCAGGATTGGAGGAAGACTCATTACCAACCTGTGTTGTGCAGATGACACAACCTTGCTTGCTGAAAGTGAAGAGGACTTGAAGCACTTATTGATGAATATCAAAGACTACAGCCTTCAGTATGGATTAAACCTCAACATAAAGAAAACAAAAATCCTCACAACTGGACCAATAATCAACATCATGTTAAACAGAAAAGATTAAAATTGTCAAGGATTTTACTTTGGATCCATTTTACTTAAATCCACAATCAACACCCATGGAAGCAGCAGTCAAGAAATCGAACAACGCATTGCATTGGGCAAATCTGCTGCAAAAGACCTTTTTAACGTGTTAAGAAGAAAAGATGTCACTTTAAGGACTAAGGTGCACCTTACCCAACCTATGGTGTTTTCAATTGTTTCATATGCATGTGAAAGCTGTACAATGAGTAAGGAAGCCCAAAGAAGAATTGACGGCTTTGAATTGTGGTGCTGGAGAAGAATACTGAATATACACTGGACTGCCGAAGGAACGAACAAATCTGTCTTGAAAGAATTACAGCCAGAATTCTCCTTAGAAGCGAGGATGGTAAGACTTTGTCTCACATACTTTGGACATGTTATTCAGGAGGTATCAGTCCCTGGAGAAGGACATCATGCTTTGTAAAGTAGATGGTCAGTGAAAAAGAGGAAGACCCTCAACAAGATGAATTGACACAGTGGCTGCAACAATGGGCTCAAGCTTAACAGCAATCATGAGGATAGTGCAGGACCGGGCAGTGTTTCATTCTGTTGTACATAAGGTTGCTGTGAGTCCAAACAGACTCAACAGCACCTAACAACAAAAACAACATGACAGTTCTATGTTATTTTTTTGAGGAATCACCAAACTGTTTTCTACTTGCAAATGCTTTTTAAGCCTTTTTCGTAAATATCTGTTGCTGAAACAAGTCACTTGGCCAACCCATATTCAAATGGTGTTTAGAAAGTTCCATCTCTTGCATATAGGATGTGGATGCTTTTAAGAATGATTCAAAGCACTGACATGGTGATGAGTACACTACAATAACAAATGTAATCAAACCTCGCTGATGTGTATGTATTACTGTTTTTAAAGTGTTTTATTTCCCCTAAACTACTTTCCTTTGAAACTCATTTTTTCTTGAAAAAGTAATGATCACAAGGTTTTGTGTTTAAAGGGAATTGTTTTATAGATGCTATCAGAATAAGAATTGATCAAAGAAAATTTAAGGGTCAAATATTACAAACATCATGGATAGTGTACAACAGTTAAATACAATCCAAAGTTAACACCTACTGATAGTTTTTAAAAAGAAAAAGAAATTGCAAAGTAGATGACAAAGGGAGTACTAATTTTCTTAATAAATAATGAGTTTTTCCAAATCTGTTTGCTGCATTCAAGCAGAAAAAATAGGACATGTAGGCACAGGGCATGAAGAGGTTATTTTCAGAAAAGGAAATATATATAGCACATAAATATATGAAAATAGCTTTAACCTCTCTTACTCCATTTTTCTCCTCATACTGGCAAGTATTTTAGAGTGGGTGTAATAGCCAGCCTTGGTGAGGAGATGAACACATAAGCTCTCTGGTAAACTATAAAAGAGTGCTAATCAGTGTAAACATTTTGGAAAACAATTTTTTAATATCTATCAGAACAAAAATACAAAAACCATTCAACTGCCAATGATTGCACTTCCAGAAATTTGTTTTATAGGTATACTTGCATAAATGTACAAAATCATGAACACAATGTCGTTTGTAATGTGAAAAACTGGAAATGGTCTAAACGTTCATCAGTAGGAAAATATTATAGAAACGTAGGTGTCATGGATTGAATTGTGTCCCCCCAAAATATCTGTCAACATGGCTAGGTCATGATTCCTAGTATTGTATGATTGTCTACCATTTTATCATCTGATGTGATTTCCCTATGTATTGTAAATTCTATCACTATGATGTAATAAGATGGATTAGCAGCAGTTACATTGATGAGATCTACAAGATTAGATAGTGTATTAAGCCAATCTCTTTTGAGATATAAGAGTGAGAAGTGAGCAGAGAGACATGGGGAACCTCATACCACCAAGAAAGCAGTGTTGGGAGCAGAGCATGCCCTTTGGATCTGAGGTTCCTGCACAGAGAAGCTCCTAGACCAAGGGAAAATTGATGACACAGACCTTCCTCCAGAGCTGACAGAGAAAGCCTTCCCGTGGAGCTCATGCTTTGAATTTGGACTTGTAGCCTACTAGCCTGTGAGAGAATAAATTTTTCTTTGTTAAAGCCATCCACTTGTGGTATTTCTGTTATAGCAGCACTAGATAACTAAGACAGTAGGTAAACTCATAAAAATAAAGCCAATTAACATGTAGTGATAAGGGAGATGGACAAAAATATAATGGTAAACTAATCGAAGCTGAGTTACAGAACTTCATATGTGGTACATTTCCTTTTGTGTAATATGTAAGCAGGATATACCGTAACATGTACAGAGATAACAGAGGCTTTCTTTGGGGAATGGAACTACAGCTAGGGGAAGGGAGGCTTTCATTTTCATTTTGTAGTCTGCTGATTTTTTAAAACCATGAATGTATAGTATTTATGCATTAAAGAGAGATAAAGTTTCAAAAGTGAATAAAAATGATTTAGTTTGATTATTCAGATCTGGCCACAAAATGACTTTGACTTCACAAGCTCAATAATGTCCTTTACCTTGTTTTCCAAAAAACATTAAAACTGTCATTATCAAGTAGTTGCTTGGTTTATGGAGGTGATGATTGTATCTTTGACACTGACCCCACTGATTTCCTAACATTCTAACTCCCTAGCAACTCAGGTTTCTTATTTTATATTAATACCACCACAGAAATGAACACATCATCTCACTTATTTTTCACAACAATTTACTAAATTCAATGACAAGATGCCATCGAGTCATTCCAACTCATGGAGACACCATGTGTGTCAAAGTAGAACTATGTCCTCAGGGTTTTCAATGGCTGATTTTTCTGACGTAAATTGCAGAGTCTCCCTTTTGCTGGCCTCTGGACAGACTGAAATTGCCAACCTTTCAGCTGAATGTGTTAACCATTTGCATCACTCTGGGACTCCTTAAGAAATTTAGTAGTTCACAAATAGTGGTGCTCCTTTTACAATAATATTTAGACAAAAATAACTGAAATGCTTTTGTGTGTGTGTGTCTCTTCCTACTGAAACGCTTTTTTAAAACTCAAACATCAAAACTTTCTGTGGATCTAGAACCAAATAATAATTCTACTGATAAAATCCAGTACAGTTTCCATTAGGTTACTTAACTGCGCATGGTCTACTGCAGCCTATAAATGTGTCACTATTCAAACATTTCCTCACATAAGATACTGGTTTGTTGAAAAATCAGTCTATTTTATCATACTTGTTACCTTAAAAATGCACGGATTTAGATTTGTAAGACATAATACATATGAAAATGCATGGATGTTTTGGTAATTCTTTATATGAGTGAGGAATTAATGAACCAAAATCAATAAAAATAACATTCCAGAATTTCGGTCACTTGTGTTTTTGTTTTTACCTTTTTTCTATCCTCTAAATAAAAAAGATAGCTTGCTCCATAATTCCCTAAATAATTGCCTAATTTACCCTTATGACTCTGTTACATCCTGGAGGGAGAGAGATGAATGATGGAAGCACCATGGTTTAATTTATTGATGGTGGTCCTTAGGTTAGTTCATCACTATTTTGTGGGAAATTGAAGACCGGTTGCATTTGTTCATAGTTTCCCTGAATGAGTGTGGACAGTATTTTTAGCCCTAGATAAACAGCTTAATGTTTGTTGTTAAAATCTAGAAAAGTAGCTAGATAAATTTTCAAAGTGTCTAATTCTTTCTAAATTGTAAGGACGTCTCTTGGGATCTCATTACAGAGTTGGCTTGGTAGAGCTACCGTTGATGGTGAACTCATTTTCTCTAAGTCCCTAGGGATTCTGTCACTTGGAAGATCAGAACCATTAGATATATTTTATTCTTATGCTCAATGCAGCTTTTTGTAAGTTTGAAATGTTTCATCAAAAATTATTTCGTTGCTCAGTGATGAGACAATATCCACATTTAACCATGTATTAAGAGGCAGTCAATTTGTGCTTATCTGTTTTATTAATTACTGGTAGTATGCAATTTTAATTCAAGGAAGTTGTTAGAACTTAATGCTCATAAACTAACTTATAAAAGTTGTCAGAGCACACAATTGCTCCAGAACCCAGGGTTTAAGTAGTGACATCTCAGATACCAGCAAATTAATTGTCATAGGTACTGAAGGATTTGAATCACCAATGGTGGCCGTCAAGACAGAGGCATGTTAACTTGAAATAAAAACATGAATTTCTTATAATCCTCAATTTACTGTTTAGAGCATTGGAGACTGATCATCTTCTCTTTCACAGACAAGAAAGACCTTGGGTGTTAGAGCTTGGGGATCAGAGATAATTATTAGAGGTTCCTTATTTACATATCTGCTCAGAGCACATTTATTTCCAAATCAGTATGTGCACTATTAATGGTATGATTATTTTATAGAGTCAGTATATGTTAAAATTCTAGTGCTGGGATTGCACGTTATGTAAGAGCAAATTTTGTTATTTGTAATACATTCACTGCCCAGAGAAAAAAAAACTGAGAATATGCGTTCTCATTTCCCTGCCCTATAGCTTTCCTTCATAGTGAATAAGTTTTGCATTTATTAAATTTGTCCTTGTGAAATATCAGGATATGGTCTAGTTCTCCATCTGTTTTGTCAACTGGCTTTTTCTATAGCACTTTAGTGAAGTCAATTGGGTGCAGTTAGAAAATCTTTCTTGATGATCTGGATTTCCATGCAATGTTGGAAATTATTATTCACTTCTTTTTCTTTTTAGTTGGAGTCCCTGAGTGGTCGAAATAGTCAGTGTGCTCAGTAACCAAAATGTTGGAGATTGGAGTCCACCCAGAAGTGCCTTGGAATTATCTGATTTCTTTTTGTAATGTTTCTCTAGGATTTGCAGGTTAATTTAAAGTCAGAAGAAGTAGTGAGACTTTGTGACAGGTTTCAACCCCTTACCTGAAGTCTCCTGTTCAAAAAGAAGCAGTCCTGTGGAGAATATGTACCTTAACCACCTGAGGAAAAAACACAAATCACGGTGGCATTGCAGGGAACACATGAAAGAGCTGAAACCTGGAGAGCAAATGCTGAACCAGGATCTGTTTTCTTCAGAGTGGGCTTTATGCTGGTGGAGAAGTAGAACATCAAGGGACCGCTCTCTGGAGCACAGTAATGTAAATCTTTAATATCTCTTAGAAAATAATGTGCCTTAGTTGGTAAAACAATTTATCAGAGGTAGAAGAAAGAGAATTTAGACCCGTATGGGCGAATTCTTCTGGTTTTCTGCCAGAAATCTGAGATTAAATAAATATTGTAAATCTCCGCAGGAAAATTCTCCTTTTTGTCTGTATTATGGAAGAAAGATAAAAGTTATTCTCTGTTTTAAGAGGTGCACGTGAAGCTATTTCTTGATTTGTGATTTCAGACACTTTGATTCAGCAGAAATAAAAAAGGAGAAAGTGTAGATTATATTGAAGAAGAATTGAAATATTGTATTTTATTCATAATGATTGTGGAGTTAGGAAAGACTCAGATATTTCGGATCTTTTTCTAAATCTCATAATGTGCATGGAAAATTATCTGAGATTCTCAATGTCAGTAGGAGGATTTTTGTCCCTTTCTTATTTATCTGTGGGGGCTGTAGTGATAATGATATAGTCAAGGAATTAACATCATGGAATTGACTTTAATTTTAAAATAATTATCATTTTTGCATTTATATAATCATAACTGAATTTGAATTTCATATAATTAAAGTTTAATTTAAAAATTCAATTAAATTTAAAATGTTATTAAATTCATTAATTTTAATATAATGTTTGTATTTTATTCAGAAGTTAGGCAGAGTTATGCACACAAACATGTTCATCAAAATAAATATTATTTATTCATCCCCCTGCTCAGATATTATAGAACTCTAATGATGTGTGATAATTTGTGATGCATTTCAAAAAGTTATTATCTTGCTTTCTACCCAACCTGGTCAATGGCAGAAATCAGGCTCAATCATTATTCTTGGAAAGCAAATTCTGGGGAAATCACCCAATGTGTATATTGAAATGACTATCTTGACCAGTATATTCAGTTAGTCTGGTGAATGTGTACGCTATTGAATCAGGATTGCAGTTTATTTTTCATAATATTGGGGATATGTACTTGAAATGTACCTAACAAAATGCACCACTTTTTACACTATACATACATAAACACACACAAATGCTCAAACACCTTGATAGTTAATTATTATTTTTCAATAAGAAATTTTTTCTTAGTTTTTTTTTTTAACCAAATCTTCCAGATGTTATTTTTGCTTCAGGTAGTAAGAAGTTATCTTTCTATACTCATCAATAGGATAACTGTGAAGGTGGACTGTTGATAATCTGTTCAATTGTTATAAGTTTCATCAGTTCTGATATGTTCAAGCTTTCCTAGATGAACTATATCTGTATCACATTGCTAAGGAACACAAAGCTTTGTGGTCCTTCAAATAGAGGCTAATATTTTAAATGATTTTTCAGCAAACATAACAAAGTGGCTATTTGTTACTACATAGATAAAATCAAAGTCTTTTCCATTTGTCCACCACCTTCTATCACCTCATTCAGGTAACTTCACAAGATGCCAACCCAAATTTATAATGTAAAGAAAATGTTAACTAATAATTTTAAGTAATTTTTCAATATTATTCATGGTGTGACTTAACTTTTCATTTATTAAAAAATTATATATATTTGGGGTGCCTGCTTTAGAGGTCAGGGTTAGAGTGAAGAGCACTAGCCATTATGTCAGCTTTAAAAGCTCATAGAGTAATTCAGGGGGTATGTTAAACAAACACTTACCTACATGGTGCATGATTATAATTTTTTCTTATAGTAATTGTTGTAACTAATGATTATTGAGATGTACTATGTTACAAGCATTGTTCTAAGCACCTTACATATATTACTCATTCAATATTCATTCCAAACCTAGGTATTCTTATTGTCCCATTTTTAGAAATGAGAAAACTAAGCCCAGAAGTGTAATGTAACTTGCCTGGGACCACACAGTTAAATAACTGGCACAGCTGAGATGTGAACATAAGCTCTGTGGCTATGCTTCTTAAGGTCCATGCTATACTGGCTGTCTGTAGGTGTTTATAAGATATAAAGCCAAAAGAGATTTTGGACTCAGGGGATTCCTCTTTCAGAAAGAGACTTTTAAGTGCTAGACTAAAGAATGAGTGGGAGTTCCCCATAGATGTAGTAGAATGGTTTCATGGGCTTTAGACAGGAATGAGCTTGACCTGTCAGAAAAACTTCGAGGGCTAGTAAGGATTTGTGAGATGAGAATGAGGCCAGTCCAGTCCATCTCAACTGACTTGAAGAATTTGAGTATTTCTTAAATGTAGTGGAAAGTCATTGACCAGTGTTAAGCCCATAGGTGATGTGATCTTATTAAATCTTGTAACAAAGCATAAGACTGGATGTAAGGACAGAAGACTATTACCAGAATCTAGAGAGAGGGTAGTGGTCTTGTTTAGAGTAGTGGTGATGGAAAATTTAAAAACTGAGAGTATCATTAATGTATATTTTTGCATTCAGATTTACCAGTTTGGGTGATAAGTTAGTTATCAGGGATGAGGTAGATGAAAGTGCCAAGGAAAAACGCCAGATTTCTTACAAAACAACCAGCGAGATCAAAGATGCTATTCCCTAAGATATGAAAAACGAGGAACGCTCTTTTCTTCATTCTGACGTTAGCCAAATAGTTAGATTTTATAGGTGCATGCTCTGATCAAATAAAGGGATATGTTCATTATATTCAACTTAACCAGTTTTGTAGAGAATCACAATCATGTCATTTTAGAACCATATCTATTGCAGACTCTCAAATTCACTTGTGAAAAAATTCAGACCTTGAGTTTAAGAGTGAACTCCTGAAGGTCACATAGATAAAATATAGAATACTGAACTCTTCGTCATAAAAAATCTGCAACAAATACCAGATTTCCTGAATGCAATATTTTCTATTCATTGATTTTTTAAAATTATTGATATAAATTATCCCTTTGTTTTGAATTTCATTTCATTAAATTATTTATGTAGTCTGTGTTGACAAATTTTTTCTTCTTCTCCTCTTTTTGGATTTAGGCATTGAAGGATTATGGACCAAAACAATTATAGTTCTCTACATGGTTTTATTCTGCTTGGCTTCTCAAATCATCCCAAACTGGAGATGGTCCTGTCGGGAATTGTCACCATCTTCTACTTAATTACGTTGGTGGGTAACACAGCCATCATTCTTGCATCTCTCCTGGATTCCCATCTGCACACACCAATGTATTTTTTCCTCAGGAATTTATCTTTCCTAGATCTGTGTTTCACCACCAGCATCATACCTCAGATGCTGGTTAACTTATGGGGACCTGATAAGACCATTAGCTATATGGGTTGTGTCATTTAGCTCTATGTTTATATGTGTTTGGGCTCCACTGAGTGCCTTCTCCTGGCTGTTATGTCCTATGATCATTTTACAGCTATTTGTAAACCCTTACATTATTTGGTAATCATGCACCCACATCTATGTCTTAAGATAATTATCATGGTCTGGGGTATTAGTTTGGCATGTTCTGTAGTATTATGTACACTCACTATGAATTTGTCTAGGTGTGGAAATAATCTTCTGGATCATTTCTTGTGTGAGTTGCCAGCTATGGTCAAGATAGCTTGTACAGACACCATAACTGTTGAAATGTCTGTTTTTGCTTTAGGCATTGTCTTTGTCCTTACACCTCTCCTCCTTATTCTTATATCCTACGGTTACATTGCCCAAGCTGTGCTGAGAGTGAGGTCAAAATTAGGCCAAGGAAAAGCAGTTAATACTTGTGGATCTCATCTCACTGTGGTGTCCATCTTCTACGGGACTGTCATCTACATGTACCTGCAGCCAGGTAACAGTGCCTCCAAAGACCAAGGCAAGTACCTCACCCTCTTTTACACCGTCATTGCTCCAAGTCTCAATCCCCTCATCTACAGCTTGAGGAATAAGGACATGAAGGATGCACTGAAGAAGTTGGTGAGAATTGCCTATGAATCAACAAAAATGAAGAAGAAATGGAAATCATAGAAAAATATTGCAGTAAATAAGCAGTGAAATACATTTTCTAAATATCTTTAGTTTTTACTGAGGCAGGTAATCCCTTGATCTTTGAGATCAGTTAAGACAATAAATCTTGTGTGGAAACGTTTTGTGGTTACAAACAATATTATAATTATTTTACTTAGCCCTTTTAAACTCTAATTATTGGCATGTCTTCAGAGAAAATGTGTCATTAGGAATTTTTATTTTTGCTTGAAATATAATACAAAGTAGATGTAAATATAAACTTTAATACATTGAATTTATTCTCAAGCCCAGTGAAAACTGCTTTGGTCATCTAGTTTTGTATTTTCATTGCTAATGCTTGGATTGTCAACAATACAGACATTAATGAATGGTTTCATATACATTATGATTTGTATATTCCATACTGATATACAAAGAATGATTTTGTATATTCAATATTTTGTGAAGCCAGCCAGACATTTTTTGTGTATTTGTTGCAAGAAAATGCAATTTATAAGATAGTGATCGTCTTACACACCACCTGATACAATTTACTCTTTGTTCAGTGGAACCTGATATCAGGATTTTGAGTAGAGTCTTTGTTATTTAAGTGGATTACTTCTTCAACATCACTGGAGAGATGACACAAATTCAAGGGATTTAAAGCTGATGACACAATCTTATTCATTTCTCCTTCATTCATGAAACATATATCCCATGACAGTCTGAATTTGAATGGAAAGAGAATATAACCAATTTGAGATAAATAGGCTTTTGACATAGATCTATTGCATCATGGAATTTATGTGAATTTTGTGCATTGTGGTAATATTTGTATGTAGTTGTTGCATTTTTGTTGGATGTCGTCGAGTCGGTTCTGACTCATAGCAACCCTATGTACTACAGAACTAAACACTGCCCGGTCCTGCGCCATCCTCACAATTGTTGTTATGCTTGAGCCCATTGTTGTAGCCACTATGTCAATCCATCTTGTTGAGGGTCTTCCTCTTTTTCGCTGACCCTGTACTTTACCAAGCATGATGTCCTTCTCCAGGGACTGATCCCTCCTGATATCATATCCAAAGTATGTGAGATGTAGTTTTGCCATCCTTGCTTCTAAGGAGCATTCTGGTTTTACTTCTTCCAAGACAGATTTTTTCATTCTTTTGCCCGTCCATGGTATATTCAATATTGTTCTCCAACACCATAATTCAAAGGCATCAATTCTCTTCAGTCTTCCTTATTCATTGTCCAGCTTTCACATGCATATGATGCAATTGAAAATACCATGGCTTGGGTCAGGCACACCTTAGTCTTCAAGGTGACATCTTTGCTTTTCAATACTTTAAAGAGGTCTTTCACAGCAGACTTGCCTAATGAAATACGTCTTTTGATTTCTTGACTGCTGCTTCCATGGCTGTTGATTGTAGATCCAAGTAAAAGGAAATCTTAGTATTTCATAAAATAAGTAAATCTCTTTATCTTCAATTATCATGATATTTAACTCTTTACAGGAAAATGTGATGACTTCTGTATTAAACTTTAATATTTTCTATGATCTGATATCTTTCTTTAAAACATCACATTATTTGATAATTGAAACCAATCTAGAGAGATTTAGAAGGATACATTGCTGAAATCTAAAAGTAACATTATTTTCTCCTGTAAAAAACCAGTTACTGTCAAATTGACTACGGTGACCTCATGTGTTTCAGAATAGAACTGTCCCCCACAGAACTGTTTGCACCACCCAGGGACTCCGTTTTCTCTAATTACTTCATAATTCTGGATAATTATATATTTTCTTAATAGGTATTTAATATCGATGGCACACAAAATCCACAACAGGATATTGTCAATGTTCTTGTCTTCCTCTTTTAAAGTTGTTTACAGAAACAGTTTGTCAGCCCACCCAAAACGCAACGGAACAAAAACCTACAGAGAGAATGTAAGTTCTGTGTTCTGGATGTATACAGTCTAGCTATTCCATCCAGTACTCTTGGATTTGGAAAATTTGTTCTTTCTCTTAGTACAATTATAATAATTTTAGGAGATATATTAGGTCATTTACTAAGTTCAATAATCTAAGTAGATCAAAAATATAATAATAATGGAATCTTAGGAGAACATTACGTTTTATAGCAGTAATTTTTTTCTTTATATATCTAGTTTTATTTTCTTTTTGGTTTGAGTCTCTTCTTTGTTTGGGCTGCAAGTTATACCAATATTTCAAATATTTAATCTATCTTTTATTTCCCTTAAATAAATGTACATACATACACCATTATAGTATGTTACAACAAATCCTTTAAATATATTGACCTTCTAAAAGCTAATCTGTACTGAATGGGTGTTATGAAGATTTTCAAGAAGGTCAGCTTTTTCGGTGGCCACCAGGTCCAGGAGAACCTGACCAGACCGTGTCCTCAGACCTCATTGATCCTGTCCTTTCATCCCCCCAGAAACTCCTTAAAAAATGGTTTGACCCCCCTTCCTCAATGTGACTCAAAAACGTAACTGATGATAAACCAAAAAAAAAAACCCAAACCCGTTGCCATCGAGTCGATTCTGACTCATAGCGCCCCTATAGGACAGAGTAGAACTGCCCCGTAGGTTTTCCAAGGGGCACCTAGTGGATTCAAACTACCGACCTTTTGGTTAGCAGCCATAGCTCTTAACCACTATGCTACCAGGGTTTCCAAGTGATGATAGTAAGTAATAACAATGAAAATTAAATCTAATTTTCTTTTTAATGAGAGTCACTTTTCTGCCCCAAATCTCACAGCAACATTCTGGAGAATTTACCATATCAACATTCATAAGAATTTACAACAGCATTTAGCTCATCTAATGTAAATGGTCTACCAATACAGGCAAATATTCCTGAAGGCATATGAAGTGATTGAAGGGGAAGAAAAGTGTGAAACAAATGTTAGACTAGGACTCAGAAGACCAAAATTTGAATCCAAAATCTACCTTGAGGAAAAAAAAAATCACTTAATATTTCTAAGCCTTTATTTTCTTAAATTTAAAATGGATATTAAAATGATCCTACACAATATATACTTGGTTTGAGATTCAAAAAAGACAAATCATTTAATGAAGGTAGTATTTCAATATAAAGCATATATTTATTGATTGCATGTAAGTGTATATCACATGATATTATTTAATAGCATGCAGAACAGGGAATGGAAATACTTGCAGAGAAGGATTACTAAATTTATAATAAAATGACACACTGATGGCCTGCCTTTTTTCCTGTCACTTCTTTCACTGATTTACTAAGTTTAGCTTCATTATCTTTATCTCTTCTTTCGTATGGCCTAAAACCAACCAGAATAAACAGCAAAGGATATGTCTTGTACCAGAAATACACCCTGAAGTCTCCTTTAAACCAAACAATAGTTAGCTTAATTAGTAAAGAATGTGCCTTGAGCATTGTACTCTTTTAAAGATCTATCTATATGAGATCAAATTGACAATAGCAACTTAAAAGGTTAGATAGGAAGCTTAGGTGGCAGTGAGTTCCTGTGAATGGTGGAGGAATAACTTGGAAAAGGAGGTGAAAATGGTTGCACAACTTGACGAATGTAATCAATGTCACTAATTGTACATGTAGAAATTGTTGAACTGGTGTTTGTCTTGCTGTGTACATTTTTAACAACAACAACAAAAATAAATTATTTAAAAAAAAAAAAAAGATACTTCTTGGATGTGGAGAGGGTGGGAGGGACTTTCCAAAACAGGATAGTGCTGAAGTATCAGGCTTATGCTTATGCTTAAACCAAGGTAGGTCCCAAGGTAAGGATATAACGAATCTGACTGGCAGAATTAAATTAGCCTTGGGCTTTCTGCTCTCTGTGCCATATAAAAATGGCGAACTATGCAGAGCCCTGGTGGTATAGTGGTTAGGAGCTATGGCTGCTAACCAAAAAATCAGCAGTTCCAATTCACCAGCTGCTCCTTGGAAACCCTAGGGGGCAATTCTACTCTGTCCTATATGGTCTGTATGAGGAGTGGGAATCTACTTGACGACAATGGGTTTTTTTTTTTTATAAACATATAAGTAAAGGCACCAACTTTTTACTTGTTTGTTAAAATAATATTACATAATATTATTAGAAGATATCACCAAACTACCTAAACCTAAGGTGCTGCATTACTTAGCACTAATTATACGTGCCAGGAGGTCTGCTGGTGCAGTGGCTAAGCGCTGGGCTGCTAAGCAAAAGGCTGGTGGTTCTCACCAGCTGCTCTGTGGAGAAAGATGTAACAGTTTGCTTCTGTAAAGATTAAAGCCTTGGAAACCCAGTAGGGGCAGTTTTACTCCATCCTTTAGCGTTATGAGTCAGAATCGACTTGACGTCCGTGGGTTTTAATTATACATGCAAAGGCTCTTCTGGAAAATGAGGGATCAGTCTGATTTGGAGAAAATGGAAACAGATGCATGAAGTATATGGGATTTAAAGCAAACATTAAAGATTCTCTAAGATCTGAATTTGGCAGACAAGATCCAAGTAAATAGAAGAGTGTGGCAAAGTCATGGAAGTTAAAAACCAGTTATAAAGAGTATAATAAGTAAATGTAAGTAAATTGATAAAAGAAGACCAGATTAAACATGTTGTATGCTGAACAGGTTTCAATGGAGCTTCTAGACTAAGGAAGACTAGGAAAAAGGGCCTGGTGATCAACATCCAAAAAAAACAACAAACAAACAAACACACCCATTGCCGGCAAGTTGATTGTGACTCATAGCGACCTGATAGGATAGAGTAGAACTGCCCCACAGGGTTTCCAAGAAGCAACCGGTGGATTTGAACTGCCCAACCTTTTGGTTAGCTGCGAAACTCTTAAAAATTAGCCACTGAAAACTTCATGGATCACAATGGTCTGATCCCATTGCACATGGGGTAGTCATGAGCCAGGGGTCAATTTGGCAGCAGCTAACAAAAACCCTATGAGTCCACTTATATGAAATATCTGGAGCCTGGTGGTGCAGTGGTTAAGCGTTTGACTGCTAACCAAAAGGTCAGCAGTTCGAATCCGCCAGCTGCTCATTGGAAACTGTGTAGGGCAGTTCTATTCTGCCCTATAGGATCACTATGAGTCAGAATCACTATGGGTCTGAATCGACTTGATGACAATGGGTTGTATGAATTATCTAGAACTGGCAAGCGTATAGAGACCACAGCTTATTAGAGGTTACCAGAGGTGAGTGGGTGGGAGGGAGGGGGGAAGGGGAACTCATTGCTTAGGGGACACTGAGCTTCTTTTTCAATGTAGACAATCGTCTGCAAATATTGACTGCTTTATCCATTTGATTCTAACTCCTAAAACTGCTTTTCTTTGTCTTGTTGCTTTGGTGAAAACTTACAGTGCAATGTTGACTATTAGGAAGAAACAGAATATTTTTTATTTTATTTCCAATTTTAAAATTAGATGATGTAAAATCTCACCAATTTAGATGTCTGCTATAGGTTTTAGATAAAAATTTTAAATTATTTTATGAAAACTCAAACTTTTAGTTCATCAAAAGATTTTTTCCTGAATGGATGTTGTATTGATTGAATGTTCTTTTTCAAGTTTATTAAAGTAACTTAAAATTTATTAATTTTGTGGATCAAATTGAGTAATATTATCTTTCTTGCATTTCTAGGATTTTGAATGACTGATTTTTCTGAAGTAGATCACCAGGCCGTTCTTCTGAGGCACCTCTGGATGGACTCAAACCACCAACCTTTCAGTTAAGAGCCAAGTGTGTTAACTGTTTGCACCATCTAGGGACTCATTAAGGAATTTGTTGTTGTTGTTATTGTTAGGTGCTGTCGAGTCTGTTCCAACTTGTAGCAACCCTATGTACTATAGACGGAAACACTGCTGGGTCCAGCGTCATCCTCACAATCGTTGTTATGCTTGAGCCCATTGTTGCAGCCACTATGTCAATCTATCTCATTGAGGGTCTTCCTCTTTTCAACTCACTCTCTACCAAGCATGATATCCTTCTCCAGGGACTGATCCCTCCTGATTACATGTCCAAAGAATGTGAGACGCAGTCTCACTATCTTTGCTTCTAAGGAGCACTCTGGTAGTACTTCTTCCAAGACAGAGTTGTTCGTTCTTTTGACAGTCCATAGTATATTCAATATTCTTCGCCAACACCATGATTCAAAGGCGTCAATTCTTCTTCAGTCTTCCTTATTCATTTTCCAGCTTTCGCATGCATATGAGACTATTTGAAAACACCATGGCTTGGGTCAGGCGCACCTTAGTGTTCAAGGTGACATCTTTGCTTTTCAACACGTTAAAGAGGTCTTTTGTGGCAGATTTGCCCAGTGTAATGTGTCTTTTGATTTTCTGACTGCTGCTTCCATGGGCGTTGATTATGGATCCAAGTATAATGAAATCCTTGACAACTTGAATCTTTTCTCCATTTATAATGATGTTGCTTATTGGTCCAGTTGTGAGGATTTTCGTTTTCTTTATGTTGAGGTGTAATCCATACTGAAGGCTGTGGTCTTTGATCTGCATCAGTAAGTGCTTCAAGTGATCTTCACTTCCAGTAAGTAAGATTGTGTCATCTGCATAATGCAGGTTGTTAATGAGTCTTCCTCCAATTCTGATGCTCCCTTGTTCTTCACAGAGTCTAGCTTCTTGGATTATTTGTTCAGCATACAGACTAAATAAGTATGGTGAAAGGATACAGCCCTGACGCACACCTTTCCTGACTTTAAACAATACAGTATTCCCTTGTTCTGTTCGAACGACTGCCTCTTGATCTATGTAGACGTTCTGAGACAAGCTAGGGACAGAAAAGGCCTTAAACGACCAGCTGTGTTGGTTAAAAAATTTTTCTAGAAGAAGAATGGTGTAAATGTTGTTTGCTTCCTCCTAATCTGTCTGCTTGTAGCAGTCTTTCAGATCAGCCAATTAGAACTACAATCCTGGGCATGCGCAGTAAGAGACCAGGTTAGCCATTAGATGGCCTTATCCCGTGAGTGTTGCCTAGGAACGAAAATCACTGGACATACGTCATCCAGTGATGACTGAGCCCATTTCCAAAGCGAGAAGTCTGTCAGCCTCTTTCGTGCCGGAATTCTACCTCAACCCCTTTTTGACTATATAAGAAGTTAGCGCATATGTGTGACTTCCCCTTTCCCACCAAGCATAAAACTGCACCCGAGCCGTTTGTTCGAGGATCCTCCCTCCTCTCCTTACTCGCAGCGAGTAATAAACTATGTCTTGCTTTAAATCCGCTTGAGTCTTGGTTATTCTTAACCAGAGTACAACTGGCAAACCCATTGCGCTCGGTAACAGTTCTTCATGAGCACAATTAAGTGTTCTAGAATCCCTATTCTTCACAATGTTGTCCATAATTTGTTATGATCCACACAGTCAAATGCTTTTGCATAGTCAATAAAACACAGGTAAACATCTTCCTAGCAGTGTCTGCTTTCAGCCAGGATCCATCTGACATCAGTAATGATATCCCTGGTTCCCCGTCCGCTTCTGAATCTAGCTTGAATTTCCAGCAGTTCCCTGTCAATATACTGCTGCAGGAGTTTTTGATGATTTTCAGCAAAATTTTACTTGCTTGTGATATTAATGATATTGTTTGATAATTTCCACATTCGGTTGGATCACCTGTCTTGGGAATAGGCATAAAAATATGGATCCCTTCCAGTCAGTTGGCCAGGTAGCTGTCTTCCAAATTTATTGGCATAGACGAGTGAACACTTCCAAGGCTGCATCCGTTTGTTGAAACATCTCAATCGGTATTCAGTCAATTCCTGTATGCTTGTTTTTCACCAATACCTTCAGTGCAGCTTAGACTTCTTCCTTCAGCACCATAAGTTCCTGATCATATGCTACCTCCCGAAATGGTTGAATGCTGACCAATTCTTTTTGGTATAGTGACTCTGTGTATTCCTTCCATCTACTCTTGATGCTTTCTGTGTCATTTAATATTTTCCCCATGGAATCCTTCAAAATTGCAACTCTCGGCCTGAACTTTTTCTTCAGTTCTTTCAGCTTGAGAAATGCCAAGTGTGTTCTTCCCTTTAGATTTTCTATCTCCAGGTCTTTGCACACGTCATTATAGTACTTTACTTTGTCTTCTTGAGCCACTCTTTGAAATCTTCTGTTCAGTTCTTTTACTTCATCATTTCTCCTTTTCACTTTAGCTACTTGACATTCAAGAGCAAGTTTCAGGGTCTCTTCTGACGTCTTTTCTTTCTTTCCTGTCTTTTTAATGACCTTTTGCTTTCTTCATGTATGATGTCCTTGATGTCATTCCACAACTCATCTGGTCTTCGGTCGCTAGTGTTTAGCATGTCAAATCTATTCTTGAGACGGTCTCTAAATTCAGGTGCGATATACTCGAGGTCATACTTTGGCTTTCATGGACTTGTTCTAATTGTCTTCAGCTTCAACTTGAACTTGCATGTGAGCAATTGATGGTCTGTTCTGCTGTTGGCCCCTGGCCTTGTTCTGACTAATGATATTGAGCTTTTCCATCGCCTCTTTCCACAGATGTAGTCGATTTGATTTCTGTGTATTCCATCTGGTCAGGTCCACATGTGTAGTAGCCATTTATGTTAGTGAAAAAACATATTTGCAATGAAGTCATTGTCTTGAAAAATTCTATCATGTGATCTCTGGCATCATTTCTATCACCAAGACCATATTTTCCAATACTGATCCTTCTTCTTTGTTTCCAACTTTTGCATTCCAATCACCAGTAATTATCAATGCATCCTGATTGCATGTTTGGTCAATTTCAGACTGCAGAAGCTGGTACAAATCTTCAATTTCTTCATCTTTGGCTTTAGTGGTAGTGTGTAAATTTGATTAATAGTTGTATTAACTGGTCTTCCTTGTAGGTATATGGATATTATCCTATCACTGACAACATTGTACTTCAAGATAGATCTTGGAATATTCTTTTTGAAGATGAATGCAATGCCATTCCTCTTCAAGTTGTCATTCCTAGCATAGTGCACCATATGATTGTCCGATTCAAATTGGTAAATATCAGTCCATTTCAGTCCACGAATGCCTAGGATATCAATGTTTATGTGTTCCATTTCATTTCTGATGATTTCTTATTGTCCTAGTTTCATAGTTTGTACATTCCATGTTTCTATTATTAATGGATGTTTGCAGCTGTTTCTTCTCATTTTAAGTCATGCCACATCAGCAAATGAAGGTCCCAAAAACTTGATTCCATCTAAGTCATTAAGGTCAACTCTACTTTGAGGAGGCAGCTCTTCCCCAGTCATAGTTTGAGTGCCTTCCCACCTGAAGGGCTCATCTTCTGGCACTATTATCAGACAATTTTCTGCTGCTGTTCATAAGGGTTTCACTGGCTAATTCTTTGCAGAAGTAGACTGCTGCGTCCTTCTTCCTAGTCTTAGTCTGGAAGCTCAGCTGAAACTTGTCTGCCATGGGTGACTCTGCTGGTATTTGAATACTGGTGGCATAGCTTCCAGTAGCACAGCAACACGCAAGCTTCCACAGTATGACAAACTGACAGACACAAAATTAACAGGTCACAAATAGTGGTATTCTGGTTACAATAACATTTAGAGAAAAATAACTGAAATGCTTTTTACAATAATAGACATATAGATATAAAAAATGTATGAGTGTTTAAATGTTCTGGCAATTCCTTATATGAGTGAAGAATTAATGAACCAAAATTAATAAAAACAATTGTTTGGGATTTTGTTCACTTGTATTTTTCTCTTTTCCTGTCTTCTAAATGAAAAAGAAATAGCTTGCTCCTCAATTCCCTGAATCATTGCCTGTTTACTCTTGTGGCTATGTTTTGTTCTGGAGGGAGAGAGAGAGGGATGATGGAAGCACTATGGTTTGATTTATTGATGGTGGTCCTTTGGTTAGTTCATCACTGTTTTCTGAGAAATGGAAGACCTGTTGGCATTTATTCATGCAGTCTCCCTGAATGAATGTGGACAATCTTTTCAGACCTGGATAAAGAGCTCAGTGTTTGTTGTATATAGCTAGAAAAGTAATTAGAGAGATTTTCAAAGTATCTACTTCTTTCAAAACAGAAAGGAGGACCCTTGGGATCTAATTACAGAGCTGGCTTGGTAGAGCTACTGATGGTGGTGAGCTCATCTTCTCCAAGTCCTTAGGGATTCTATCACTTGGAAGAGCAGAACTCATTTATCCCCATGCTCAATTTAGCTATTTAAAAGTTTCAACGTTTCACTTTAGTTCAGATAGTGAAATAATCTCTAGGCCTTTGTGAGGAGAAAGAGACAATTAAGGAACTGTTCATTGCTGAGGGCTAAAGTAAGTCAGAGAATATTACTCCATGAACTCTTCCCTTTGTAGATACCACTCAGAGTTATGATGCAGCACTGGAGCATTGCCCCCAATATTGTTATCACCTTAAATCCTCAAGCATTTTCAATACAATAGTCATCATAATTTCACCCCCTAAGAATGACAAACAGGTAAAGGATTTGGTGAGAGCTTTCGTGAGATACAGCTCTGTCTTAGGCTGCGTTCTCTAAAGAACCAAAACCAGTAAAGCATATAAATATATATACAGAGAGATTTATATCAAAGAAACAGCTCACATGATTGTAGAGGTTAGAATGTCCCAAGTCCATGTATCAGAGTAGAAGCCTCTCCGATTCACACAGCCGCAGAAGCTGACAAACCCAAGATCAGCAGGCCGTAAAACAGGGCTCTTGCTCACAAGCTGTGAAGGTTGGTGAATTCCGAGATCAGCAGGCAAGACTGCAAGGTTTCTCCTGATTCATGTAGTTGTAGGGGCTGGCAAATCCAAGATCAGCAGGTCGGGGAGCAGGACTCTCACTTGCAGGTTGTGAAGATCGATGAATCCCAAGATCGACAGGTAAGCTGCTAGCTCAAGTCCTAAGTACTGGAGATGAGATGACAAGAGGCAGCTGCTGGATCCAGAACAAGCCAAAAACTTTGGCAAGGCGAGCAGGAAGGAAGTAACCAGCAGAGGGCAGAGGGATGAAGACTTAGGGGGTAAGCCCCCACAGGCTCCACCCCTGATGGTACCGCTCAGTAGATCCCATCATGGGGGTGATCACATATCATATCTCAACAGGGAAATGATCACAACATTATACAACTGCCAAAACACTGAGAATCATGGCCTAGCCAAGTTGACATACAATCTTAACCATCACACAGTCTTAAAAGGGACATTCTGCTTTTATATGTTCCAGAAATAATGATCACAATAACCTTGAATGCAGAATTATTTTTCTTAATAGAAGCTTTAAAAGATAAGTTGCAGAAGAATACGTACAGCGTAATGCCATTTATTTCAAGTTTAAATACTTGCAAAACATTTTATATTGTTTCCAAAAAAACTCATTGCCATCAAGTCAGTTCCGACTCACAGGGACCCTATATTGTGTAGAGATACATTAATGTGTAGCAAGATATAAAGAATAAAGATAAAATTTATGATAGCTATCACCTCAGGGAGGGGATAATGTAATTGGGGAGGGGTAAACCTAGAACTTAAATGTGTTCATAATATTGTGCTTTAATTTCTTAAGTAGGTGAGCGTT
>NW_004444116.1:3733664-3770640 GCF_000243295.1 Trichechus manatus latirostris
AAAACCTGTTTTGTTGAAAAATCAATTTATAAAAAGTTCAACAAACATTCTTAATAAAAATACTAAGTTAAATAGTATTAAAAGGAAGATATGTAAGTATCAGAATGTCTATCTTAAAAAAGCAGCAAATGCTGACATCATTGTATTTAAAAAGCAAAATAAGCCAATGGTTCATAAACCAATATTGTTGAACATGGTTTTTGAAGTTCTGGTCAATTCAATAAGAAGAGAAAATGAATTAAGGTAAATATTGGAAAAGAAGGGAAAATAGTTACAAGATGCAACTAAAGAGGATTTTATTAAAAATAAAATGCTCAAAATAATTTGAGAAAAAAAATAACTCAGAATGGATCAAAGACCTAAATGTTAAAGCTGAAATTATAAAGTTCTTGGAAAAAAACACAGGGAAAAAACTATAGGAATTAATTAAAAAAAAATTACTAAACACAACTATTAATGCATGACCAGCAGAAGTCAAATTAGATAATTGGGACTTCATAAAAATTAAATATTTATGCACATCAAAGGAGCCCTGGTGGCACAGAGGTTAAGAACTCAGCTGCTAACCAATAGGTAGGCAGTTCGAATTCACCAGCCGCTCCTTAAAAACCCTATGGGGCAGTTCTACTCTATCCTGTAGGATCTCTATGAGCCAGAATCAACTTGATGGCAATGGGTTTGCTGTTTTTTTTGGGGGGGGGGGCACATCAAAAGATTCGATCAAAGAGTAAAAAGACAACTGCACAGTGGGAAAAATATTCAGGAATGACATGTCTGATAAGGGTTTAATCTCTAAAATATATAGACAACTTCAACAACTCAACAATAAAAAGACAACCCAATTAAAAAATGGGCAAGTGACATAAAGAGACACTTCACCGAAGAGGACGTTAAAGTGGTCAATAAACACATGAAAAGATGCTCATGATCATTCGCCATTACCAAAAACCAAACCAAACCCATTGCTGTTGAATTGATTCAAACTTACAGCGATCCTATAGGACGTAGTAGAACTGCCCCATAGAGTTTCCAAGGAGTGCCTGGTGGATTTGAACTGCTGACCTTTTTGTTAGCAGTTGTAGCTCTTAACCACTATGCCACCAGGATTTCCCATTAGCCATTAGAGAGATGCAAATCAAAACTACAATGAGATACCATCTCACTTCTACTAAAATTGCACTTGTATATATATAAAGCCAGAAAACAACAAATGCTGGGAGGATGTGGGAAGATTGGAACCCTTATCCACTGCTGATGCTATTGTGAAATGGTGCAACCACTATGGAAAAACAGTATGGTGCTTCCTCAAAAAAATAGAAATAAAACTAGTTTATGATCCAGCCATCTCACTTCTATGTATATACCTTAGAGATCTAATACTAAAGACCCAGAATTGTGCACACCTATGTTCACTGCAACACTATTCACAATAGCAAAAAGACGGAAACAAGCTAAGTGCCTGTCAATAGATGAATGGATAAACAAAATGTGGTACATACATACAATGGAATACTAGGCGGCCATAAAAAATAATGCCTTAAAAAATAATGATGAGTTCTCAAAATATAGTGTAGATGAAACTGGAGGACATTATGCTGAGTGAAATAAGTCAATCACAAAAGGACAAAATTGTATGAGCTTACTATTATAAAAAGACAAGAATAGGTATATCTACTGAAACCAATGTTCACTGGTGGTTACCAGGGATAGGTGGTGGTGGTGGGGATTGCTCTCTAGATAGTAGACATTGTTATTTTTGGTGAAGGGAAAGGTAACATAAAATGTGGGTGAACTGTGTACAGCATGACCAAGGTAAATGACATCACTAAGAAGTACACAAGAATAAAGGATGTTTTTGGTAAATGCTATGACATATACAACTTCGCAACGGTAAGCAACAATGACTAAAAATATAAGTGTGGTTATATGTGTATGTATGTAAGCATATAAGTATGTATACATATTTGTATATGTAGACATGTATAGATCTATAGAAGAAGCCCTGGTTGCTCAGTGGTTAAGAGCTTGGTTGCTAACCAAAAGGTTGACAGTTCGAATCCACCAGCCACTCCTTGGAAACCCAGTGGGGCAGTTCCACTCTGTCCTATAGTGTCTATGGGGTCGCTATGAGTTGGAATCGACTTGATGGTATCAGATTTGGTTTTGGTTTGGTATATGCAGATGTATATATATATATGTGTGTGTGTATGCATACATATATATTTGTATATATAATAAAGCACATAGGAGGCACAAACATGGATACTTCTTAGACTTAACTAAACACCTTGTGGGATTGGTTTAGGGAGCCTGAAGGCTTAGGACTATAGTCTCATGGGACAACTCAGTCAATAATATAGTACATAAAGTTTATGTTCTACATCCTAGTTTGGTGAATAGCATCTGGGGTCTTAAAAGCTTGTGAGCGGTCATCTAACATACAACTATTGGTCTTTACGTGTCCAGAGTAAAAGAGAAATAAGAAAACCAAAGACTCAGAGAAAAAACTAGTTTACAGGACTAATAGTCTACATGAACCTCATTTATCCTGAAACCAGAAGAACTAGACAGTGACTGGCTACCACTACTGTCCATTCTGATCAGGAACACAATGGATGGATCCTGATAGAATGGGAGCAAAATGTGGAACAGAACTCAAATCCTTAAAAAGTCTAGACTAACTGGACTGGTTGAAATAGAAGGACTCCCTGAGACTATTACCCTGAGATATTCTTTAAACCTTGAACTGAAACTATTCATTGATGTCAACTTTTAGCTAAATAATAGATTGGCTTATAAAATAAACAATATCAACCGTGAGTACTGTGCTCCTTTTAAAAATCATCTATATGAGACTAAACGGTCAGCATTTACTCTAAAGCAAAGATGAGAAGGCAAAGGGGCAGGGAAACTAGATTACTGGAAATGGTACAACCTGAATGGAAATGATGAGAAAATCGACAACTGTGAAAAATGTAACTAATCTAATGTCACTGTGTAGAAATTAAGTGGAAACCTAATTTTCTGTGTAAACATTCACCAAAAACAAAATGAAATACTGTTTAAAATTTTTTGATAATTTTCCTGGATGCAAAAAACATAATAACAAATGATATATCTCTGTTCTAGTCATTAGAAATAGAAAAGAAAAGGAAAAAAAATCATTCATAAGAACAACAAAAACTCTAAAATACATAGAAAATAAGCAAGAAAGGTACAGGAACAAAGAGGGAAAAAAATTATCAAAGGGCATAAAACAAAATCTTAACAAATGAAAACATATTATGTCTATCAAAAAATGACTTATCAATATAAAACAACTAAGGTATCCAAAATACATATTAAGTTTAATTTAGATTAAACCATATCTGGACAAAAGTACTTTAAATGTTTATAAGAAAAAAATAAGTATCAGTTAAAGGAAGAAAATAGTGAAAAGAGGAACATAATTTAGGGATTTTGTCTCACCAGATAGTAAAATTTTTTATAAAGACATTGTATTCAAAACAATATAGTGTTAGCTCAGGAATGGTCAAATAGATTAGGAGACAGAATAGAGAATCTATGATTATACCAGAGTATGTGCACCTAATACAAATATAAGTAGCTTGTCAGTGCTGATATCATCACCTATCACATGAAATCCAATACAATTTAGCATGTTACTTAAAACTACATGTAAAGTATTCCCAATTAGTTTGAAAGGCAAAAGATAAAACATTATTAAAATTAATAAAATTATAGACGGTATTTGCATTATCTCAGGATAGGAAAGATCTTCATAAGCAAGACAGTAAAACTTGAAGTTGTAAAGGGGAAAACATATACATTTGACCACATAAAATTAAACTGTTCAAAGGTGGGAGGTACCCAAAAAACAAAAACAAATAGAGAAAATGATAGACTGTTTTAAAAAAAAAATCGCCACACATACTACAAAGAAAAGTTTAAAATTTGGATTTACAAAGAGCTCCTACAGGTCATTAAGAAGAAGACAATAACAAAGAAACAAATAACAAACCTCCAGAAAATATTAACTGGGAATCTAAATGGCCAGAAAATAAACAGAAAGATGTTCCATTAATGGGGGCAGTTAGACAGGGTTTGATTGCTAAAGACTCACAGGTCCCAAAAAAACAATGCTTACAAAGGTACAGTTGATTACAGGAAAAGGCTGTATCCTAGCAACACCATTAAAGTCCAGATGTGCATCAAAGTCAAAGGCTGTCTTTGGGGAAGGGGTCTGGAGACGGCAGTCATGAGCTCTAATTGTCCTTCCTGTCTTCTTCTTGTTAGGTGTTGTCAAGTTGGTTCCTACTTATAGTGACCCTATGCACAACAGAACAAAACACTATCCGGTCCTGCCCCATCCTCACAATTGTTAATGCTTGAGCCCATTGCTGCTGCCATCGTGTAAATCCATCTCGCTGAGTACCATCAGATCAAAACTAACCAAACTCCTTGCCATTGAGTTGATTCCGACTCATGGCAACCCCATGTATTACAGAGTAGAACTACTCTATAGGATTTTCTTGGCTGTAATCTTTGTGAAAGCAAATCCACAGGCCTTTCTCCGTTGTGCTGCTGGGTGGGTGCAAACCACCAACCTTTCGGTTAGTAGTCAAGTACAAAAATCTTGTACCACCCAGGGGTCTCTTGTTGATAGGTGCCATCAAGTCTGCTTGGACTCATAGCGACCCAATGTACAACAGAATGAAATGTTGGCTGGTCCTGTGCCATCCTCACAATAGTAAATATGTTTGACCCCATTGTTGTAGCCACTGTGTCAATCCATCTTGTTGAGGGTCTTCTACTTTTTTGCTGACCTTCTACTTTACTAAGCATGATGTCCTTCTCCAGGGATTGGTCCCTCCTGATAACATCCAAAGTAGACAAGATGAAGTCTCGCCAGCCCTGCTTGTAAGGAGCATTCTGACTGTACCTCCTCCAAGACAGATCTGTTCGTTCTTCTGGCATTCCATGGTATCTTCAATATTCTTTGCCAACACCATAATTCAAATTAGTCAACTCTTCTTCAATCTTCCTTTTTCCTTGTCCAGCTTTAGCTTGCATATGAGGCAAATGAAGACACCATAGTTGGGTCAGGCGCACCTTAGTCATCAAGGTGACATCTCTGCTTTTTAAGATTTTTAAAGGGTCTTTTGCCACAGATTTGCCCTATGCAAATACGTTGTTTGATTTTTTAACTGCTGCTTCTATGGGCATTGATTGTTGACACAAATAAAACGAAATCCTTGACAACTTCTATCTTTTCTCCGTTTATCATGATGTAGCTTATTGGTTCAGTTGTGAGGATTTTTGTTTTCTTCATGTTGAGGTACAATTCATACTGAAGGCTATAATATAGCCTTTGATCTTCATCAGTAAGTGCTTCAAGTCCTCTTCACTTTCAGCAATCAAGGTTGTGTCATCTGCATACCATAGGTTGTTTATGAGTCTTCCTCCAATCCTGATGCCATGATCTTCTTCATATAGTTCAGTTTCTCATACTATTTGCCCAGCATACAGATTGAATAAGTATGGTGAACAGATACAACCCTGTTGCATACATTTTCTTATTTTAAACCTTGCAGTGTCACCTTGTTCTGTTCCAACAACTGCCTCTTGATCTATGTACAGGTTCTACATGAACATAGTTAACTGTTCTGGAATTCCCATTCTTCGAAATGTTCTCCACAATTTGTTATGATCCACGCAGTTGAATGTCTTTGCATAGTCAATAAAACACAGGTAAATATCTTTCTGATATCATTTGCTTTCAGCCAAGGTTCATCTGATATCAGCAATGATATCCCTTGTTTGTATTCTCTTCTGAATCTGGCTTGAATTTCTAGCTGTTCCCTATCGATATGCGGCTGCAGTCATTTTTGGATGATCATCAGAAAAATTTTGCCTGCATGTGATATTAATGATATTGTTCAGTAATTTCCACACCTGTCTTTGGAATGGACATAAATATGGATCTCTTCTCTTCCAGTAGGTTGGCCAGGTAGGTGTCTTCCAAATTTATTGGCATAGATAAGTGAGCACTTCCGGTGTTGCATCCATTTGTTGAAACATCTCAATTTGTATTCCGTCAATTCTTGGAGCCTTGTTTTTTAACCAATGCCTTGAGTGCAGTTTGGACTTCTTCCTTCACTATCATTGGTTCTTGATCATATGCTACTACTGAAATGACTGAACGTTGACCAATTCTTTTTGGTACAGCAACTCTGTATTCCTTCCATCTTCTTTTGATGCTTGCTTCATCATTTAACTTTTTGCCCTTAAAATCCTTTAACATTGCAACTCAAGGCTTGAATTTTTTTTTAGTTCTTTCAGCTTGAGAAATGCTGGAAGATTTTTTTTTCCCTTTTAGTTTTCTAACTCCAGGTCTTTGTACATTTCATTATAATACTTTACCTAAATGCCATACAGGAGGTGTTTTCTCCTTTTCTCAGATCAGGAACCACTGATGTGTGCACGAATCATCTTAGAACCAGGGAGCCCAAAATGGAATATCTGCTGGGGCTTCTTATTACCTTCATGATCATATAGACATATTCTTGCTACTTAGCCAGCTCCAATGACAGAGCCCTCCAGAGGTCTTACCAAGATTAGCTGCAAATCATCAATTTCAGTATTGACTGTAAACAATGCTGACAAGGTAGTATAAACTGTCGTGTAGCCCCTTGGATCATAGTTATAAAGTAACATTATAATCAGTATATTTCATGCTTTGACCTGGAGTGAGTGCCATGCAGGTACTTTAGCAAAACCACTCATGCCAATTCTAGGCCTGCTGGAGTTAACCCTTTTAGCACAAATGCTCAACCTCTATTATTGGAGGCATGCAAATTAAATGAGTTATAATACATCCCTCATTAAATTGACAATAATTTGGAAGATCTATTAAATTCTGTGCAGTTGAGAGTTTAGGAAAGTGAATATTCCATTCACCAGGTGTGACAAATATTCTCAAGGCAAAAATTGGCTTTGGTAGATCTCTCCCCTGTCTGGTTTCTAACTTTACGGAAGTTCCTTCAGAAGTGCAGAAATCTCTCCAGATATTAGGTGTGTTGCTATCAGAGAATCCTCAGCTTTCAGTCCCATTTGGAAATTACCTCAGTTGAAGACAGTTGCCTCCCCCAGGGTTATATCCCCTTTTCAGGTGTGGCCATCTTCAGCTCTTTATGTATGGTCAACTGAGGCTTCTGCCCAATCCCATTTCTTTCCTTTCCCTCTGACAGTTGTTGATTTCAAGAACCCTCTCTAATAAATCTCCTGAATGCTAATCTCTATCTCAGAGTCTGCTTCTCTGGAAATCCAGCCTGAGACAGAAATTTAATCTGTTATTGCAAAATTTCAGGAAATGACTCCTTCACCATTGAAATTTATAAATATTTAATGGAGATATAATGCCAATCCTACAAAACTCTTCTAGAGAAAAGAAAAAGTGGGAACACTTCCCAATCAAATTATGAGGCCAGCAATTCTTATAGCCCAAAACCTAGCAAGGACATTATGAAAAAAAAAAAAAAAAGATTTACAGGTCAATCTTACTCATGAACACAAATGCATAATCCAAAAGAAAGTATTATTCAGAATCCAGTGATACGTAAAAAGAACAATAGATCATGAGTTATTTGGATTTATTATAAATTTTAAGTTTATCAGAATATATATTAGCATATAAAAGAAAAAATCTTATAGCTGTGTCAATAAAGAAAGTTTGAGAAAATTTAACACTCTTTTAGGCTTACAATATCTTAATAAACTAGAAATAGATAATCTGATAATAAATTTTTAAAAAAACTAAGACAAACATCATATTAATAGTGAAAGTCTGAAAGCTTTTTCTTTTTGATCGAGGATAAGACAGGATGTCTTCTACCATCATTTCTAGTCAAGATCATACTGAAAGTCCTTAATAGGGCAGTAACCAACCAAGAAAAAGAAATAACAGACATAGGATTGGAAAAGAAGAGATAAAATTTCATATTTATTTGTATGATTGTTGTAAAAATGATGTGGCAGGGGTGTCTGACCTCCTCTAACTTCACAAGGGGGAAGGAGATTCCAGATCAATGGCCCAAGGCTGATTTTTATAAGGCGGAGGTCAGACATGTCTTTTCTCTATAACCTTTTTTACCAATTCTGACACCAATCATCCCTCCCACGGCACTCTCTACTTCTCTGCTGGGTTCGATAATTTACTGCAATGGCCAACAGAACTCAGACAATACTCACAGTTATAGAATTTATTAGGGAAGTAACAGGTTACAATTCAGGATACAGTTATTCAATCAGGACAGCTTCTTCTCAGTCGTGCCTGCAGGCAGGCCTCTCTTTGGCCCTTGGTCAATTCGCCTGGCCTCTTCCCTGTTGGTGCTGTTACAAAGCTCTTTACCTCTGCCAATAAGTGCCTGGGGGCACCCAACTCTGCCAGTAAGCCTCAGCCCAAACGTGCTCAGCCCTCTTGCTGCATAGGTCAGCGAGCCTAGCTCCTCCAAGTGCCTGGAGGCACCCTGCCCCGTAGGTCAGCAAGCCTACCATGCCATCTCCAGCCAGTCTCCTGGTTCTGCTTCCTCTGCTACCTCTGTTTCTCTGCAGCTGCCTCTCTTGCTGTCTTGTGTTGCAGCTCTCTCTCTCAGTCTTCTGGGTCTAGGAGGCTGTCAGTGCAGGGATCCCAGGTCCAAAGGACATTCTCCACTCCTAGCTCGTCTTTCCTGGTGGTAGTGATATCCCCCTCTGCTCTGGGATTGGCTTTCTTTTAAGCCTAGCGGGATGGCAAAACTGACCAATCCCATCATTAGGGTTCCATACACCTTATTTTAATGGTCTCACCCCCAAAGGGTTACATGCACCTTGTATGCATTCTTAGCAGACTGTCCAATCCCCTTAGTGGGCCACAAACACTGTATTTTCATAGTTCCACCCAATCATTATGTGAGAATCACAAAGACTGTGGCTAGAAGGGCCATATGAAGCAATTCACTGCACCACAATCATATATTTAGAAAATCTAAAAAAAAAATCTATTTATAAATTATTAGAATTAAGTGTGTTTACAAGGTTCAATTGTATTTCTAAATACCACCAATAAAAAATAAATTAAAAAATTTATAATTGCAATGCATAAAATAGTAAATATCTAAGAATTAAAAAATTGTGTAAGACCACTATGCAGAAACTAGTAAACATAATGAGAGAAATTTAAAAAGACCTAAATAAATGAAATGGAGTCCCTGGATGGTGCAAAGTTAATGTGCTCAGCTGTTAACCAAAAGCCTGGTGGTTCAAGTTCACCCAGAGTTTCTTCAGAAGAAAGGTCTGGTGACCTACTTCCAAAAAATCTACCATTGAGAGCCCCATCGTACACAGTTGTATTTCTCACACACTTAGGTCACCATGAGTTAAAATCCACTCAATGACAATTTTTTTTTTTAAATAAATGAAAAGGCTCACTGTATTCATGAATTGGAAGATTCAGCATTTTAAAGACGTGAAATCTCCTCAAATTGATTTAATGTAATCCTAATCCAAATCTCAATAAATTTTTTTGTAGATATTGCCAATTGAATTTAATATGAATATTAAAAAATGGTCAAGAATAACCAAAACACATACTTGAAGCAAAGGAATAAGATGGAGGAATTGCACTATAAGATTTTCACACCACTTACTATAAATTATAGGAAACCCTGGTGGCATAATGGTTAAGAGCTATGGCTGCTAACCAAAAGGTTGGCAGTTCAAATCCACCAGGCACTCCTTGGAAACCCTATGAGGCAGTTATACTCTGTCCTATAGGTTTGCTATGAGCTGGAATCTACTTGATGGCAACAGGTTTCATCTGGTTTATAAACTATAAAGCTACAAGAATTAAGACAGTGTGCTTCACTTTCCCCCACCCTACTCCCAAAGAATAGAGAACCCAGAAATAAAGTAATGCATACAGGGATACTTAATGTATGAAAAAGGAGGCACTGTAGAGAAGTGGGGAGACGGTCCTTTCAGTCAATAATACTTGGACATTTAGACATTCATATGGAAAAAAAATTGAACTTTGGACCTTACTTCACACTATATTTAAAAATCAATTCCACATAAACTGTGGATTTAATTGAAGAGGCAATACATAAATAAATAAATAAATAAAGGTCCTAGGAGATTACATAAGAGATGTCTTCATAAACTTTGGGTAAGAAAAGAGTTCTTAAACAGGACACAAAATACACTAACCACAAAGAAAAAAACTTATCATCTAGACTACACTAAAGTTTAAATTTCCATTCATCACAAGACTCCAGGAAGAGAACGAATGCCAGCCATAGAGTGGAAGAAGATATTTGTAACACATATTTTGTTGTTAGTTGTTGTCAAGTTGATTGTGACTCATGGCAACTCCGGGTGTGAGTAGAACTGCTCTATAGGGTTTTCATGCCTATGATCTTTTGGAAGCAGATCACCAGGACTGTCTTCCAAGGTACCACTGGGTGGGTTTGAACCTCCAGCCTTTTGGCTAGTAGTAGAACGCTTAACCACTTGCACCATCTAGGGACTCATATAACTACAAAGAATTAATATGTCTTAAGACTTTATAGTTTGTACTTATAACCAAAATATATAAAGAACCCTATCCATCAACCAGAAAAAACAACCCAACAATGGGTAGGAAACTTGAAAGGGCACTTCACAATATAGGATATCTAAATGGCTAATAAACATATGAAAAAGTGTTCATCATCATATTTCCTGAGGAAAATTCTAATTAAAATTGCTTTACATCCACTCGAATAGTTCAGCACACAAACCAGTTGCTGTAGAGTCAATTCTGACTCATGGTGACACCATGTGTGTTAGAGTAGAACTGTGTTCCATAGGGTTTTTAATGGCTGATTTTTTTTTGGAAATAGATCACCAGGCCTTTCTTCTGAGGCACCTCTGAGTGTATTTGACCACCAACCTTTCAGTTAGCAGCAAGCACATTAACCATTTGCACCACTTCAGTTACCCCTGTCAATACAGTGACTCCCTTCTCTGCCTGTTGGTTCAGGGGCACGAGGGAGCTGGAAAAGTTCAAGGAGGTAATCTCATACTATGTTCTGGCACCTCCAATCCCATAGCCCAAGTTGTAGGGACAAGAATCAAAAATTCTTTATTTTTGGATATTATTAGGTGAGAAGAGTCACTCCCACCATGACACCTTGCATATTAGACCTTGCATCACAGACCAGCATATTATGGCTATGGAGAGAGACAACATATATTGGTGCTGGTTTAAGATAATTACTGAATTCTGCAAGACAGCACTCCAAACTCACAGGCTCCCAGTTGGCACCATTTGTCAGCCTTCACTAGGCAATTCTACCATTCTATCCAGCCAGTTGATTCTGGATGATGGTGCACAAGTAAGATCAGTAAACTCCAAGCAAAGAACCCAATGTTGTACTTATTTTCACCATAAAATATGTTCCTGGGTTAGAGGTGATGTTATGTGGGATCTCACGGTGATGAAAAAGCATTTTTCTAAGTCTATAATTGGTGCTCTCTGTATTACTTCAGTCAGGGAAGAAAAAGCTCTGCTTGGAATATCTGTCTATTATATAATATCTGTAGTACAAATCACTGCCCTCTCCATGATGGAAGAGATCTAAGGTAATCAGTCTGCCACCAGGTGGCTAGAATGTTTTCCTGGGGAATTTTGCATGGTTAGTAGCTTGGGAGAGATTTTTCCTATTGGCAGGTTAGACACTCAGCAATGGCAGTGGCCAGATCAGTCTTGGTGAAGGAAATTTCTGTTGTTCATGTCATGTCTAGTAGGCTGGATTATCATTCTTGTTCTTCACTTATTCCTTTGCTTGAATAGTTTTGCTTGTCCTATTGTGCTTCTGTGATTGCTATCAGAAGAGTGTGCCCAGATAGCTGCTGTCACTTCAGCCTGGGTCCAGGAGTGAGACATCTGAACGTAGAAGCCTGAATCTAACTTAAAGCTAACCCTAGAGCAGATCCACAGTATATGACCCATAGACTGCTGAGTAAGAAAAAAAAAGAAGTGCTTATTGTTGTAAACTTTTGAGTTTTGGAGTGATTTGTTATGCAATATATTTGTATCCATAGCTGCCTAAAACACCATGAATAACTTCCATCCTGGCAACCAATGACACCACTCTGATTATGGGACCATGGCGGCATTCTGGGTTTCCATTCAATAGCATCAAAACACAGTCAATATTTAATATCCCTGATGTTTTGGGTGTTTGCCTTTCCCAGTGCTTATTCTCCATGGTAAATGGCTGCAGGTCCCTCTGGGGGATATTTTGGAGGTAATTTTACAATACATCTTGCTCATGCATTGTTGGCTTCTTTCTCAGAAGCAATCAGCCTTCTCAATCAAAGGACCTTGTCTAGGAACTGGATAAAAGACCAAACTCTTATTATGGTAATTGGGCACATGTTATCTCTGTTGATTAAATGTCAACACCTGGACTATACCACACCTGAATACTTTATTTCTATAGAGCTCAATCCCATGGAGGCATTTCTCACTATTATTTCTATCTTCCAGATGACAGCTGTTGCACAGCTGTATAAGGAGGCTGGTGTTCCCAACACTAATGTACAATTCTCTAGGCCTGTTAGGAACTCTGGCTAAGGGCTGACTGAGCAGATTGCAAATCATTGATGCTTTCTGATATTTCCTGAGACTTGAGATTCTTTCCTTTATATTAGAGCAAGGGTGTTTGGGCAACTCAACATTATTGGCTGCAGGCCACTATTCAGTCCAGGCTTCAGATAACCCATTAAGTAAATGTTAACACCACTTTCAAGTACTCCAGTCAAGTTAATAAATCCTAAATCTTAGGACTGACACCATATTGCAAATTTTACCTGATTCTATCCTGTATTTTTTTCTCTTTTGTCTAGTACCTATAGCCAAATTTGAACCCCAGCTACTATTGACAGAAATCAATGAAATATTGTAATTCTTTTGGTATTTATGCTATTTTCTAGAAAAGAAATCCTTATAGTTTTCCATTTGCACTGTCCTGAAATCTAACTCTTTTTATGGGTCTGGAAGCACTGAGACATGGTGGGGAGTAGGTTGTGAAGAGAATTTTCATCTCTAGTGAAGACACTGCAACAGCTGAAGTTATTGAAACATTTTTACTCAAGGCAAAGGTAGTTTTCAGATGGAGTATGTTTCCACCAGCGAAAAAAAAGATTCAGTGGGATTTTGGGGTACAAATTCTAAGTATCATCTTGTTTGCCCAAATGATTCAGTCTCAGGTTAAAGGATCTCACTGATTTCCTTAGTAACCTACTAACTTACCAACTTTACTTAGTAACTTTCCTTACTAACTCAGTAAGTTTGCTTAACTAAGCATAAGAGACCTAGCAAAATGGCACATTAAACTGGCTTTCAAATCTATAACCTTTAAGATCAGGCCTAGGGCTTGATCCTTAGCCATGTCTACCTTGCGTCTTTATTAAAAAAAAAAAAAAAAAGGACATCCTTATGCAACATTCTCTACTCATAACTTGAGCTGGGAGTTCAAAGGCTGAAGCTTCTCTTTTTATTTTTGTGTGCTTCCAGGACAGTCAGAAACAGCTAGCCTATATCTCAATCATTCTTTTATTTTTTTAATGAGTTTTGTATTTTGAAAACAATCTCAAACATTCAGAAAATTTGCAAGTGCAGTACAAATAACATTTTTTCCTGAACCATTAGAGAACAGATTGCCCACTAATGTCCTATCATCCCCAAATATCTTAGTGTGTATTTTTAATAAACAAGGAGATACTCTTACATAATCACAATAAAACTCATCAAAATCAGTGTGGTGGACAGATTCTAAGATGGCCCCCAATTATCTCTGTTACTTAGTACTAATGTCCTTGTGTAATCCCCTCCTTTTGAGTGAGTGGGACCTGCAACTTGCTTCTAACCAACAGAATATGGCAAAGGTGACAGGATGTCACTTCATGATTACATGGCATGAGACTTTCCTTGCTGGCTTTGATGAAGTAAGCAGCCATGTTGCGGAGGCCCATGTGGCAAGGAACAGAGGATAGTCTTCAGCCAACAACCAGCTAGAAAATGACTTCTAGCCAACAGCTAGGGAAAACTGAGTCCTGTGGCTCAATAGGTCACAAGGAACTGAATCCTGCTAGCAATCGCATGAAACTTGAAGTGAACCCATTCCTAGTCAAGCCATGAAATGAGACTGAAGCCTCAGTTGACACTTTGACTGTAGCTTTTAGGTGAGATCCTGATTCAGAAGAACCAGTAAAGTTTTACTCGGACTCCTAATCCACAGAAACTGTAAATTAATGACTGTGTTGTTTTGAGCTGTTATGTTTGCAGTAATTTTTCCACAGAATAGATAACAAACATAATCAGGAACTTAATAATGATACAATACTGAGTCTATATTATTATTATATTGTTTCTGTGAACAATTATTGTTAGTCATTGTTAGTTGCCGTAGAGTTGATTTAGACTCGTGGTGATCCCATGCATGCCAAGCAGAACTGCTCCATAATGTTTTCAAGACTGTGAACTTTGGGAAGCACATCGCCAGGCCTGTCTTCTGAAGCGCCTCTGGGTGGGTTTGAACAGCCAACCTTTTACTAGTAGTTGAGTGTTTAACCATTTGTAACACATAATGGCCCCATTAAAGTTTTTTCAATCATCCAAAAAGTGTTCTTTTAGCAAAGGATTTAATTCAGAATCATTCATTGCATTTAGTTGTCATGTGTCTTTTGTATTCTTGAACTTTTTTTTGTTCTTCCTTGACTTTTATGACCTTGACACTTCTGAAGGTTACAGGTTACGTTTTGGAGGATGTCCTTCCAATTGAGTTAGTTAGAATTTTCAGATTGTGCACCTTTGGTAGAAATACCAAAGATGTAATGAGATGTTTTTATCATTGCTTACCATCAGGTGATATGTGATATGAATTTTCCCTGTCATTGCAACCAGTGAAGAATAGCCAATATAATCCTGAAGATGATAAAGAAGAGAATTCATAATGTAATACTTCAAGAGTTCTTATAAAGATAAATAATAAAGCATAAAGATAGATAAATCAATGGGACAGATCATAGAGTCTAGAAGGAGACCAGCACACATGGGCACTTTATTTATGCCACAGGTGAAACTGAAAAAATAGACTATAACCTCTACCTCACCCCATATGAAAAAAAAATCAAAGAAGATAATTTTTTAATTAAATAGAGAAAGTAAAACAATAAAACATTCTTTAAAATAGTAGTTTTATTGAGATATAATTCACGTTCCATGAAATTCACCCTTTTAAATGCACAATTTCGTGGGTTTTAATATATTCAGAATTGTACAACCATCACCACTGTTTAATTTTAGGAATATTTTATATTTTTCTATCCTCATGGAAACAA
Organism: Trichechus manatus latirostris; assembly: GCF_000243295.1. Lineage (NCBI taxonomy): Eukaryota > Metazoa > Chordata > Mammalia > Sirenia > Trichechidae > Trichechus > Trichechus manatus. The sequence continues at coordinate 3,749,091 of NW_004444116.1, forward strand.
AATAGTATGTCTTCTTCCCTTGAAAATCAAGGAAAATGTTAATGGTTCATATTAATGGAACATGGTTTTGCATGGGTTATATATTTTTCACGTTTGCAAAATATGTGTGGCTGAGTTTTAGCAGCATGCCAGAGTGATGAATAGCTCCAACTCTGGAGTTGGAACGATTGGGTTCAAATCCTGCCTCTACTACTAACTTTGTGACCTTGGACAAGTGGCTTAAGTTCTTTCTGCCCCAATTTCCTCATCTGTAGAAGGTGGATAATAAAGTTAGCTTACCTTATAGTGTTGGAGTCCTTGGGAGGTACAAACAGGTGACATACTTGGTTGCTAATCAAAAGATTGTAGATTCGAGTCTACCCATAAGCACCTTGCAAGAAAAGCCTGGCAATTTACTTCTGAGAAATTAACCATCGAAAACCCTATAGAGGGACTCAGGCAGACATGGCTCTAGCAACATGCTTGTCCATTTTCCATTCTTGCCTATTCTGTAATATTCTTTGGACTTGGACAGACATGACTCTAGCAGCATGCTTGTCCATTTTCCCACTTATGTCTGTTCTTTGATATTTCCTTGGACTCGGGCAGGTGTGGCTCTGGCAGCGTTGTTGTCCACTTCCTAGTTTTGCCTTTTTGAACATATGCTGAAGAAAACTTTCTTTTTGCTTTACTAAACTTCGTGATATTTTTCCCCTACAACAGTTAATGGGGTAGTCATCAAGGATTTCTGAAGCTACGAATCCAGTCGACCTCAAGGAGACCTGGACTGCAGAGCAGAAGCTAGCAAAGAGCAGTCCTATCTTCTTGACCCATGTGTTCCCACTCCATGTCCCTTCGACACCGATGGGGTGAGTGCTCTCAGAAAACGATCCTTTGCTTATTCCTTTTTGTTCTCTTTCTCATGTTTTCTTAACATTTGTTTGGCATATTTGCTTGAAAACTGGTTGTTTGATTAAGGAGAATCTTTCTTAGACTTTTGCTTGACAATTTGGTTAAGAGTGATATTTAGTAACTCTTTAGGTGAACTGCAGCTCTATTTTCAGAGAGCTGTGAGTCACTATAAGCTGCAAAAATTCGGGCACAGGTTGACCAGTAAAAGCCATTAAGGCGGTTGCCCGTGTTCATCATGAGTGTTAAAGTCTTCTGTGACAGGATAAGGTGATCACAAAATCAGGCTGGAGCACCCACGGGCTAACTCTAGTGCAGCGCAGGTACACGTGGTCTAGGCAAAACACTGTCCAAACTCCACAGCGTTCCTTGTTAGGTTTCTCTTTGTGACTCAGAGAAAACCTGGAAAATAGTGCTTTGTTTTGCCAAATTCACAGGGGAAGGTGGCAGCTGCTGACCTGTTTTGCCAAATTCTTAGGAGGAGGTGGCAGCTCCCGACCTGTGTTATGAAATTTAGGGGATAAGTGTCATTTCCATAATCGTTTTATGATACAGTTTCTCAATGAAGAATCACAATGTTAAAATTAAAATCATCAGTAACTTTAAAGTACTTTCCAATTGGAGGAACTAGTACATTTAAGGTCTAAAATAAGAGACTAGGTCTCTAGACAGCAGGATGAATTAAGTTCAAAAAGAAGGAAAGCAAAAGCTTGAACCTTAGAGCTTAACATCTTTGATAAATGAGCCTGAATTTCCCCCCATCCCTACTACTGAGACACTGGTTTGGGATTCATATTTAAAAACATTATGAACTGGGTATACTAAAAGTGATTTTGAATTTCAGTGACCACTTTGAGAAAATGAGCTTTCATTTGTGTTGTCCCGTCTTTCCCCTTTGGGGAAATTTTGCTTGATGTTCAAGTTTTGTCAAAAGGTCTAATATTCCTCCATCTGAGGCTCTAACAATAAGTTTTATCTAGAACCTGTTTTTTTCCATTGAATTGAATCGGTCTTACCAAAAATTGTTATATACAGTTTAAGAAACTAGAATCTGCATATCCTTGTTTTGTGTGGTATTGTTCGGTGAGTTTATGTGGTCTTTCTGTCCCCTTTTGTCCTAAGAGCTTGCTTCTGGCCTAGAGCATTGTGTCTTGTATCAGGTTGGAGATTATGGCTGAGAATTGCTGTTTTTTGTAAGGCCGGTCATAGAACCTCAGTTCTTTCTTCATTCAGAAAAAAACTGCATCTAGTGTCTGTCTTACAATTTAGACTTTTAGTAGCTACTTGGAGAAACTTTGATACAAATTGGTCTATTTGAAAAGTACACTAAGATCTTTATGTTCTATACTATGTCCATCTTAAAAGCAAAACCTCTCTAAGTAACCTAAGCTAGGTATTATATTAAATGTGTTTTATTTAAGGAAAAAAGATAGTTTTGTATTAAAGTAAAAGTAGCAGTTCCAGAACAGTAAAAAAGAAAGAAATTAGTTGTCTTTTGCCCTTCAAAATGCCTAGGTAAACTTAAACACACGTAAATGTCTTCCATGAGTTAAGACAGTGAGGGGTGGGCACAATCAGGCCTCCTCAGTCCCCAACCCCCAGTCTCCTAGGTCATATATACAGCTCCAGGGAAACTTTTGAAAGACCCTTTCCAACTAGGTGGAGACCCTTTTAAGACAAAAGATAAGAAACATTGCCACTTTGCTATCGTTATCAGGAATTGAGTAGATCCCGATCATAGAACTGTAAACAAGTGTCTCTCTATTACAGGGGAACTCTAAGAAGTCAAACAATAGAAATCACAATAAGACACACCTGAAGTGGCCTGGAAAAATGTTTCCACTCCTAGCCAGACACTTAAGGTTATATCCATATCAATGAATTGGTCAACTGAGCAGAGACTTTGTGATTTCCAAAGCCAGTTGATACAATCTTTAAGGGCTAAAATTAGATTGGGAAAAATAAGAGAAATAGTAAAAGTTGAATGAAAACTTGGAATGTTTAAACATACTTTCTTTCAACAACAGTTATGTTTTATTATATACAAGCTTAAAATAATTCCCCAAAAAATTTTATGTAACTTATTGATATTAAATTGAGTTAATAGATATTTGTCATAATTTAAGTTTATATACTTTTGCTTTTTATGCCACAAGAGGAAAGATATATGTATTCAAGTCTGCAAATGAATGTGTTCATTTTTGCCATTTTAAAGTAATGTACTATAAGGGATATGCAACAAAGACAACATTTAAGAGGTTTATTAAAAAGAAATTTATTTGATAATGGTCATAAGTTTTATCTGTCTAACTGAAGTTTAATGGTTTAATTTATGAGATTTTTAGGGTTTTAATGTTAAGTAGCATATAAAGCAAAGAATTAGGTCTCTCACTGTTAAAATAACAAAATTTACGTTGATTTCTGAGTTGAAGTGTTAATTTATTCTTTGTGTAATCTGCCTCAAAGACACAGGTTTGGCCTCCCATTAGAATAAGATTCCTGAGCTGAAAACCAAGCCAAATGGCTTTTAGAAAAGAAAGCTAAGATTTTTAACTTTAAGAGGTTTGGTTAAATAACTTAAGTATTGTTTCACAGTGACCTATAATAAACTCCTGACAACTCTGAAACTTCATGGAAAGCCACAAAAAAAAATTTTGTCGAGGAAAAGTGCTAAAAAGTTTTATGTTTTAAATTACGTAGAGGTGTTGTCCAAATCTCTTTCAGTTAAAATTTGTATGTATTTCCTCCTATGTTTTTGCCTAATATTAGACAGCAAATACATAATATTATGTCATAATTTTATTATTATTTCTCTATTGTTAACTTGGTCACAAATTTATTTTTTGAAGCTAGCATTATCACATCATTTACCTGTGAATTTTTTTATTACTACTCAGGTCTTTAGAGACTTGTATATTCTTGGTACATCCTGACTATATTGTATTATGTCTCAAGATTATTATGTATTATATCTGAAGCTCTTTAAAAATATGGTTAATGGTTATATTTAGAAATATTTTTGTCAAAATTTTTTTAACTGATTTTATTTGGCCTTTATGTTGTACTTGTAAGTAATATCAGGTCTTTCACTATTAAGGGTATTATTTTCTAAATTAACCATGGCCCTATTTTTTGACATCTTCAGATAAGTTTTTACTTTGCTGATTTGCTGAGAACATTTGACCAAAATATCTCAACAAAAAGGTGGACTATATTGGACTTATGAAAAGGACTGTGACTATACTCAATCAAGATTTACAGAACTCTTATGCAGAAGCTGATGGGCTGGTGCAGACTGTGGCTGATCCAAAATCACATGGAACAGAGATTAACAACATAAGACTGAGTAAACTAAACAAAACTATGGGTTTTTATGTGGCAATATTGCTGATGTTTTAAGGTCCTCATTTCTGAATATAAGAAACTATTTTCCTTTCTCATAAATTATCTAACTGACGGGTTTAGATATTGCAACTCTTGAATTAGAAGTTCCTGTTGGTAAGCTTAGCAAAAGTATAAATATAATAACCAGATAAATGTCTGAAATTTGAGCTAAGATTTTACAAAATAAAATAGTATTAGCTTTCCTGTTAGTCTCTCAAGAAACAGTGTGTTCCTTAATAGATAAATGTTGCTATATTTACGTTAATACTCAATCTGAGGTTTCACAGAATATAGTTGTTGTTGAGGCACATGAAAAACAGTTACTAATGCTACTTATGTATAAACACTTCATGAGAGTTGTTTCCTTGGTTCAAAGACCTTAAGGTCATGGTTTCATTGGTTATTTCAGACAACTGGCCTAATATTATTGTTAATGTTTCTGTTTTACTTCCTAGTTTGCTGTATGTTGCCTGGGATCTTAAACACTAGATGATGTCTAATTACCATTTATTGAGCATTTTTGATAAAAGATTCTATACTGAGATTATGATACAAAGGATGGAACCATGAAGGAGTTGTAATTCTCCTGGAATCCAGATTTCTGGCTTTCAGGGAGGTTAGGGTAACCCACACAGGCTACTGCCTTTGAGTGTCCTTTTGAGCTTTGAGCTTTGAGAAGAAAAAAAAATTGGTTCCTGAAGCCACTTTTGAGTCAAACAATAGTCCAGATAAACTAGCAAGATCCTTTTGCTCTGGGCAGTGTGCTTTTTTTTGAAGAATTCTGTCTGTTTTAGGAAACTAACTTCAAAGATCAGGCTGAGAGTTATGTTTAAGGTAAATCAGTAATTCATTTAATCAGTCTTTAAACAATGTCATATGAAATACCTGTCTAATGTCTGTAATCAAACTGTCACCCTCTTAAGATGCAGAAAATTATGTATCTTAAAGAAACCAGGTTCTCAGAGGAGATCAACCTCATGGCTCAGACTCCGTTTTGTCTTAGGTTCCACTTCTGCTTCTGAAATAGTGATCCATAACTGTTAATAAGTAAACCAATGAGGGGCAGCTTGCCCTTGGCAAGAACACTTAGCATGTTTTAAACAGACTAACTGAAGACCTCCTAGAGGAAATTTCCATCCTGTATTATCTTGCTAATCATAAATTCTCTAATGGAAACTTTGTTGTCACATGTAAATTTTTTCTATATTTTCTGTTTCCACTAGACAAACTTTGAGTGCTCTTTATGGATATATATTTCTGTGTGATACATCCAACTATACTAATTAAGATGATCACTTTCCAACTGATAGTGAATTTATGTGGGCAATCTCTTGTTTAGATTCCTGACGAATGCGTGGGTAATGCGCCTTGGAAACTTTAGGATTATCTTTAGGTATTCATAGTGTTACTGCAGAGGGCACAGAGGCCCTCCAGACTCAATGGGTCCTTGTCTTTCTCTTGTGAGAATACACAGAGGAGACAATCTTTGGGTTCAGCTGTAATAGGTTTATTTCACTTGTGACAAGTAAAAGGAGTCAGTAGGGGCTCATACTTCTCCAAAAAGACTGACTGGAAGGGGAAGCAAGGCTAGGGCTTATATGGGTTTGGAGGAGATAATAGAGCAATGAATATTTAGTGGGTTTCTTTAAAGGGGCGGGTACTTCTTGGAATAGTGGTGCATACTAATTAGGTTGTGTGCACATCTGGAATCCAAGATGGAACCCACTGATATTTAAGATGGAGTCCCCTCAGCAGCCCTTGGCATCACTGATAATGGGATATGGCACAGGCACACTGATCTTCTGCACTACTTCGCCCCCTTCGGTGGGCCAAAACAGCAGTCACACTTTGTTCTTGTGCACATACAGAGCCTGTAAGAAGGGAGAAGGGACTAGAAAAACACTAAGGAGGAAGTAGTAATTCACGGGTTGTTCTAACCTTATTTTATATTGACAGGCTGTGATTCCTGTTTACCCAGCCTCTAGGTGGCAATCTTTTAATAGCTCTTTTATTCCGTCAACACAGTTAACCCTATCTGTCTCAATAGTAACAATGCTAGTGAATATTGGAAAGGTAATGTTAAATTGTTACACATTGTAAAATGAAAGTCAGAAGAAAACCCATTAGTCCAACACTTAGGGTAAGGGTGATAGTTTTAATTTCTACTTATGGTATAATTGAACTGGAGAAATCTTTAAGAAAGTTTGTCAAGTCACGGGCAAATAACGTATTAAGTTGTTAGTGAGATGGAAGCACGACAGCGATCAGAGATCTCATAAGCAAATTGACATGGGATAACAAAATAACCTGAGATTTTTTTCATTAGTCCAAGAAAATGTAGTCTGTGTTGTAGAATTAGACAGCAAGCTACTTCATTACACACTGTAACACCCTTACAAATACCAGATTTATTTGGTTGGTTACCATTAGGAAAAAGTACATGGGCTAGATCACTATTGCAAGGAATAGTAATATTCTTAGTCTATATCCTGATAGTATTAGGCATAATAAAATTTATCTTCTATTGTCTTGTACACTTAAAAGGCAAAGAAGGCCTCTGGCTAAAATGTTGATGTACGTTGAGTCTGCTCACTCCAGCAACGCGATTGATGAGAACATCACTCTTACTTAATAATCTGGTGAAGAACCAGATGGTATGTGGTGGAAAACCAGCGCCATGAGTTTGAAGAACTTGCCATGGTCACCATCTAGGAGCTCGACTAAGTCCAGGTATTGATCATCGATGTGTTATCTCCAATCTCTGATCAAAAGGAAGGAAAGATCTAGGAAATAGTATTGGAGTTATTATTCCTTGTCCTTGAGCATAGAGAATGTGACCCAGCTGGAGCTGGGCTCAAAAGAATTCACAAGGACACATCAACTGGGCCCTGAGGTATAAAGACAATAGCTAAGACAATCTTGGAAATTATCTTTTAGGGAAGAAAAATATCTTTTAGGGAAACTTTACTTTTCACTCTTTTTCTATTAGCATTTAGTGAATAGAAAATTTGTTGGACCAATGAAGACCCTCCTGGCTGTCGTTACTGAAACCTGTACCAATGATTTTTAAGAAAGACAATTCAAAATGTAGGATCGCAGTTTCTAGCCGATTTGAAAAGGCAAAGCTTTCAATGGTTTTGCCCATTTGTAACGTTAATGTATACTGATGACTCTGTAATGGCCTTTGGACTAGGGCAGACATGGCTCTAACAGCATGCTTGTCTGTTTTCCCATTCTTGCCTATTCTGTAATATTCTTTGGACTTGGACAGACATGGCTCTAGCAGCATGCTTGTCCGTTTTCCCACTTTTGTCTGTTCTGTGATATTTCTTTGGACTCGGGCAGACATGGCTCTGGCAGCATGGTTCTTTGCTTCCAACTTTTGCCTTTTTGAATATATGCCAAATAAAACTTTCTTTTTGCTTTTTTTTTTTTTTTAAAAAAAAAAAACCCTATGGAGCCCACTTTTACTCTGACACGCAAGAGGTTGCCATGAGTCAGAGTATTCTCAGTGGCAACTGGTATGGTATACATTATAGTACTATGATGGGTATGATGGGGATTAAAAGCACCAGTATATGTAAAGTGTTTAAAATAGTACCCAACTCATATAAAGTACATTATAAGTGTTTGCTCTTATTATTAGGGAGGGCATTTCAGAACCAGTGTAAAATCTGAAGCCAGTACGCAAAACCAAATAGAATTAGACAAAGAGTAAAGATGTGAAAGGCAAATCAGAAGAATTTTGCTCTTAGTGCTAAAGCACAGGCAACATTTGCAGTAGAAAGAAGGAATGCACAAGCTTAAGATTTTCTACTTAACATCTGTGGCTACTGTTAGACTTAAGTGAGGTAATGAAAAACCAAACCCCTTGTCATCGATTTGATTCCGACTCATAGCAAGCCTATAGGACAGAATAGAACTGCCCCATAGGGTTTCCAAGGAGTGGCTGGTGGACTTGAAGTGCCAACCTTTTGGTTAGCAACTGTAGCTTTCAACCACTGTGCCACCAGGCTCCAAAGAGGAGGTAGACAAGCAATAAAAAATGCAAGCTGCAGCTCCAGTAACAAAAAGTTCTTCCCGACAGAGATTTTAACAAGAGATCAAGGAAGTTGTTAATGGAAGATTTTTGAATATTAAACAAAATTAATACAGGCCACCTAAGTGTTCAGTATAAAAGGTTTGAGTGACATTTGGATTTGCAGAGATAAACTTGGAATTAGATTTTAAACGACACCCAGGAAGGCACACACGGTGCAGAGAGGTGCTGAAAGACTGCAACGTTAATGATATTAACGCAGTTTACTCTTCACGTGTTCCACGTGTTTCTTTTTCTGTTTCTTGGCTTCCAAACTTCCTCTACATATAACCAGTTGAGGTATCAATTTGGGATTTAGCTCCATGGGGAAGTGGGCAGAAAAAAAAAAAAAGGTGACTCAGTACAACTCATCCCTGTCATTGTCAATACAACTCGAAACACTTCTTTTTATGCCAGTTGATCAATAAATTCATTTTCATCTCAGGATGAGTTCAATATCACATTGAATGAATTTTTGTGAAGTTTTATCTTGTGAAAATTACACCATTCTAACCAGGACATCTCCGTGAAGGCATTAATTGCCACTTTGGGATTTGTCCTCCCAAGGGCCCCAGTCAACGAAAGCATGCTGTGTAGTTCATTTGTTTCCATAAAGGTCCCATTTGTTCTAGGATAAAGGGTTCATCCCCTGATAATTTGAATGCCCTAAAGAGTCCCCACATTCTGCTAAAAGCAAATCTTTTGGACAGACCCAAGCTCTTTCTTCTGTGGCAGTGATAACCACAATGATTCTCAGACTCTGTTTTCCATAGTTAGATGTGGTATATTAGAAAAGATGATATAGGAAGGCAATTGGGTTGTTGTTTCCAAGTTGCCTGATAACTGCAGAGCCCCACATCGGTTATACATGATGAAGTTGTAGATGAGAAAGAGAATCACAAGCATCATGGACAAACACAGGAAGGTCTGTACTGAAAGAAGTTGATGGCACCCTGCTTAAGAACCAAGGAAAGTATAAAGGAATAATATGACTAAAATTAGGGGAAAAAAAAGTCTATTAGTAATAACGGGAGCAAGGAGAGAGTGTTAAGCTTAAGCCATCCATTTATTCCATAATGTTTGATTTAAAAAAGAGGTTATTTTATTCCACAGTTCACTTTGTTAGAGACTTTATTTCCCTCTTTTCCACTGAGAAGAATATCAAACCAGAAAGCTCCTAACTTTTCTCTACATGAGTCCTGTATTTATTTATTTTGTCCCTTATCTCCTATTGCTTTTTACCTCTAGAAGAATGTTGAAAGATGGGTCTTGACACTGTATAAGGGAAGAAAATTATGGCTGCATCAGGGTAAGTACCATAACACTTAGGTTCATTTATTTTTTGTGATGTAGTGTCTCCCATTTTAGGGCAATTAAAAAAAAAATCCCTTGGAATTTTTCCATCACCATTCAAAAGGTTGTTTTTGCTGTATGCTATTGAGTTGATTCCAACTCATAGCAAGTTGAAGGAATCTTCACAATTTACTATTTCACAAAAAAATTTATTTTAAAAGCAGAGTGCTGGATAATTATCCTGGATGATTTCTTAACTATAGAAAATAGTATAAACTATTGTAACAGTAAATTAATGGTTATTTACTTTACCAATAACATTAGAATTAGAGACTGTATAGAAATATTTGTGTCTCCCTGAACTAGTCACACAGCCTTGGGTCAAATTAACATTCCTAGGTCTCCAGCTGTAACTCAACCAATTAGCTACCTCTTAAATCTCCTTTAAGAGTCAAGATTACAATATTTGAGTAATTAAGAGTCCCCCAAAAGAGATGCCTGCAGGTGAATCTGCTATGGTCAAGTTTTGCCATATCCCACTACAGAATATGAGATGAAGGAATGAAGGTGACAGAAAAGGAAGCAAAAGTGACATGGCAAAGGTATTTAGAAATATTTAAATGAGGATTACTTTGCCTTACAGCAATGGTTGTTGCTGTTAGGTGACATAGAGTTGATTTTTGACTCATAACGACCCCATGTGACAGAGTAGAATTGCTCTGTAAGGTAGTTTCTAGGCTGTAATCTTTATGGGAGCAGATTCCCAGGTCTTCCGCAACAGCCAAACTTTTGGCCAGCTGCTGAGCTCTTAACCATTGTGCCATCAGAGCTCCTTCTTATAGCAATAACTATATAGTAAATGAAAATGTTTCTCTTTCCTGTGAACAATTGACAATCCACAAGAGAAAAGGATCAACTAAAAATCAAACTATTAGTGCATATTTCACTTTCTTACCTTTATTTTTCTTACAAAATAAAAACCACAAGATGAACTTGTAATGCTCACACATCTTTGGTTGTCTTACTAATATTCAGAAGCTGCATTCCAAATTTTAGAAACTCAAAACATATGAAACAATTGTAAGTTATGACTCCGAATTTAAATAAGGCCTCAATTATTGACATAGAGTGTATGAAATTATGCAGAATCTATCTTCAAACTCTGTTGTCCAGGCCTCACAACCCTGTGATATACACACTCTGAACTCCAAGCACTGCAATCAGAGTTCCTCTCCTCTTTTCTCTATTTTCTCTTTTCTTCAAACCCTGGTGGCATAGTGGTTAAGAGTTACGGCTGCTAACCAAAAGGTCGGCAGTTCAAATCAACCAAGAACTCCTTGGAAACTCCATGGGGCAGTTCTACTCTGTCCTATAGGGTCACTCTGAGTCGGAATCAACTTGACGGCAATGGGTTTGGTTTTTTTGTTTGTTTGCTTCTTTCCTGCATTCAAGCATCCTCCTTTCTTGTCTTCTCCTCTCCCTACATTTTTCTTCCACTCTGTAATTTTTTTGCTTTTCAAATTTAGTTATATTCTCTTTTTCCTTTGGAAGCATTCCATCACTGATATCCCCAATCTATTTCACTTCTCTATTCATCAGGACTAAGACCTTCAGCTTTGCTTATCCTGGGAGTACTCACAAGTTGGGATGTGTGTGTGTGTGTGTGTCTGTTTATATCTTCATTTGCATGTTAAAAATTTTTTTTGGTCAAGAAATAAATTGTTAGCATAAATAAACAAATCAGAATATTTTGTTCTTCTATGATCATATCCAATTGAAGTTGAATTTTTTCATCCAATATTAACATTTTTAAGTTACTACTGAATTGTTTTTCATCATATGGTGAACTTTCCACTATATGTAGAATTATTAAGACTGCAGTTATTCCTTTCTCTGTAATCATGAAATTGGAAATAGCCCAAAAATGTGGAAAAGGGCGATAAATATAAGGTTTCTTTGGTAAAAGATTATTTTTCATGAAAATGATTTTTTTTTTATTTTGCTATGGAATATCTTTAATTTTCATTTGTCCCAATGAAAACTAAGGAATGAGAAGTTATTGATTCTTTCTACAACAGCACAAATACCAAATGAAACATAAAAAGAAAACTAAAAAATTTTACTGCCACAATGGAACACACTATTATACTTGGAAGTGGCATAAATTTCTTTCCTAATCTGTTTGGAAGGATTTAACAATGTGGGGGCAGCCTTTGAGTTTATATGCTTTTTTTCTTCAGGTCACAGAAAATGAATGATAATGGAAAAAAATGCAAGTTCTGAAGGCTACTTTATTCTACTGGGTTTTTCTAATTGGCCTCATTTGGAGGTGGTTCTCTTTGTGGTTATCTTGATATTCTACTTGATGACACTGATTGGCAACCTGTTCATCATTAACCTGTCATACTTGGACTACCATCTCCACACTCCCATGTACTTTTTCCTCTCAAACCTCTCTTTTCTGGATCTCTGCTATACCACCAGCTCCATCCCTCAGTTGCTGGTCAACCTCTGGGGTCCTGAGAAGACCATCTCTTATATTGGTTGCATGATTCAACTCTACTTTGTCCTTGCACTGGGAACCACAGAGTGTGTCCTACTGGTGGTGATGTCCTATGACCGTTATGCAGCTGTGTGTAGACCCTTGCATTACACTGTCCTCATGCACCCTCATTTTTGCCACCAGTTGGCTGCAGCTTCTTGGGTAAGTGGCTTAACTGCCTCAGCACTTCATTTCTCCTTTACCTACTGGGTTCCCTTGTGTGGACATCGCCAAGTGGATCACTTTTTCTGTGAAGTTCCAGCACTGCTTCGATTGTCATGTGTTGACATCCATGCTAATGAACTGACCCTCATGGTCATGAGCTCCATTTTTATAATCATACCACTTATTCTCATTCTTAGCTCCTATGGTGCCATTGCCCGGGCTGTGCTGAGAATGCAGTCAACAACTGGATTTCAGAAAGTCTTTGGGACATGTGGAGCCCATCTTATGGTTGTATCCCTCTTTTTTATTCCAGTTATGTGCATATATCTCCAGCCATCAACTGGGACATCTCAAGATCAAAGCAAGTTCATTGCCCTCTTTTATACTGTTGTCACACCTAGCCTTAACCCACTAATCTATACCCTCAGGAACAAAGATGTAAGAGGGGCAGTAAAGAGACTAATGAGGTGGGATTAAGACATGTGACAGAGAAATCAGGTTTCCTACAATTTTTCTTTGGAGGGTCTTGTCCATCTGGGAAGATGGTTCCTCTGAGATTTATTCTTGGTCTACAGCCCACTAAGCACTTAGAAGAAGTGAGAGACACAATCAATTGGAGCTAGTCACCTTACATGCAGGCACAGTGACTAAAGAACAATTTCTTTGAAGTAACATTTTAGAAACTCATAACTTTTGTAGTTGAAATGCACATACTAGCTGTATTTTTCCATCTCTTTTAAAATATACGAGTAATTGATCTAAATCTTACCCAATGTATTATAAAACTAAGACAAAAAATTAACTTCCACAGTTTTCCTTACATTCCGGGGTTCAGCCCCAAACTTGTTCTTTTTATTGGTGAATTCTGAAATATCATTTATACATAGCCTAGATTAGTACCACTTTAGTTTTCATAAAATTCTGTATTTAGTTTCCATACCAATTAAGGACTGGTCTTTTAACATAAATGTGTGTGTATGTAATTATGAAGAGATTATTTAAAAATATTTGAAATACTTGAGATATTTTAAAAATAATATTAGCAATATGCTAATTTATGCACTAATCATTAATATCTACAGAAAGAGAGGGGGCAATATAGCAAAAACATAGACAAATCGAGTTTTTGGACAGTTAACAGGCACTAAATTTAGCAAAAACTGCTATCATAGCAAAGACAAAATGGTAAAAATAATGAATAGCATTACTTAGTGTATGGTGAAGGGATATATGACAATTTTTTGGCTAAAATACACTTTTTTTCGAGATGATAAATCATATGAGTATTTTGTGAGTCGGTATACTTGTCACATAAAACAGTATAAACAAGTATAACTTCAAAATGGTTCATTTGTTCATCCATCCATTTAATAATCTGATTATCACTCTATTAGCTAAACTTTATTGAGCATCTACTCTCTCCCATATTGTGGGGTTTTTGGTAATATAGATGAATATAACTCTTTCTGTTGAATAGAACTCACTGTTTAGCAGAGGAAATGGCAATGTAAGATCAAAAGTGATGTATATATACATAACTCAATTTGTCGTTAGACACAATGCTAATAAATAAGGGTAGCTTTATAAAACCTGAAACAAAATAAGAAATTTGATCATAAATCTTGAAAAATAAAACAATTGCTGGAAGATGATGCTATTAACTGAAACAGAACCATACCAAACAGAATATGCTTTCATTGGTTTACTTAGTGAGTGTCTTAGTTATCTAGTGCTGCTATAACAGAAATACCACAAGTGGACGGCTTTAACAAAGAGAAATTTATTCTCTTACAGTTTAGGAGAGAAGCCCAAATTCAGGGTGCCAGTTCCAAGGGAAGTCTTTCTCTCTCTGTCGGTTCTGGGGGAAGGTCCTTGTCATCAATCTTCCTCGGGTCTAGGAGATTCTTAGCGCAGGAAACTTCGGTTCAAAGGACATGATCTGCTTCTGGCACTGCTTTCTTGGTGGTATGAGGTCCCCCTGTCTCTCTTCTGGTTTCTCTTTTTTATATCTCAAAAGGGATTGACTCAAAATACAACCTAATCCTATCGATTGAGTCCTGACTCATTCTCATAACTGCCTCTAATCCTGCCTCATTAACATTATAGAGGTAGGATTTACAACACATAGGAAAATTATATCAGATGACAAAATGGTGAATAATCACATATTACTGAGAATCATGACTTAGCCAAGTTAACACATGCTTTTGGGGGACACAATTCAATCCATAACAGCAACATATTGAAGATATCTTAAGCTTTTTCTTTTAAACATACTGTTCCTTGCTGGATATGATTACTTGTTAATGTTGAAAGGAAAATTCGTCCATGTCTTTAAATTACCACTTTAGTGGTAGATAAAGGAGCCCTGGTGGTGCAGAGGTTAAACACTTGGCTGCTGACTAAAAGGTTGGCAGTTTGAACCTACCAGCCGCTCCTTGGGAGAGAGATGTGGCAGTCTGCTTCCTTAAGGATTTACAGCCTTGGAAATGCTACAGGGCAGTTCTACTCTGTTCTGTAGTGTTGCTATGAGTTGGAATCAACTCCACAGCAATGGGACTGGTTCAATGGTAGTTAATAAGATAGATGAATCATAGCTGGGAGAGACTCTCAAGTAATGCAGCAGAGGTAGGCTTCTCACGTTTCTCTATTTTTTCTAGGCGGGTAGAAGTGTATAGATAGTGGGAATAATTTATAAGATTGTGATTTACAGGCCACCAAGAAATTAGCACCATAAACTGGAAATAATTAGATGAAGTAGTATTAGAGTATCTACTATCTGAGGCAGATAGAACTAGGCTCTGAAAATAACTTGATGCATCCAGTGGATGTCTTAATAAATTCCCTCAACAGATTATTGATAAAAGCCATTGATTGGTACATGTTAGTTTATTTTGCTTTTTAAATTTAATCTAATATGAATATTTGTCATTAGCAAAGATATTATGAAAATAGAGTTTTATATATTTCCCAAATAAATACATTTTTTGTAAGTAATAAATGTGAATAAGGATTTGTTACACATATCATTCCCACTAATCCCCACCTGAAATAAATCTATTTTGTCTATCCCACTTTAAAGTGAGAGACACTATCAATTGGAGCTAGTCACCTTACATGCAGGCACAGTGACTAAAGAACAATTTCTTTGAAGTAACATTGTAGAAACTCATAACTTTTGTAGTTGAAATGCACATATTAGCTGTATTTTTCCATCTCTTTTAAAATATACAAGTAATTGATCCAAATCTTACCCAATGTATTATAAAACTAAGACAAAAATTAACTTCCACAATTTTCCTTACATTCCGGGGTGTATTACATGGTCTACTCTGTTTGGATTCCTTCTCTCTGCTGAATTTGTTTTTCTCTCCTTTCACTCCCTTTATATTCCACCAGACAGGTACACTAATATAGGGTGCAGTCCCTCCCATGTCCTTGAATCCATCTCCCAAGCAAGGCTCATGTATATAACCAAATTTTTACCAAATAATGGGTACTATATGAAAGGGTCACATCACACAAACTTCACAAAATGTGAAAACAAAGATTCATACTGCCACCATGGAAATCTTACCATTTGGGATACTACATGTAGCCCTCCAGCCTCTCATCATCTAAATGACTCTTTTTCTTTCTTTTCTTCTTTTTTAGTTTTATTGAGGTATAATTTACATAGTATAAAATCTGTCCATTTTAAGGGTATAGTTCAATGAGTTTTGGCAAATGTATAATTGTATAAACAGCACTACAATAAAGATATAGAATGATTACTCCCATAACTACTCTCCTGTCCTTTTGCAGTCAATTCTCTCCTACCCACAGCCTCAGGCAACTATTGATTAGCAACTATTGATAACTATAACCTTTTCTAGAATTTCATACAAATGCAATCATACAGTGTGTAATTTTCGAGTCTAGCTTCTTTCACTTAGCATGTTTTTGAAATTTAGCATGTTGCATGTATCAGTAGCTTTTTTATTGCTGAACAACATTCAATTGTATGAATATACCATAATTAATCCATTTTTCTGATGATGGGATTTTGGAGCTATTTCCAGTTTTTCGCTATTATGAACAATGCTGCTATAAAAAATAGTATACAAGTGTTTGCGTGGAGAATTTTCTTCATTTAACTTGGGTAGTTTCCCTTGTGGGAACATTTTAAATAAAAAAATCAATTATTTTCAATGATATGGAAGTATCCAGGTTATCTATTCTTTTTGAGTCTGTTTTGGTAATTTGTGTCTTACAAGAATTTGTCAATTTCACCTAAGTTGTCAAATTTATAGTTCATAATATCCCCTTATTATCTTTTCAATATCTATAGAGTCTATAGTGATCCATTTTTTATTTATGATATTAGTAGTTTGTGTCATCCGCCTTTTTACTTAATTGGTGTAGGTAGACGTTTGTCAATTTCTTCATCTATTCATAGGGCCAGCTTTTGGCTATATATATATATAGAGAGAGAGAGACAAAGGAAACCCTGGAGGAGTGGTGGTTAAGAGCTACAGCTGCTAACCAAAAGGTCGGCAGTTTGAATCCACCAAGCGCTCCTTTGAAACTCTATGGGACGGTTCTACTCTGTCTTATAGGGTCGCTATAAGTCAGAATTGACTCAGACACAGTGGGTTTGGTTTGGATTTTGGTATATATAACTTTTTTGTATTTCATTGATTTCTGCTTTAATGTTTATTATTTTCTTTCTTCTACTGAGTTTAATATGCTCTTTTTTGTTTTAGGCTTATAAGGTGTAAGCTTAGATTACTTATACTAGGCAGTTATTTTTTAACATAAATGTTTAAAGCAATACATTTCCCTGTAAGCACTGTTTTAGATGTATCCCATAAATTTTGACATTTTGTGTTTTTATTTTCATTTCATTCCAAATAATTTGTAATTTCCCTTGTGATTTCTTCTTTGACTGAAGGTTTATTTAGAAGTGAGTTCTTTAATTTTCAAATATTTGGTAATTTTCCAGATATTTTTCTGTAACTGATTTTTAATTTAGTTATATTGTGTTCAGACCACATGTTGTGTTGTTAGGTGCTGCCAAGACAGTTCTAACTTATAGCAACCCTATGCACAATGGAACGAAACACTGCCTGGTCCTGTGCCAGCCTCACAATCCTTGCTATGTTTGAGCCCATTGTTGCAGCCACTATGTCAATCCATCTCTTTGAGGGTCTTCTTCTTCTTCTCTGACCTTCTACATTATCAAGCATAATTTCCGCCTCCAGGGACAGGTCCCTCCTGATGACACGTCAAAAGTACGTGAGAGGAAGTCTGTCCACCCTCGCTTCTAAGGAGCATTCTGGCTGTACTTCTTCCAAGACAGATTTGTTCATTCTTCTAGCAGTCCATGGTATATTCAGTGTTCTTTGCCAATACCATAATTCAAAGGCATCAATTCTTCTTTGGTCTTCCTTACTCATTGTTCAGCTTTCGAATGTATATGAGGCGATTGAAAACACCATGGCTTGGGTCAGGCACACCTTAGTCCTTAAAGTGGTGTCTTTGCTTTTAACACTTTAAAGAGGTCTTTTGCAGCAGATTTACCCAATGCAATACATCTTTGGATTTCTTGACTGCTGCTTCCATGGGTATTGATTGTGGATCCAAGTATAATGAAATCCTTGACAACTTCAATCTTTTCTCTGTTTATCATGATGTTGCTTACTGGTCCAGTTATGAGGATTTTTGTTTTCTTTATGTTGAGGTGTAATCCATACTAAAGGCTGTGGTCGTTGATCTTCATCGGTAAGTGATTCAAGTCCTCTTCACTTTCAGCAAGCAATGTTGTGTTATCTGCATATCAGAGGTTGTTAATGAGTCTTCCTTCAATTCTGATGTGATGTTCTTCTTTATATAGTCCAGATTCTTGTATTATTTGCTCAGCATACAGATTGAATAAGTACGGGAAAGGATACAATCCTGACCCACACCTATCTTGATTTTAAACCATGCAGTTTCTCCTTGCTATATTCAAACAACTGTCTCTTGGTTTATGTACAGGTTCCACATGAGCACAGTGAAGTGTTATGAAATTCCCATTCTTAGCAATGTTATCCATAATTGGTTAAGATCCATACAGTTGAGTACCTTTGCATAGTCGATAAAACATAGGCAAACATCTTTCTGGTATTCTCTGCTTTCGGCCAAGATTCATCTGATGACAGCAGTGATACCCCTCATTCCACATTCTCTTCTGAATCTGGCTTCAATTTCTAGCAGTTCCCTGTCGATATACTGCTGCAGTAGCTTTTGAATGATCTTCAACAAAATTTTACTTGTGTGTGATATTAATGATACTGTTCAATAATTTCCGTGTTCTATTGGATCACTTTTCTTTGGAATAGACACAAGCATGGATCTCTTCCAGTCGGTTGGCCAGGTAGCTGTCTTCCATATTTCTTGACATAGACAAGTGAGCGATACCAGCATTGCATCCATTTGTTGAAGGATCTCAACTGATATCCTATCAATTCCTGAAGGCTTGTTTGTCACCAGCGCTTTCAGTGCAGCTTGCCCTTCTTCCTTCAGTATCATAGATTGATCATATGCTATCAACTGACATGGCTGAATGTCGAGCTATTCTCTGTGTATTCCTTCCATCTTCTTTTGATGCTTCCTTCTTTGTTCAATATATATTTTTTGTCTATTTTTGTAGTTTAAGTGAAAGTTTACATTTCAAGTTAGTCTCCCATATAAAAATTTATACATACATTATTATGTGACCCAAATTACTCTCCCCATACTGTGACAGCACACTCCTCCTTTCCACCCCTGATTCCCCATGTCCATTCAACTAACTCCTAACTCTCTCTGTCTTCCCATCTCACTGCCGGACAGAAGCTACCCATTTAGTCTCTTGTATCTACTTGAGCTAAGAGGCCCACTCCTCACGAGTATCACTTTATATCCCACAGTCCAGTCCAATCCCTGTCTGAAGAGTTGGCCTCGGAAATTGTTTTAGTTCTGGGCTGATAGAGAATCCCAGGGCCATGCTTTCTGGGGTTCCTCCAGTCTCATTCAGACCATTAAGTCTGGTCTTCTTACTAGAATTTGAGTTCTGCACCCCACCTTTCTCCTGCTCCATCAGGGACTCTCTGTTGTGTTCCCTGTCAGGACAGTCATTGGTGGTAGCCGGGCACCATCTACTTCTTCTAGTCTAAGGCTGATGCAGTCTCTGGTTTATGTGGCCCTTTCTGTCTCTTGGGCTAATGTTTTCCTTGTGTCTTTGGTGTTCTTCATTCTCCTTTACTCCAGGTGGTTGGGACCAATTGATGCATCTTAGATGTCTGCTTGCAAGCTTTTAAGACCACAGATGCCACTTACCAAAGTAGGATGCAGAACATTTTCTTAATAAACTTTGTTATGCCAGTTGACCTAGATGTCCCCTGAAAGCATGGTCCCCAGAACCCTATCCCTCCTACTCAGCCCCTCAAAGTGTTTGATTGTATTCAGGAAACTTCTTAGCTTTGGTTTAGTCTGGTTGTGCTGACTTCCCCGTAGTGTGTGCTGTCCTTCCCTTCACCTAAGAGAATTCTTGTCTACTATCTAGTTAGTGAATAACCCTTACCCTCCCTCCCCACCCTCGTAACCATCAAAGAATGTTTTCTTCTGTTTTAAACCTTTTCTTGAGTTCTTATAATAGTGGTCTTATACAATATTTGTCCTTCTGTGACTGACTAAATTCATTCAGCATTATGCCCTCCAGATTCCTCCATGTTATAAGATGTTTCATGGCTTCATCATTGTTCTTTATTGTTGCATGGTATTCCATTGTGTGGATATACCATAATTTGTTTATCCATTCATCGCTTGATGGGCACCTAGGTTGTTTCCATCTTTTTGCTGTTGTGAACAGTGCTGCAGTGAATATGCATGTGCATATATCTATTCGTGTGATGGCTCTTATTTCTCTAGGATATGTTCCAAGGAGCGGAATAGCTGGTTCTTATGGTACTTCTATTTCTAGCTTTTTAAGGAAGTGCCAAATCAATTTCCAAAATGGTTGTACCATTTTACATTCCTATCAACAGTGTATAAGTGTTCCAGTCTCTCCGCAACCTCACCAGAATTTATTATTTCGTGTTTTTTGGATTAATGTTAGCCTTGTTGGGGTGAGATGATATCTCATTGTAGTTTTGATTTGCGTTTCTCTAATGGCTAGTGATCGTGAGCATTTCTTAATGTGTCTGTTAGCCGCCTGAATATTTTCTTCTGCGAAGTGCCTGTTCATATCCTTTGACCATTTTTTAACTGGGTTATTTGTGTTTTGGTTGTTGAGGTTTTGCAGTATCTTGTAGAGTTTAGAGATTAGATGCTGATTGGATTTGTTGTAGTCAAAATTTTTTTCCCAGTTTGTAGGTTGTCTTTTGACTTTTTTGGTGAAGTCTTTTGATGAGCATAAGTGTTTGATTTTTAGGACTTCCCAGTTATATAGTGTCTCTTCTGCTGCTTGTGTATTATTACTTATAGTTTGTATTCTGTTGATTGCCGTGTATTAGGGCTTCCAGCGTTGTCCCTATTTTTTCATCCATGATCTTTAACATTTTCAATTTTATATTTAGGTCTTTGATCCATTTTGAGTGACTTTTTATGCATGGTGTGAGGTATGGGTCTTGTTTCAGTTTTTTACAGATGGATATCCAGTTATGCCAGCACCATTTGTTAAAGAGACTGTCTTTTCCCCAATTAATGGACTTTAGGCCTTTGTCAAATATCAGCTGCTCATAGGTGGATGAATTTATGTCTGCATTCTCAATTCTGTTCCATTGGTCTATGTATCTGTTCTTGTACCAGTACCAGGATGTTTTGACTATCGTGGCAATATAACAGTTTCTAAAATCAGGTAGTGTGAGGCCTCCCACTTTGTTCTTCTTCTTGAGTAATGCTTTACTTACTCAGGGCCTCTTCCCTTTCCATATGAAGTTGGTGATTTTTTTTCTCCATCTCATTAAAAAATGCCATCGGAATTTGGATCGGGTTTGCATTGTATATGTAAATCACTTTGGGTAGAATTGACATTTTCACAGTGTTGAGTCTTCCTATCCATGAGCAATGTATGTTTTTTCACTTATGCAGTTCTGTTTTGGTTTCTTGCAGTAGTGTCTTGTAGTTTTCATTGTGTAGGTCTTTTACATCTCTGGTTAGATTTATTCCTAAGTATTTTATCTTCTTGGGGGCTATTG
>NW_004444116.1:3771122-3806652 GCF_000243295.1 Trichechus manatus latirostris
TGATTGTTTTTCTAATGTTGAACCATTCCTGCATAGCTGATATAAATCCCACTTGATCATGGTCAATGATTTTTTTTGATATGTTGCTGAATTCTATTGGCTAAAATTTTGTTGAGGATTTTTGTGTATGTTCATGAGGAATATTGGTCTGTAATTTTCTTTTTTTGGGGTGTCTTTACCTGGTTTTGGTATCAGGGTTATGCTGGCTTTATAGAATGAGTTTTGGAGTATTTCTTCCTTTTCTATGCTCTGAAATACCTTTAGTAGTAGTGGTGTTAATTCTTCTCTGAAAGTTTGGTAGAATTCTCTAGTGAAGCCATTCATCCAGGTCTTTTTTTGTTGGGAGTTTTTTAATTACCTTTTCAATCTCTTCTTTTGTTATGGGTTTATTTAGTTGTTCTACCTCTGTTTGTGTTGGTTTAGGTAGGTAGTGAATTTCTAGAAATTTGTACATTTCCTCTAGGTTTTCAAATTTACTAGAATACAGTTTTTCATAGTATTCTGTTATGATTCTTTTAATTTCAGTTGGGTCTGTTGTGATATTACCCATCTCGTTTCTTATATTGGTTATCTGCTTCGTCTCCTGTTTTTCTTTTGTCAGTTTGACCAATGGATTATCAATTTTGTTGATCTTTTCAAAGAACCAGCTTTTGGTCTTGTTAACTCTTTCAACTGTTTTTCTATTCTCTATTTCATTTAATTCTGCTCCAATTCTTATTTCCTTTCTTCTGGTGCCAGAGGTCTTCTTTAGCTGCTCTCTTTCTACTTGTTACAGTTGCAGAGTTAGTGTTTTGATTATGGCCCTTTCTTCTTTTTGGATGTGTGTATTTATTGCTATAAACTGACCTCTGAGCACTGCTTTTGCTGTGTTCTAAAGGTTCTGGTAGGATGTGCTTTCGTTCTCATTTCATTCTATGAATTTCTTTATTTCATCCTTAAGTTCTTCTATAACCTTGTAGTTTTTGAGGTAGATGTTATTCAGTTTCCATGTGTTTGATTTTTTTCCTTTCTTTTTCTGTTTTAAATTTCTACTTTTATGGCTTTATGGTCAGAAAAGAAGCTATGTAATATTTCAATGCTTTGAATTTTGTTAAGTCTTGCTTTATGGCCTAATACGTGGTCTATTCTGGAGAATGTTCCATGTGCACTGGAAAAGAAAGTATACTTGGCTGCTGTTGGGCAGAGTGTTCTGTATATGTCTATAAGATCAAGTCGGTTGATTGTAGCATTTAGCTCTTCCGTGTCTTTGTTGAGCTTCTTTCTGGATGTTCTATCCTTCACCGAAAGTGGTGTATTGAAGTCTCCTACCACTATTGTGGAGCTGTCTATCTCTCTTTTCAGTGTTGTTAGAGTTTGTTTTATATATTTCGGAGCCCTGTCTTTGGGTGGGTAAATATTTATTATAGTTATGTCCTCCTGGTGTATTGACCCGTTTGTCATTATATAGTGTCATTCCTTATTCTTTGTTGTGGATTTTACTTGAAAGTCTATTTTGTCAGAGACTAATATTGCCATGCCTGAGTGTTATTTGCTTGATATAGTTTTCTCCAACCTTTGAGTTTTAGTTTGTTTGTGTCTTTAAGTCTAAGGTGTGCCTCTTGTAGACAGCATATAGACAGATCGTGTTTTTTTATCCAATCTGCCACTCTGTCTCTTTACTGATGCAAGTAGTCCATTTACATTCTGTGTAATTATTGATAGGTATGAGTTTAGTGCTGTCATACTGATGTCTTTTTGTGAATGTTGTGCACAGTTTCTTTGTTCCACTTAATTTTCTGTCTTGAGTTGTTTTTCTGTATGTATTTTCTTTTCATCTTTTTCATTGTTGTTGATTTTGTGTTTGCTAAGTCTTTATATTTTTGTTGTTTTTTATTTTGATTTGTAGGGTTGTTAGTTTCCTTTGTGGTTACCTTAATATTTACTGCTATTTTTCTAAGTTTATACCAGTCTTTTAGTACTTTATATCGCCTTGACTTCCTCTCCATATGAAAAATCTATGTCTACATATTTTAATCCTTCCGTTTTAATGTTGTCATATTTTACATATTGACATCTATTTCCCTATTTTCAGTGTTCTAGTTTTGATTTATTTTTTTGACTTCCCTATCTGGGTTAATATCTGGTTGCTTTGTCCTGTGTTGTAGTCTTGGGTTGTTATCTGATGTTACTGATTTTCTAACTGGAGGATGGCCTTTAGTATTTCTTGTAATTTTGGTTTGGTTTTTTGCAAATTCCCTAAACTTCTGTTTATCTGGAAATGCCCCAATTTTGCCATCATATTTGAGACACAGTTTTTCTGGATATATAATTTTTGGCTGGTAGTTTTTTTCCTTCAAGGCTTTATATATGTCATCCCATTGCCTTCTTGCCTGCATGGTTTCTGCTGAGTAGTCTGAGCTTACTCTTATTGACTTTCCTTTGTAGATGACTTTTCTTTTATCCCCAGCCTCTCTTAGAATTCTCTCTTTATCTTTAGTTTTGGCAAGTTTGGTTATAATATGTCTTGGTGACTTTCTTTTGGGATCTACCTTATGTGGGGTTCGATGAGCATCTTGGATAGATATCTCCTCATCTTTCATGATACCAGGGAAGTTTTCTGCCAACAAATGTTCAACAATTCTCTCTGTATTTTCTGTTATTCCCTTCCTGTTCTGGTACTCCAATCACTGGTAGGTTATTCCTCCTGATAGAATCCCACATAATTCATAGAGTTTCTTCATTTTTTTAAATCCTTTTATCTGATTTTTCCTCAAATAAGTTGGTGTCAAGTGCTTGATCTTCAATCTCACTAATTCTGACTTCCATTGCCTCAATTCTGCTCCTATGACTTTCTATTGAGTTGTCTAATTCTGAAATTTTATTGTTAATCTTCTGGATTTCTGATTGCTGTCTCTCTATGGATTCTTGTAGCCTGTTAAATTTGTCATTATGCTCTTCTATAATCTTTTTAATTTGCTGTATTGTGTGCTCTGCATTTTGATTAATTTCCTTCCTAATTTCTTGAAGAGTTCTGTATATTAATCTTTTATATTCTGCCTCTAGTAATTCCAAGAAATTTTCCTCCTCTGGAAAATTTCTAGATTCTTTATTCTGGGAGCTTGCTGAAGCCATTATGGATTGCCTCTTTATGTGATTTGATATTGACTGTTGTCTCCCAGCCATCAATAAGTTATTATATTTATTTATTTTATGTTTGCTTACTGTGTTATAGCTTCTTGTTTTGTTTTGGTATGCCCAAATAGGCTGCTTGTGTGGAATAATGCAGTAACAAGCACTCTTGAAGCTCCAATGTCCTTCTTCCAGGTGGTCAGATCTGCCACTAAGTCTGTGAGCCCAGGAGTCTGCCCACTCCTCCTGTATGGATTCAGCTCAGGTGTTCAGGTAGTTGGCCACCAAGTGTGTGGTGCAGGCCCTTACCTACAGTTCTAGACAGGCATGGATGATTGGTGTAGGTACAGGCATCTGGCTGCAACAGGGGGACACATGCTGAGCAAGGCAGGGGGCCAATGGCCACCCCCAAGTGTCCAGGGGGAAAGAGTGCCCTTGTTTCCTAGAGTGCACAGGTGGGTGGGTTTTGCAGCTAGACTATAAGCAGCCAGTGCTGTTGGCTGTAAGGATTGGGGGACACCTCTTGTTCTTGGGCCCCTGTAGCCGGTGGCTTGGTGGCTTGGGTGGAGCCACCAGTCCTCAGGCTGCTGACATGGAGAGGTGAAGACCCTACTTAATGGGCAAAACAGTGTCAAATGTCGTGAACCTGCCACTTCACAGCTGAAATAGTTGAAGTTAGTCTTCAGGTATATGCCCGGTTGTACCGCGGTAATGAGGAGCTACGCCGTTGAAATGGGCCCACACAAGTCTATGTGGCGGAAAGGCACTCAAAGTCCATGGATCCCTTATGCCTGTGCCTAGGCAAAGGAGCTGTGCCTACCCTGAGTTCATGGTTTAGGGAAGCCGACAGATTATTTTTTCCCTTGTTTGTGAATTTGTTTACTCTCCAAGGCAGTGAGAATGGCTCAGGTCGCGTGACAGGTCCTACTTCTGCCCCAGGGGACTCAGCAATTGCTGAAGCCGGTCTGGGACCAACTGCAGAGCAGGAAGCAGGGAGGTAAATGGGAGAGAGGTTTTTCCCTTAGGAGGATTTTTTGATACATGCGGTAGGCCAGATGTAAGTACTTATCTTTTGCCAATCAAGGGCTGCTTCTCACTGGTTCTGGATGGCTGGGTAGACTCTCTGCCACTGGGTCTCTCCTGGTGCAGAAAATGCCTCCTAAGCACTGTTGCTTGCGTGTCTCACCGCTCACCCCCAAGCTGATCTGGGCCAAAGGGCTCAGGCTCTCGTCGTGTCAGGGCTGGCAACTCCTCGCTTCTTCTGAACTGTATCTTCCTCCCCATGCCACTCAGTCCGGTTTCTCAACTTTGTCTTTGATGTTCAGGGCTCCTAGATTGTCATATATAATCGATTCACTTGTTTTTTTGGGTGTTTGTTGTAAAAGGGAACACCAGAAGAGTCTGACTACTCCGCCTTCTTGGCCCTGCCCCCTCTTGTTCAATTTTTGCCCATGGGAAACTTCAGTATTGCAACTCAAGGCTTAAATTTCTTCTTGAGTTCCTTCAGCTTGAGAAATGCTGAAAGTGTTCTTCTTTTGGTTTTTCTAACTCAAGGTCTTTGCTCATTTCATTATAATGTCTTAGTTTGTCTTCTCGAACTGCCCTTTGAAATCCATTCACCTCTTTTGCTTCATCAATTCTTCCATTTGCTTTAGCTATTGTTTGTTCAAGAGTAAACTTCAGAGTCTCTTCTGACATCTATTTTGGTCTTTTCTTTCTTTCCTGTCCTTTTAATGACCTTTGACTTTCTTCTTTTATGATGTCCTGGATGCTATCCCACAATTCTTCGGGTCTTTGGTCATTGGTGTTCAATGCTTCAAATCTTCTCCTGAGAGGTCTCTAAATTCAGGTGGGACATACTCAATGTCACACTCTGTCTCTCATGGACTTCTTCTAATTTTCTTCAGCTTAAACTTAAACTTGCATGTGAGCAATTAATGGTCTGTTCTGCAGCTGGCTCCTGGCTTTGTTCTTACTCATGTTATTGCGCTTCTCCACTGTCTCTTTCCACAGAAATAATGAGTTTGATTCCTATGTATTTCATCCAGCAAGGTCTCATGTATAGTCATTGTCGTTGAAGAAAGATATTTGCAATGAATTAGTTGTTGGTCTTACAAAATTCTGTCATATGATTGCTGGCATCATTTGTAAGGCCATATTTTCCAACTACCTATCCTTTGTTTCCAACTTTCATGCTCCAGTCACCAGTAATTACCAATGTATCTTGGTTGCATATTTGATCAATTTTCAGGCCGCTAAAATCTTCAATTTTTTCGTCTTTGACATTAGTGGTTAGTGCATAAATTTGAATAATATTTGTATTAACTGTGCTTCCTTTTGGGGGTATGGATATTATTCTATCACTGACAGTGTTGTACTTCAGGATAGATTTTGAAATGTTCAGAGAACATAGTTTGCATGATGTAAATTCCTTTCAATCAATTTATTTATTTATTTATTTTATGACCCACCATATTTTCTGTCTTGGTGGATGTTTCATGTACACTTTTATTTTTTTTTCAATTTTTTTTATTGTTCTTTAGATGAAGGTTTACAGAGTAAATAGTTTCTCATTAAACAGTCAGTACACATATTGTTTTATGACATTGGTTAACAACCCCACGACATGTCAACATTCTCCCTTCTTGACCTTGAGGACCTTTTTTTTGGTGAAAATATATGTAGCCAAAGTTACCCCATTTTGAAAGTTTCTACGTGTACAATTCAGTGACATCAATTACTTTCTTCCAGTTGTGCTGCTAGTCTCACTATCCTTTTCCAAATTATTCCATCACTATTATCTTCAACTCACTGCCCCCTAGGCTTCCCATCAAACATTTTGAGTTGTTGTTGTCAATTTGATCTCACATAGATAATTTTTTTGGTACCTTAAGTGAAGGTTTGCAGAACAAATAGTTTCTCACTGAACAGTTAGTACACGTATTGCCCTATGACAATGGTTAACAACTCCATGACATGTCAACACTATCCCTTATCAACCTTGGGTTGCCTATCACCAGCTTTCCTGTCCCCTCCTGCCTTCTAGTCCTTGTCGCTGGACTGCTGTGCCTCATTAGTCCTGTTTTGTTTTATGAGGCTGTCCATTCCCTGGCTGAATGGTGAACTTCAGGAGGGGCTTCATCACTGAAGTAAAAGGGTGTCTGGGGGCCATAATTTCAGGGTTTCTCCAGTCTGTCAGGCCGGTAAATCTGGTCTTTTTTTGTTAGTTAGAATTCTGTTCTCCATCCTTTTGCAGCTCTGTCCAGGACCCTCTATTGTGATCCCAGTCAGAGCAGTCAGTGGTGGTAGCTGGGCACCATCTAGCTGTACTGGACTCAGTCTGGTGGAGGCCGTGGTAGCTGTGGTCCATTAGTCCTTTATACTAATCTTTTCCTTGTATCTTGTTCTCTTCATTCTCCCTTGCTCCTGAAGGGGTGAGACCAGTGGAGTATCTTAGGTGGCCATTCATAGGCTTTTAAGACCCCAAACTCTTCTCACCAAGGTAGAATATAGAACATTGTCTTTATAAACTGTGTTATGCCAATTAAACTAGATGTTCCCTGAGACCATGGTCCCCACAGCCCTCCTCCCAGCAATTCAGTCCCTCATGGAGTTTGGAAGTGTCTATGGAGCTTCCTTGACCTTTCCTTGTACAAGTTGTGCTGGCTTTCCCAGTAATGTGTACTGTCTTACCCTTCACCAAAATTACCACTTATCTATTTAGTCCCCCCCCACCCCTCCCATCCCTCATAACCAGCAGAGATTGTTTCTTTTTGTGTGTAAACTTTTACATGAGTTATACAGCAGGGGTCTCATACTATGTATGTCATTTTGTGATTGACTTGTTTCACTCAGCATAATGTCTTCCAGTTTCTTCCATGTCATGAAATACTTCACAGATTCATCATTGTTCCTTATCTTTGGATAATACTCCACTGTGTGTATGTACCATAGTTTGTTTATCCATTCATCTGTTGATGGGCATCTAGGTTGTTTCCAACTTTTTGCTATTGTGAACATTGCTGCAATGAATATAGGTGTGCATGTCTATTCGTGTGACGGCTCGTATTTCTCTAGGGTATATTCCTAGGCGTGGGATTGTGTTTTGCAGTTTTTTTTTTTTTTTGTGGTGCTGACGTTTTCTTTGTTCCTCTTACTCTCCTGTGCTGAGATCCTTTTGTTTTTGTATGTTTTGTTTTTACTGAGACTTTTTGTTCTTCTTCTTCATTTTGATGAGTAGATTTGTTAACTTTCTTTGCGGTTACCATGAAATTTACCCATATCTTCCTAGATTTGAATCAGTCTATTATTACTTGGTATCACTGGACTTCCTCTCCATTAGAAGGTTCTATAACTACATCATTTATTCCCTCTTTTATTGTTCTGATGCTGTTGTCATTTACAGATTAACCTCTCTGGTTCCCCTTTGTAATTCTTTTGGTTCTGCATAGTTCTTAAGAGTTCGTTTCCTAGATTGGTATCTGGCTAGTACAATCCTCTGTCCTGTATTCAGCCTGTGGTCTGATATTGTTTGTTCTCAGATAGAAGGACTTCCTTTAATAAGTCTTGTAAGGTTGGCTTGGTTTTTACATAGTCCCTTAATTTCTGTTTATCTGGAAATGACCTAATTTCACCATCAAATTTGAACGAGAGTTTTCCAGAATATATTATTCTTGGCTGGCAATTTTTTTCTCTCAAGATTTTATATATGTCATTCCATTGCCTTCTGTCCTGCATGGTTTCTGCCGAGTAATCTGAGCTTAGTCTTATTGTTTCTCCTCTGTGTGTGATTTTTTGTTTTTCTCGAGCTGCTCTCAGGATTCTTGGTTTGTCTTTGGTTTTAGCGAGTGTGATTACGATATGCCTTGGTGATTTTCTTTTGAGGTCTGTCCTATATAGGGTTCGTTGA
Source organism: Trichechus manatus latirostris (assembly GCF_000243295.1). NCBI lineage: Eukaryota > Metazoa > Chordata > Mammalia > Sirenia > Trichechidae > Trichechus > Trichechus manatus. Next base: position 3,779,140 of record NW_004444116.1, read on the forward strand.
GCTTCTTGGATGGCCAGCTTTTCATCTTTCATGATATTGGTGAAGTTTTCTGTCAGCAATTCTTCAATGATCCTCTCTGTGTTCTCTGTTTTCTCCCCCTATTCTGGAACTCCGATCACTTGCGGATTTTTGCCGTTGATTGTATCCCACATAATTCTCAGGGTTTCTTCATTTTTCTTCATTCTTTTTACTGATTTTTCCTCAGAGTTGTATCCAAGTGTTTGTCTTCAATTTTGCTGATCCTATCTTCCTTCATTCCAAACCTGCTCCTCAGCCCTTCTATGATACTGTCCATTTCTGAAATCTTGTTGTTTGTCTTTTGGATTTCTAATTGTTGTTTTTGTTTCATTTCTAGTTGCTAATTTATTTTAGCATTTTGTTCCCGCATTATTTTCCTGAATTCTTCCATTTTCTGTCTGTATTTTCCATGAATTTGTCTGACTTTTCCATGAATTTGTCTATTTTTCCTCATTTTTGTCTGTTTTTTGCTTCAACTCTTGGATAATTATGAATATTAGAGATTTGAATTCCCTATCAGTTAGGTCTAGTGCCTTTTCTTCTACTGGAAGGTCATCTGGTGTTTTATTTTGGACATCTACTGCAACCATCGTGTCCTGTTTTTGTAAATGTTTTGATATTGTCTGCTATCTTTGGGACATTCAGTGATTATTTTCTTCATTTATTGATTGTAGATTTGTTTGTTTCATCCTGCTTTTTTGTTTTATTTGGTTATGTCTGAGCAGGAAGGCTGTGCATTCTTTGTTGTTTGCTCGTCTGTGGGCACGATACCTTTCACCTCCTTCTCCAATAGGCAGAGTCAGTCACTCACATATGGTACAGCAGTGCAGGTCCTGGTGAAGGCAGGTTACTGGGATAGGTTTTTTGTGGCACATACCAGGGCTGACAGTGTGGACAGGGAATCAGTGCAGGGCAGGTTCCAGTAGGCCGTGCCTGTGCTGCTTGGGAGTGTGGTGTTCAGTGTATGGTGCAGATAGGCAGGAAGGAGGTGGTAGATTGTGATGTATGGAGCTAAGATGGGTATGGGAAAGATGAGAGAGAGGAGAGAGGAACAGGAGCCAAAAACATACACACAAACAAAGAAGAGTGCTAAGTGAGCTTGCTATTGGAGTGGAGAGAAGAGAGACTGAGAAATGGGGAAAAACAAAAATGAAAATAAAGAAAGGTAGAAGTAAAAATGAATAAATTGAGAAAATGGAAATGAAGAAAGACAAAAAGGAAATAAGGCAGAGAAGAAAACTAAACAGTGAAATTAAAAAAAAAAAGAAAAAAGAAATGCCCCTGGGGTGTCCCTGTGCTTCTACACAGAGTAAGGGACTAGCTCCCAAGCCGCGTGGTACTGCCCAGCTATAAGGGGCTCCCAAGCTAAGAAAAGGAAAAGAAAACAAACAAACAAATCTAAACAGAACAAATCAGAGCAAACAAACAAACAAAAAAGCCCCAGGGGTCCCAACAGCGTGGTGGCTCCAGTGGGAAGCAGTTTCACAGTCGAGCGGTGTTTCACAGCCTTTCAGGAGGAAGCAAAGATGGCGCACAGAGCCAGGTATTTGAGAGAAAGGAGGGGGAGGTGGTGGGAGGTAAGGAAGAAATTTAAAGAAGCACAAAAAAGCAACACCAGCAGCCAACAAATGGCACTCAGGAAGCTGGCCAGAGTATTTGGGTGGAATCCAAGTGGCACTGGAGGGAAGATGCTTCCCAGCCAATAGACTGTTGCTGCAGGAAGCAGAGGAGGCTAGGTGGGGGTGAAGAAGGGTGGGGGGTGGGAAAGTCTGTATTGTGGGTTACCGGTTATTCTGTCTCCCGCAGGAAGCTTCGTGAAGCTACTGTCTCGTACCTCCTGTTTGCTGATCTCCGATAGGAGTCCAAGATGGTGGATCCATGCTGCAGTAGCTGATAGGGGACCTCTGCATGTATCTCTTGGTGCTCTGTTCTCAGTCAGTTTCTTATTCCATTTGGTGCTTGGCTGAGTTCTTTATCTCTGCATTTGATGCTTAGGGTTTCAGGATTGATGTGTGACTCTGTTTGACTTAGTTTTTCTGATCTTTGCTGCGGGATGGCGTGGTGCTTCTGACTATAGTGCTATGTTGCCCTGAAGTCCTCATGTACACTTTTAAAAAGTTCATTTGGAAAGTTTTTGCTCATTATATATTCAAATATTTTTTCTGCCTCTTTCTTCTCTTTCTGGAGCTCTAATTACTTCTTTGTTGGTATATTTGATATTGTCCTACAGGTCTCTGTTTCTAAGGCTTTCTTTATTTTTCTTCCAATTTAATTTTCTGTTCTTGAGATTGAATAATTTTTAATTGTTCTACCTTCAAGTTTACTGCTTTTTTGTTTTGCCCATGATTTGATTTTTTTATTTCAGTTATTTTATGCTTCTCTTTTAGCATTTTCATTTGATTGTTTTTTATAGTTTCCACTTTCCTGTTCTTTTCCCTATCTGCTCAGTCATTAATGTCATATTTTTCCTTTAATTCTTTACACATATTTATAACAACTGCTTTGAAGTTTTGTCTGCTAAATACAAGATACTATTTTTCTTTGCATGTGCATCAAACTCTCCTATTTATTTTCAAGTTTACTAAGTTTGAATTGAAAATTGAACATTATAGAAAATATGCAACAATGACTTTTGAATCTGTATTTTCCCTTGTAGTCAGATATTTGACTAGACTCAAACTGTCAAATCTGTCTTTCCTGTGATGTGCAGCAGCTTATATCTCTGCTCGGTTTTATAAACTTCCAGCAGTTACTTTTACAGCCTAGGTTTTGGAGGGGAGGTTGGTGGGGAACTGGAGGTGGTAGAGGATAGGTAGTGCCTCTTGTATACCTGAGTAGTTTAGCAGTCATTCAAGCGTCCAGATAGAGTTTATACTCAGGGTTTGGAGATGATCTTCTCTATCGTTCCCCTAGGAGCCCCTAGGTGGCACAAATGTGTAAATGTTCAGTCAGCAAGTGAAAGGTTGGTAGTGCAAATTCACCCAGAAGAAAGGCCTGTTAATCTACTTCTGAAAGATCACAGCCAATGTAAACATTATGGAGCACAGTTTTATGTGTTTTTAAACACACGAGGTTGTCCTGAGTGAGAATCGACTTGATGACAAATTTTTTTTTTTAATTGTTCCCTTGCTTCCGGAAATTGCTCCTTCTCCCCAATTTCCAGTGGCTTGGCAAGTCCTGGGTTCTGCTCTCTGACATCTGAACCCAGTAAGACTTACACTTTCTGCTGTCTAAACTACATGTGGGCTGTGAAATACATTCAGTTAGAGGTACAGAAAACTTGCAAATACTACAAGGATCAGTTCTGTCTTCTTTTTCATTAGGGTCCTGAGGCCTCCTGCATACCTGCATGCTTTGGCAGTTAGTGAGGAATTTGAACAGATTTTGCATTTCAGCCATTCTGTGGCTCTCTTGATTCCAAAATTTCTTCCTTAAAATTTTCAGCTGCATTGTTGCTTTAGGCTCTGTAATCTTGTTACTGCAACAACATGGATTGGAGATGCCTGCCACAATAACCAATTCTGAGACAGGGGTGAGGTGAGCAGCAAGAGTTTTATTATATATCGATATAGAGGAGACAGAGGGGAATAGATTCCTCCAAAAAACCCATCTCCCCCACTGGAGATCAGCTGAAGGCTTTTATAGAGACAGGATTATGGGTCTTAGAAGTTTGTGTTTGTTCCCCCTTGAGGTGGTCATATCTCAGATGAGTTAATCTTTTACTGATATTCTTGGGGGTATCTGACAACATCCTGGTTTTCTTGTCACAAGACAGGTGATTTGTTTGGTTTTTCATCCTTAGATCATTATCACTTGTTTTCCACCCTCCAAGGAGGAACATCAGTTAATCTTATACTTTTTGTAGAGACTGGAACCAGAGGGAAAAACAAGATCATGAGACAATGTGGCGGTTAGCAATGGGGAGTAATAATAGTGAGCCGGGCCTGTGCAGCCTCTTCCAATCCCCCCTTTTATTGAAAGTTTCTCAATCTTGGGAATCAGGGCATCACTTCTTTTCTGACTACTTCCTGCTGGTTAGGGGCATTGGCTGGGGTGAGAAACCTCCTGGTATTGACTACGGGCCATAGACAGGGGGTGAGTTAGATATGAAATTGGCTGCATCTTGGTGAGTTAGATGACTTGTGTCCCCAGAGCCTGCAAAAGGGGCATCCCGATTTACCAGGGTAAAAATTTCTCCAGCTTTAAGGGTATTTACAGTTCTTCCTGCCAATATTTTCATCAAACAGGGAACACAAAAACAAACTAGAATAATCACTATTCCTAAGGTTATTAAGGACGTTAACCAAGATCTTAGGGAAGGAAAAATGCTGGAGAACAAGCTCTATGCATCTTCTTGTCTCTATTTGGGGTCTGTCCATTTAGTTACCTTATGAATGACATCTAAACCTATTTTGACTTCTCCTGTAGTATTTATCCAATTGCAACAGGTTTTATTAATTATAGCACATACCCTTCCTGACTTTGCCAATAAGAAGTCCAAGGTTATTCTGTTGTCAAGGACCACCTCAACCAGGGAGTTCAAAGAGGTTTGTTGAGCTTTGAACGCTGTCTCTGTTCCAAGAGCTAACAGGTGAAGCGTATCTGATGAATTTCTGATAGCCATTTCCATGTGGTATACTCTTAATTCTGGGATAATCCTTCTTAGGAACCACCACCCAAACCCAATCTTCTCTAGGACAAGGTTGTTATTTATCTCTGTCACCTCCAGGGAGACAGGATCTACGGAGAAGATATCCTATCTCTTCTGAGGGACCTTTACGATCGTCTGGGTGGGTGATGGATGAATCTGAGTAGGGAAAGTTAGAAACGCCAAAGTGCATTGCTCCACATAGTGAATTCCAGTCAGACACTGGATAGCCCACGTGTAGGGTGATGCCTTTGGGATGGGGTTCTCACTTGTGGGGTACGCTTTTCCCCCACATAGAAAGGTGTACCCTGATGGGGCACACAAGGACTAATTTCCATTAGAGCTGTCTGGGATACTAGTGTTAATATGGGACCATTGGGGAATGTCTAGAGATTGATTACATAATGAGAGAAGTTGAAAATCTCGGAAAACTTGTTGGCCTACCTTTGTCCGTGGATCTTGTGATTTAATTTCCCATTTGTGCCCTGAAGTATGGTTATAGAGCTCGGTGAGAGAGAAACAGACTATAGAAAATGGGTATTGAACAAGACTTGCTTGTATCGGAGCTTTTGGGGCACTATGGGTTAAGATGCAATCGGGTATATCTTTGTTATAGTTGAAAACTGGTGCTGCTAAAGGACCTAAGGGAGCTCCTGACCGGGGGAGGTGATGGCACACCCAGCAGCTGCTAAGGTTCCTCCGGTAGCCACTTCTTGCAACATGGTGACTAGTTCATTGGATGACCAGTCCCATCCATGTGGAAGATGGGTGGTTTCTTGATACCCCAAAACAACAACTTGGATTCCCTCTCTCCTGCTGATTTCTGCATCTTGGGGTGAAACCTTTTTATACTTTACACAATAGTCTGTTCCATTGTCAGATAAGGTTATATCTGAAACCGTGATTGAAAAGTCCCGATTGTGTGACTGAGTGGTATCAGCCATAGGTGTTACCTGGGTGGAGCCGGTGGTCCTGAAGTCCCAGTTATCTGTCCTCTTTTGGGCTTATCCATTATCCACTTAACTGGAACTCCTGGAGTTAGGGATGATACTACACATGGGAGGGTTAAAGTGTCTTCAACCTGTACTGTTAGAGCTTCCCTGGCTTTTAGGACCACCAGAATTTTTCCTATCCACACTTCCTGGAGAAGTAAAAAGAAAACAAAACACAGGGTTAGGATCATTATTCTGTAAGTTTCTTGAACTTGTATTTCAGCTCTTGAATTAGAGTGCAGGAACGTGGTGGTTCTTTGATTCTTCCTCCTTTGGGGGGAGGTGCTTTCACCCTCAAGTGATGCACCCACGCAACTACTCCTGCTAATTTCAGGGACCAGTGAGTGGTCAGGAGAACTTCAAAAGGTCCTTCTCACTTAGGGGCCAGTTGATCCTCTGGGTGTTGGTTCTTCCAGGTTTTCAACAGGACTCGATCTCCTGGGTGGAACCTATGAAGAGGAATGTCAGAAGGAAAAGACAAGTGGGAAGAAGCATATTGATTAACAGTGTCTATGACTGTTCCCAGAGAACGGACCCAGTCTCTTTTCTCCACTTTAGTCATTACAGAGGTGGGGAACGTCGACTTTTTCAGGAATGGTCTTCCATATATTAATTCATAAGGATTTAACTTGAGCCTGCTTTAAGGGGCTACCTGGATTCTGAGCAGAGCAATGGGCAAAACATGTATCCTAGTGGCGTTTGTCTCTTGGCAAAGTTTTGCCAAGGTCTTTTTCAGAGTATGATTCATCTTTTCGGTTTTTCCACTTGATTGTGGTCTCCAAGCTGAAGGTAATTTCCAGTTTATATATAAAGCCTTACTGACTTCTTGTGTAATTTTTGCCATAAAACCTCCTCCATTATCACTTTGGACTGATATAGGTAGACTGAAATGAGGTATGATTTCTTTGAGTAATACTTTGGTCACTTCTTGGGCTTGTTCAGTCCAACAAGGGAAAGCCTCTACACACCCTGAGTAGGCGTCCACGAAGACCAACAGATATCTGAAGTTACCGGGTGCCTGGGGCATCACTGTGAAATCCACTTGCCAGTCTTCTCCTATGTTTATTCATCAGTGTTGGTCTCCCGGTTCCGTTGGCTGGGGCACAGACTTCGGGTTGTTTCTTGCACATAGGTGGCATCTCTTTGTAACATCCCAGATAGCTTTTAGAGGATTCGGCCCTGCGACCGCCTGTTGGATCCATTCAAGACTGGCATCTCTCCTGTAGTGAGTCCCTTCATGTGGAGCTGATACCATACCATATACTTGGGCCTCTAGTGACAGTACTTTCCCTTCAGAGTTCCTCAGCCATTCAGAAAGAGAGGCGAGGTGATAGCCCCATTCTTTAGCCCTATCCAGGTCCTGGGTGGTGTAGATGGGTGTGGGAAGGTTGACAGGGTCCAGATGAGGGATCAAGGCCATTTCTGTTCCCATCCCATCTCCTCGCATTGCAGCCTTCTTTGCCTCTGCATCCACTTTTCTGTTCCTTATTGCCTCAGGAAATTGTCCCTTCTGATGTCTGGGACAATATACTACTGCCACCTGAAGAAGGTCATTAACTGCCTTCAGGAGTTCTAGGATTTCTGGTACATGTTTTATTTCTTTGTTGGCTGATGCCAGGAGTCCCCTCTCTTTCCACAAGGCACGGTGTGAGTGAAGGACCAGATGGGCATATTTACTATCAGTATACACAGTTATGCATCTTCCTGCTCCTAGTCGCAGGGCTCGCTCAAGGGCTGAGTTCCACCTTCTGAGACGAAGTGCTCGCAGGAAGACCTCAATTCATGTCATCACTGCATATCTTGCCTTGCAACGTCCTTCATATAGAAAACTACTGCCATCTGTATACATTTCTATTTCTGGGTCAATCAAAGGGACATCTGAGAGATCTGGTCTGCTAGAATAAACTTCAATTATCTCCAAGCAATCATGTAAAGGAGCATTTTCCGAGATGGGAAGTAGGGTGACGGGGTTAAGGGAAGATATGGCCTTTAAGGTTACGTTTGGGTTATCTAGCAGGATTGCCTGATATTTTCCCATTCATCCTGCTGTGAGTCAAAGCCCCCCACTTTAGATCTAAGAGGGGTAGAACAGTATGTGGTGTATTGATTGTTGCCTTTTGTCCAAAGGTGAATTTTTCAGCTTCTTGCACCAGGTTGCATGTCACAGTCACATCTCAAAGATAGGGGGGCCATCCCCAGGTCATGCTGTTCGACTGTTTGGAAAAATAGGCCACCAGCCACCTGGATGGTCCCAAGGTTTGAGTTAGTACCCCCATAGCAATTCGCTGTCTTTCATGTACAAACAATTCAAAAGACTTTTGGAGGTCAGGTAATCCTAGTGCTGGGGCTGTCATTAATTTTCACTTAATTTTCTCAACAGCCTGTTGGCATTCTTGGGTCAATAGTAACTCTTTTTTTCTCCTTTTAGGGCCTCATATAGAAGTTTTGCCATAAGTCTGAACCCTGGTATCCAAATCTAGCAAAATCCAGCCATCCCAAGGAAACCCCTAAGCTGCTGCCTAGAGGTGGGAGGTGCCACTCACATTATAGCTTCGCGTCGGTACTGGAGGAGACCCTGTTTCCCCTGTGATATTTGAAATCCCAGATATTTTACTCACTGTTGGGATATCTGGGCTTTTTTCTTGGAAATTCGATACCCACAGGCAGCCAAATGATTCAAAACCAATATAGTATTTTGGTCTTCTTTAGTCTCACTTACTATTAGGATATCACATATTGTAAGACAAGACCTCTTTCTATCCTCAATGCCCTCAAGTCTTTGGCTAGTATTTCCCCAAAAATAGTGGGGGAATTCTTGAATTCCTGGACCAGAACTTGCCATGTGAGATGTCTCTTAGTCTTGGTTTTAATATCAGTCCATTCAAAGGCAAACAGAGGCTGACTCATGGTGTAGAGGAATGCAAAACAAAGCATTCTTTAAGTCCAATACTGGAAACCAAGCACATTGACTAGGTATAGTAACCAAGAGGGTATATGGGTTCGGCACAACTGGATGAATATCCTTTACTATTTGGTTGATTTTCCTTAAGTCTTGAACAAACTGATATTCTCCTGTCCCTGGTTTCAACACTGGTAGGATAGCGGTGTTATACAGAGACCGGCAGAATTTTAAAAGTCCAATTTCTATGTATCAGTAAACCAGTGGTGCAGTTCCTTCTAAGTCTTCTTTATGGAACGGATATTGCCTTTGGTTTATAACAGGTGCTCCGGGTTTTAAAGTTATTTTAACCAATGCAGCTGACGTAGCTCGCCCAGGCCTTTCTGATGCCCAGACCTCTGGATTCACTTTTTGTTGACTATGGAAAGGAATGCTGCTAGGTGTCATTATTTTCTCTTGCAACAGTGCCACCTGCAAGGTGCATGCATCTTTAGGCCAGATCTGCACCAGTATTCAGGATGGTTCAAAAGTGATTTGGACCTACAGTTTCAATAGGAGATCCCTCAAAAAAAGGGGGTCCAGGCATTCCAACATATAAAGGAACTCATGATATAACAATTTCTTTCCAACTTCACAATTCACTGGTTAGAGGAAGGGTCAGGTGGCAAGTTTCTCTGAGATCCCCGCCACTGCAGCAGTGTGTGGACTAAGGAGAGATTCAGTAGTGTTCAAAACTGAAAAGGCGGACCCTGTTTCCAGGATAAAGTCGATAGGGCACCCTCCCACATTTAGGGTCACCCGAGGCTCACATCAATGAAGGTTCTAGCCCCGGGCCCTGTCATTCTGTATAATCTCCCTGCGGGGGCCCCTCTTGATAGGCTTGGAGGGTAGTGGGTCACAGCCACCTTCCTCTGGCTTCCTGATACTCTCATTTCCAGTGTCCATGTTTGTTTTCACTAAGCACACTGGTCAGGTCCCAGGGGTGGCCCCATCCCATGACCTGGGATTGTCCTTCTCCTGGCCTCCTGTTTTTCCCCTGGACCTGGAAGGGCTAAGGAAGCTGCCAGTCAAGCTGCTTTTTGCTTCATTTTTTGTTTTTCCTTTAACTCTGCTACCTGATCTGTATTATTGAAAACCTTAAAAGCAACTCAAGTGATTGCCCTATGAGCATCCTGAGTCCTCCCTCTACCTTCTGTAACTTCTTCTGAATATTGTGAACACTTTGGGAAATGCAAGTCATATTTAGGAGCCGAGAATTGTTAGAATCCTCAGGAATGCATCTGTTACTCTCTCTAAGAAAGTGGACGGGTCTTTCTTTTCCCCTTGAATAACTTCCCTAAAGCTTTTGGGCTTGGGGTCCCATTCCTCACTCAGTCCAGTAATCAAACAATCCCTGTATAGTTGAAGTCTATCCACCCCCTCCTCTCAGTTCTGATCCCAACCTGGGTCTTGTGTTGGAATGACCTCCATTCCCGAAGGTCGGGTTAATGGGTTCAGATTACAGAGCCTATTGGCCTCTTTTCGAGCCTGTTCTAACACCATGCGGTTCTCCTCTGAAGTCAGTAAAGTGGTTAAAACGGCTCGTATGTCTGCCCAAGTGCGGCGGTGAGTACAGAAAATGGAGAGGAATAATTCTGTCATTCTTTTGGGTCACTCTGGTATGGGGGGTTATGATTCTTCCAATTATACAAATCGGAAGTAGCGAATGGAGTTTTGTTCCTTGAGGCTGTCCCTCAGCATCCATTCTAGCTGGAATCTCTCTTAAGGGAAATTGCCCTGCCCGAACCCCAACAGCACGCTCACCAAAAACAGTACCCTGACAAGTGTGATGGGGGGAAGACCATACCCAATGAAGCTGGACTCTTACTTTCTGATTCTCTTCCCGCATTGGTTTCTCCCAAGCTGGTGGAAGTAGAATGAGGCTCGGCCCTTCTGGCGGGGGAATCTGCCATCAATCCTCAACCCAGCCTGTCGGCTTCTACCCCACCTTCCTTATATATAAAAGAACCTGGTTAGAGGGATTCAAAGTTTGATCGAGAGACATGATAGTTTGAATATAGGGAATTTTGTCCTGTTTCATTTCCCTTCTACAAAACAAGTCAAGCTGAATAATTGTGCCATAAGCCAAAGAGCATTTTGGGGCCAATGTTCCTGATCCCCCAGCTGGTATTGGGGCCATACATTGTTACATAAGCATATCATTTTCTTCTTTGTCATAGGCTCATAGCTATACCTCTTTCAGATTGCTAGAATGCAGCCTAGAGGTGATTTGGTTGGGATAGACGGGCCTTCTCCCATAATGGGTGTTTTTCTTGAGTGCAAATTGTTACCAATGGGTGAGTCCCTCTTTTCTGAGCACAGTGGTGATTTATCATAAATGGTCTATCTGAAAATCCACCTTCTTTCTAATTATGCTCAATTCGGCCAGAATTCCCTGAATTCCTATTCTGGGTCCCCCAACCTCCTTGGAGACGTTTTTCTCAGAACAAAAAGAAAACTGGAACCAAAAATATTCGTGAAGCTGGTGACAGGCTTTATACAATTAAGGGTTAATGTGACGACGACGCAAGAACACTGGGGCTTCACAAGGACAAGTACACATAAATAACAGTAAACAAACACAAAACGTGATCCCACTGAGACGACAAAAGTGATTTTGGCAGCCGCAACCTCTCTGACAACCCCCAAGGAATTTTCACCCTGCACACTATGAACAGATAAAAATCCTGAAAGAAATGACAGAGATAATCTTGGCAGCCTCAACCTCTCAGGCAACCTTTTCAGATGACAGAGTTGATCTTGACAACCTCAACCTCCCAGACAATCCCAGAAGCATTCACACACCCTAGAACCAAGACTCTAGCATCACCAGGAGTCCCTTCTTGTGAGCTTACTCATGGGGTCAGTCATCTGGGGTGTCTCCCACCCCAGAAGTCAAGGGCTCAGTTCGCGCTCTGGAACCTTTGGGCCTGCCTTACCTGCCCTGGCCCTGAGAGCAAAATGGAGAGAAGTCGTGGACTCACCTTGGGATCCCTCCTATGCAGGCCTTGCTTTCTTTCACCCACCTCTTTTGGAGCGCTTGGGGACCAGCAGTGCCGTGGCAGACCTAGGTCTGGCCAATAGTCTCCCCAGAGGCAAATGAAACCTCTTGCAGCTGCTTATCAGGAGAGATGTTGATCAGCCCCAGTCCCTGCCCTGGGGCCACTGCATCTCAAGCAGCTGAAGCTCCCCTATGGGTCACCAAATCTGTTACTGCAACAACATGGATTGGAGCTGCCTGCTGCAATAGCCAATTCTGAGACAGGGGTGAGGTGAGCAGCAAGAGTTTTACTATATATAGATATATAGGAGACAGGGAGAAATAGATTCCTCCAAAAAACCCGTCTTCCCCATTGGAGATCAGCTGAAGGCTTTTATAGGGACAGGATTATGGGTCTTAGAAGTTTGTGTTAGTTCCCCCTTGAGGTGGTCATATCTCAGATGAGTTAATCTTTTTCTGATATTCTTGGGGGTTATCTGGTGACATCCTGGTTTTCTTGTCACAAGACAGGTGATTTGTTTAGTTTTTCATCCTCAGATCATTATCACTTGTTTTCCACCCTCCAAGGAGGAACATCAATTAATTTTAAACCTTCTGTAGAGACTGGGACTGGAGGGAAAAACAAGATCATGAGACAATGTGGCAGCTAGCAATGTGGAGTAATAATAGTAAGCTAGGCCTATGCAGCTTCTTCCAATCTGCCACCTTGAGCCAGTAAAACTGTGATTTTTTTGCCACCAGAACTGGAGGTGTTGGGGAGCTCCATCAGGCAAAGAAACCAAAAACTCATAGTTCTTACCCAATGCAATAGCAGTGTTACCAGAGAAAACTCTTTTCAGTTTTGCCTGTGGAAAATGGTGGGAGTAATGGTAATAGTAGTAGTAGTGGTAGTAGTAGTGATAGTAGTAGTAGTAGTAATAGTAACACCAGAACCTAATTTCAGGAGGTATAATACAAATAAAGATCAGCCCAAGGCCAATCCCTATAAGGTAGAGGTCAGACACTCCGCTACTCTCCAGACTTGTTATTAATTCTGACACCGTCTACTCCCCATAGCACTCTCTACTTCTCTCTTGTGTTCAATAATCATCACAATGACCATAACAGAACTCACTAACTGTACTTACAGTTAAGTGGTTTAGAAAGGAAGTAACAGGGTACAATTCTGAATCAGGATCAGAAAACATGTAGGCAGAGTCTCCCTTCTGTGCAGGCTTCCTCTCAGCCCCACCATCTATCACCACTAGCTCTGTCACAGGGCCCCTTGTAGGCCTGTCCCTGTCTTCAGAGTTACATCCTTTGACCTGTGTTACAGCTCTTTTAGGTATTTCCTTGCCTTCTTTCCTCTGCTTCTTCTCTCTTCTCTCTTGCTTTTTCTCCTTTCTACTTCTTTTGCTTTCTGTCTTCCTGCTTCTTTCTTTCTGAAAAACCTCTATGGGGTTGGCTGCATAGATATACAACTCCTTGTCAATTTCAAGGCACAGCCTCTCCCAGTGGGGGCCGCAGGCACTTTATTTGCATAGTAGGTTATAGTAACCTCATTTGCATAGTACATAATCATTTCATTTGCATAGTCTATTGACCAATTCCTGCAACATGCATACCATTCACAGGGCAGGCTGCAGCCCAGGACCAGACAAAAAGTATCAAACCACAAGTAGTTTACAACTCATCCAGGAAATGTCAATCAACGTGAACTAAAGTAACAAACCTTCTGGGGTAGAAAACTAGGGCAAAGGTAACTCCTCAGGGTTTATGGGATAAATGTCTTTCCAAAGGACCAAGGCTAAAGGCCACATGAAGGAACTTAATTCACCACAGCCTGGCACTGATAATTTTTGGAGGCTCTTAGTATTTCCAATTCCTAAGGTTGTTATTTACAAGAGAAATCACATGACCTCTTCACACTATCATTCATGAAAGTTCCTTATGTAAATGACTTTTTATTATTTCCCTTTTCTTTCTCTTTCTTTTTTTCTTAATAAGGACATTCCTTCCCCTCCCCACCACAAGCTTTTTTTTTCCTTTTTGAATGCTGTAATTGACCCACATGATACTGAGCTCGGCAATATATTCTATGTAATTTATGATTCCAAAGAGAGGGGGTTCATTTCACTGAGCATCAACCTCTTTATTAGGATTGTAAATGTTTCATTCCCTTACAGACAGATGTCTCCCTCTCATACCAAGCCATTTCATCTCATAATCAGGCTTGTGCAGCATATTCCTTATGCAAATACACAATTACCTTTTCACATTGTGGAGGGGGAAGCTAGGAATAAAGGATATAGGCAAGAACATATTATATAGGTAATGCAAAGACCTGGAGTTTAGAAAACCAAAACACACATGGCATTTCTCAAGTTGAAAAAACTGAAGAAACATTCAAGCCTCAAGTTGCAATATTGAAGGATTCTACGGGGAAAATATTAAACGACACAGGAAGTATCAAAAGAAGATGGAAGGAATATACAGAATCATAGAATCAAAAAGAACTGGTCAATTTTCAACCATTTCAGGAAGCAGCATATGATCAGGAACCAATGATAGTGAAGGAAGAAGTCCAAACTACACTAAAGGCATTGGAAAACAAGGCTTTAGGAACTGAGGGAATACTAATTGGGATATTTTCAATAAATGGATGCAGCACTGCAGTGCTCACCCATCTATGCCAAGAAAATTTGAAGAAAGCTACTTGGCCAGCTGACTGGAAGAGATCCATATTTGTGCCCATTCCAAAGAAAAGTCATCCAACAAAATGCAGAAATTATCAGACAATATTGTTAATATCACACACAAGTAAAATTTTGCTAAAAACCATTGCAGCAGTACATTGACAGGGAACTGGCAGAAATTCAAGTGGGATTCAGAAGAGGATGTGGAACAAGGGATATTACTGCTGATGTCAGATGGATCCTGGCTGGAAGCAGAGAATACCAGAAAGATGTTTACCTGTATTTTATCGACTATGCAAAGGCGTTCGACTGTGTGGATCCTAACAAATTATGGATAACATTGAGAAGAATGGGAATTTGAGAACACTTACTTGTGCTCATGAGGAACCTGTACATAGACCAAGAGGCGGCTGTTTGAACAGAACAAGGGGATACTGTGTGGCTTAAAATTATGGAAGGTGTGACTCAGAATTGTATCCTTTTGCCATACTTATTCAATCCGTATGATGAGCAAATAATCCAAGACTCTGGACTATATGAAGAACATCACATCAGGATTGAAGGAAGACTCATTAACAACCTGTGATATGCAGATGACACAAACTTGCTTGCTGAAAGTGAAGAGAACTTGAAGTGTTTACAATCAAGATCAAAGACTACAGCCTTCAGTATGGATTACACCTCAACAAAAGGAAACAAAATCCTCACAGCTGGACCAAGAAGCAACATCATGATACATGGGGAAAAGATTGAAGTTGTCAAGGATTTCATTATACTTGGATCCATAATCAACGCCCATGGAAGCAGCAGTCAAGAAATCAAATGACATATTACATTGGGCAAATTTGCTGCAAAAAACTTGTTTAGTGTTAAAAAGCAAAGAAGTCACTTTAAGGACTAAGGTGCTCCTGACCCAAGCCATGGTATTTTCAATTGCCTCATATGCATGGGAAAGCTGGACAGTGAATAAGGAAGGCCAAAGAATTGATGTCTTTGAATTATGGTGTTGGCAAAGAATATTAATAAAACCATTGACTTCCAAAAGAGCAAACAAATCTGTCTTAGAAATAGTACAACTGGAATGTTCCTTGGAAGGGAGGATGGCAAGACTTTGTCCCACACACTTTGAACATGTTATTAGGAGGGACCAGTCCCTGAAGAAGGACATCATGCTTGGTAAAGTAGAGGGTCAGTGAAAAAGAGGAAGACCCTTAACGAGATGGATTGACAGTGGCTGCAACAATGGGCTCAAGCATGACAATGATTGTGAGGATGGCACAGGACCAGGCAGTGTTTCATTCTATTGTACATAGTGTGGCTATGAATTGGAATCAACTTGGCAGCACCTAACAACAATGTGGAAATTTTATTGTTTGGGACACTTCATGTAGCACCCAGTTCTCTCAACACCTTAATTCTTTTTTAAAAATTTTCTTTATTTTTGGTTTTCTTTTCTCCTTTTTCTGTTTGCAAAATGTGTAAATTCTCTCTGGGATATAGACTATTTTCCCCTTTGGAGTGCTATAATTATAGTATATATGAAGTTGAATCTTAGTCATATTAGAATAATTAACATTTTATTTAATTTGTAATCTAAAAGAAATCATTTACTAAAAACTTCTCAAAAGATTAATACAGTTATTATTTTTATAGTGTTTTGTAATTTTCAAACAACATACATGAACCTTATGAAATTTTACCAACAGGTTGGATTGGTAGGTCTAAGTTCTCTCACTATGTAGATGAGAAAACTGAAGGGAAGAAGGTAGGTAGTTTGCCTAAATTTAAACAACTTGCAGGTGACTAAACCAGGATGAAGAGAATGTATTTTTAACTCTGGAAGTTCCTTCTTATGGTCAACAACACCCAAAGCAAACATGAAGCTCCAATATCTTCCCACTACAACCAAACTAACATTTGGTGAATTGGCATTACGTAGTACACTTGAATTTGGGCCATGACCAGCTTCACTGAAGAACTAACAAGGAAGCCAGTCTTCTCCCCAGCTACAAAGGAAGGCTAAATGCACAACAGCACCAGGTTCTTCTTTGTTGTTATTGTTAGCTGCCATCTAGTTGGCCTCTGATTCATGGTGACTCCATGTACAATGGAATGAAATGTTATTTGTTCCTGCCCATCCCTGCGATCAGTTGCAGATAGGACTGTTGTGATCCATAGGGTTTTCGTTGGCTGATTTTCAGAAGTAGATCACCAGGCCTTTTTTCCTAGTCCATCTTAGCCTGGAAGCTCTGCTGAAACCTGTTCAGCATCATAGCAACACACATCCGCTGCGTACAGATGGTTGGTGGCTGTGCATGAAGCTCATTGACTGAAATCGAACCTTTCTCGCCTGCATGTAAGGCAAGAATTCTGCCACTTTGAGGCAGGCAGCCTCAGAGTCCAAGCCTTCTAACAGACACCTGCTCTGGCTTATCCTCCTACACAGAGCAGAATAGTCCGCACATTGTTCTGAAATTGTCCTTGACGAGACAACCACAGAATGGGCCGTAGATGACCTCAACCAGTTTTAACAGGTTTTCAATGCCATGTTGGCGTGTTAAGTGACCTGTCAGCTCCTTAAGCAAAAAATACATACAAGCACCCCACCTCTGGGCAGAGACTTAACATTCTAATAAAGGAAAATTGACCTCTTCCTCCATCCCAGAGAATCGAACTCTTGTCTAGAGAAAATGCATAGTCATCCCCAAGCCCTGAGCTCCTGCATAAAGATCAATCTGGAATATTCATGATGAATTTGCATTTCTTTGTCTGCTCTCTGTAAAAGCTCACTTCCCCAAGCTACCTGTGAGCAGTCTTGGAGGCAGCAGCCCCGACTGGTCCTTTCCTTACACAACAAAAGTGCCTTTCTTCTCTCCCACCTCAGCCTCTTGTTTATTGGCTGTAACAAGTCATGCCAAGCAAAACCTGGGGTTTCCACCTGGCAACAAGTTAACTTCCCCTGTACCAGGTAGCCTCTTCTTTAGTCATGTAAATTTCTTTTCCCCTCACAGACATGTGTCGCTCAATCTTTGTCAAATTTATCTTGCACTTTGTCTTGTGCAGCATGTTCCTAGTTATGTCTTCCAATTGTAACCCAGGAGCACAGGATTATGAGCACAAATATACCATCTAGGTAATCATAGAAATAAGCTCCAGCTTCTAGCACAGGTGGACTCAGTTTCTACTCTTCTATTGGCTTCAGGTGTATATCTTCTATCTCTGTTTTACAAATGTGGGACTGGAAAGGTCATTGGTGTTCATGTGTTATGACAACAGTAAGTGATTTCAAACATAATAAACATTGAAATACAAGTCCACCATATTCTAATCCCAATTCAACAATAACACAAACTTATAGAAAAGTAGCAAACATAATTAAAAGGCTTACCATAGACTTTCATCAAATTTCACAAAAGTTCACATTTTAAAATGTGCACTTTATCATTCTCTTCCTGATGATACATGGTGAAGTACTAACCCTCCAATACCTGTGACTATGACCTTATTTGGTCTTTGCAGATGTAATCGAGCTAAGATGTAGTCATTAGGGTGGGTTCTAATACAATATAACTGGTGTCCTTATAAAAAGAGCAGATAAGACACAGAGACAGATGTAGAGGGAAGACGAATATGTGACAAAGAGTCATGCTGCTACAAGCCAAGGAACACCTGGGGCTATTAGAAGATGGAAGAATCAAGGAAAGATCTTTCCCTAT
The DNA here is from genome assembly GCF_000243295.1 of Trichechus manatus latirostris. NCBI lineage: Eukaryota > Metazoa > Chordata > Mammalia > Sirenia > Trichechidae > Trichechus > Trichechus manatus. The sequence continues at coordinate 3,797,128 of NW_004444116.1, forward strand.
AACTTTCAGAGAGGGCATGGCCTTACTGACACCCTGCATTAGGACTTCTAGCCTCCAGAATTTTGAGACAATAAATTATTTTGCTTTAAGCCACCCAGTTTGTGGTCCTTTATTATGGCAGTCCTATGAGAATAATATAGCAAGGAAATAGATTTTCCCCTAGAGTCTACAGAAGGAAGCCCTGGGGACTCATTTTAGACTTCTGACCTCAGAACTGAAAGCTAATAAATCTGTGATATTTTAAGGCATTAAGTTTTGGTAATTTGTAACAACAGTAATGGGAAACTAATACAATTGACATTATAGTCGAAGGGATAGCTTTACTTTCTATCCCATGTATGTATCTATCAATTATCTATCTGTCTGTCTGTCTATCTATCTATCTTCTATCTATTTATTTTAATATAGACTCATCAATTCCTATTTTAGTCTATCATCATTTTGATATCAAACTGTCACTGATTTGGCTTATAGGAACCCCTTTCAGATGGTTTCTGTATCCTTTTGATATGTCTCCATACTTCTTAGAACATTTCTTTATTTTCTGGAAGGCAAGATGTTCTTGCCTAATCACATACTTTCTCTTGGGAGATTTGTCTAACTTGGGGCACAAGTTCACCCTATGAACAGAGAAGTGAGGTTCCCTAATCAACAACTCACCAAAATGTCATTCATTCTCATAATGAATTATCCCTGGGTAGACAAAACGAAGAGACGGTAACTCTTGTTATGGTAACTCATTGTGAACCAAATATTCATTAGTTACAAGATTCCATCCTTGACTCTTCCAAGATATGAAAAATTTTTACATAGTGCATATGAATGGGACAATACTGAAGAACAGTAACTGGGATTAGGGAGCCATTTATGGTAGAACTGTAAATTCTTGAAATTTGAAGACTTTAAAAATTCTCCTTGACGTCTTATAAATTGTTCCATTTTAAATCCAGGTTGGTAAGTTAATACTAGTGAGAAATTGATTCACCCACCCCTACACTTTTTATCCTACCAAAAACACAATAAGAATAGGTAGCTGAGGGGAGGGATCTTTGAACATTTTTGAAGACTAAGCCTACTGGGCTTCAGAAAGATATGTCTACTTGAGAGAACATTGACTATTGATATAGGCATGTTCTTAACTGCTGAGCTTCTCAAATGATGATCCCTGATTTCAACATGTGTAAAAAGACTTTGATCCTCTCAGACTTTGAGATTGCTGAGCAGGGCCTAGACCCGTCTCCTTCAGCCAAGAGCAGTCTTGTACATTTCTACTATATATGTGTAATGACATGAAAATGTTTGGGAAGCACTGTGTATCCTTCCCCATCAACCACCCCCACTGATGATCTATATTGGTTGCCAGGTGCTGATCTAGGCTCCAAGAAGAACATTCCCTTGTTTGTTGTGGAATAGGAGGGTCCTGGCAACCTGAGGTAGATCTGGTCCTATGGAAGACTGCTTGGTGCTCTGGAGTTTTGCTTTATACAAGTCCTGGAGAAACTGAGTTAGGCCATGTCAGTTATTCTTGTAGAAGTAAAAGTCATTCCAGATTACTATGGCTTAATATTGGAGATGGTGGTAAGTACAGTTGTATTTGTATTTTTTAATTGTTAAAAGCCAACTTTTATGTAAACACGGGATAAAGAGTTGACCATAAGAGTTTCTGCTCCAGTTGAAGACAAATATAAAGTTTTTGATAAAGTTCCAGTTGCCATAGAGTCAGTTCCGACTCATGGCAACCGTATATGCATCAGAGTAGGACTGTGGTCAAGGTTTTTTTTTTAAACATTCAAATTTTTATTTATGCATGTTATATGTTAAAATATTTTTCAAAAAAAATTTAACAAGAGAAGTGTCATTGTTTCACATTTTTTAAAACTGTACTTTAGGTGAAGGTTTACAGAACAAAAAAACTTCTCATTAAACAGTACTCGTATTGTTTTATGACACTGATTAACAACCCCATGACATGTCAATGTTCTCCCTTCTCGACCTTAGGTTCCCTGTTACCTGCTTTCCTGTCCCCTCCTGACTTCTAGTCCTTGCCCCTGGGCTGGTGTGCACCTTTAGTCTCGTTTTGTTTTATGGGGCTGTCTAATCTTTGGCTGAAGGGTGAACCTCAGGAGTGACTTCATTACTGAGCTAAAAGGCTGTCCAGGGGCCATACTCTCAGGGTTTCTGTAGTCTCTGTCAAGCCAGTAAGTTTGGTCTTTTTTTGTGAGTTAGAATTTTGTTCTACTATTTTCTCCAGCTCTGTCTAGGACCCTCTATAGTGATCCCTGTCAAGGCAGTCAGTGGTGGTAGCTGGGCACCATCTGGTTGTACTGGACTCAGTCTGGTGGAGGCTGTGGTAGTTGTGGTCCATTAGTCCTTTGGACTAATCTTTCCCTTGTGCCTTTAGTTTTCTTCATTCTCCCTTGCTCCCAAAGGTGTGAGACCAGTGGAGTATTTTAGCAGCTCACAAGCTTTGAAGACCCCAAATGCTACTCACCAAAGTAGAATGTAGAACATTTTCTTTATAAACTATGATACACCAATTGAGCTAGATGTTCCCTGAAACCATGGTCCCTACAGCCCTCAGCCCAGCAATTCGGTCCCTCAGGGAGTTTGGATGTGTCTATGGAGCTTCCATGACCTTGCCTTGTACAAGTTGTGCTGGCTTCCCCTTCACCAAAGTATTGTATACTGTCTTACCCTTCACCAAAGTTACCACTTAATTTATTGTCTATTTAGTGTTTTTCCATCCCTACCTCTCCCCTCCCTTATAACCATCAAAGATTGTTTCTTTTTGTGTGTAAAACTTTTCATGAGTTTTTACAGTAGTAGTCTCATACAATATTTGTCCTTTTGTGATTGACTTATTTCACTCAGCATAATGCCCTCTAGATTCCTCCATGTTACGAGATGCTTCACAGATTCATCAGTGTTCTTTTTCGTCATGTGTATGTACCATAGTTTATCCATTCATCTGTTGGTGGGTGTCTAGGTTGTTTCCATCTTTTTGCTATTCTAAACAATGCTGCAATGAACATGGGTGTGCATATGTCTACTCATGTGACAACTCTTATTTCTCTAGGATATATTCCTAGGAGTGGGATTGCTGGATCATGTGGTATTTCTATTTCTAGCTTTCTGAGGAAGCACCATATCATTTTCCAAAACAGTTGTATCATTTTACATTCCCACCAGCAGTGCATAATGGTTCCCATCTCCCTGCAGCAACATTTGTCACTTTCTGTTTTTTTTGATTCATACCATTAATGCCTGGGTGAGATGGTATCGCATTGTAGTTTTGATTTGCATTTCTCTGATTAGTGATTGTGAGCATTTCCTCTTGTGTCTGTTAGCTGCTTTAATGTCTTCTTCGGTGAAATGTCTGTTCATTTCCTTTAAATTGGATTATTTGTCTTTTTGTTGTAGAGGTGTTGGATTTTCCTGTAGATTTTAGAGTTTAGAACTTTGTCGGATTTGTAATAGCCAATTTTTTTTTTTGCCAGTCTGTCAGTTCTCTTTTTACTCTTTTGGTGAAGTTTTTTGATAAGCGTAAGTGTTTAATTTTTAGAAGATCTCAGTTGTCTAGCATATCTTCTAGAGCAGAGGGTTTTTAATCACTGATTTTTGGGAAGTAAATCATTTTGCTTTTCTTGCAAGGAGCCTCTGGGTAGACACAAATTGCCAAACTTTCAGTCAGCAGCTAAGCACGTTAACCATTTGTACCACCCAGGGACACTTGATTAAAAAAGAATATGAAGACCTAGAATCATTTTTAATAGAGTCTAGCCTTGAGAACAAGCCATCAAGAGCTCTAAAAGCAACCTAATTTTAAAATAGACACTTTAGAAAAAGAATGGAAAGGAAAAAAATCTTAATGTTCGTGGTGAGTTAAGTTGATGGCTAGTTTTAAAATTAGGATTCAGTTACTGAAGATGTGTTCAAGTCCTTCCATTCAACAACTTAAGATAGAAGTAAAATGTGATTAAGATGAAAATCTCAGTTTTTAGAAAAGCCTAAAACTGCTGGCAAAGGAATCTCAAGGATGGGATGACAAATTGAGCAAACTTAGTAAACAGAAAAGATATTTGAATTCTTGGAATAAGTGCTAAATTATAAGGAAAGTAAGACCAAACACCTGAGTGAACAATTGGTGGATCTTCCGACAGTACTTGGAGAAGATTAAATGGATGACAGTCACTTAGAAATGGAGAAAATGAAATCAGAAAGTGGGTACTACTAATCAGTCAAAAGATGCTTTAAGGAAATGGATTTATGTTTCTTTAAACACTCTTGATGGGGAAAGATACAAAATGTAAATTAAATTATTTGAAGAATATCAAATCATTGAAGCCTCTAAAAATTACATTAAAAATTTTCAGAATGAGTCATGCATCTTTGCCAGTCAGAAAATGCAGTTTGAAAGTGAGGCTCAAAATCTTCATTTTATTTTTTTATTTTTACTTTACTTTTGCTTTTGTTACCCTCATATTACATTTGGTCTTTACAGAAATATTAATTAAGCTCATTTTCAACTTAAGTCCAACAAATATACCTTTACTTTCTTTCTTTTTTTTTTAAATAATATTTTATTGTTTTTGGTGGAAGTTTACACAACAAATTAAGTTCCCATTTGACAATTTCTACACAAATTGTTCAGTGACATTAGTTACATTTTCATAATGTCTCAACTTTCTCTTTAATTGCATTCTTGTTGTTCCATTTCTAGTACTCTAGTTTCCCTGCCCCCTTATTTTCTCATCTTTGGTTTAAAGTAATTGTTGACCTTTTGGTCTCATACAGAATTTTTTTTAACAGAGCACCACACTCATGGATAATAAACTTTATTTTGTGTGCCAATCTGTTATTTTGCTAAAAGGTGACCTCAGGGTATATGTTTGGTTTGATTTAGGAAATGATATTGGAATTATTTACTCCCTATCCTTGAACATAGAGAATGTGACCCAGATGGAGCTGGATTCACAAGGATACATCGACTAGGCCCTGCGGTATAAAGACAATAGCTAAGATAATCTTGGAAAATCTCTTTTAGGGAAACTTTCACAAAAAGCCGATCAAACACAACACAAAAGACTTTCCACTCTTATCTTTTTCTATTAGCATTTAGTGAATAGAAATTTGTTGGACCAATGAAGACCCTCCTGACTCTCGTTACTGAAACTTGTACCAATGATTGTTAAGAAAGACAATTCAAAATGTAGGATCACAGTTTCTAGCCAATCTGAAAAGGCTAAGCTTTCAATGGTTTTGCCCATTTGTAATGTTAATATATACTGATGACTCTGTAATGTTCTTTTGACTTGGGCAGACATGGCTGTGGCAGCATGCTTGTCCATTTTCCCATTCTTGCCTATTCTGTAATATTCTTTGGACTCGGGCAGACATGGGTCTAGCAGCATGCTTGTCTGTTTTCCCACTTCTGTCCTTTTGAATATATGCAGAATAAAACTTACTTTTTGCTTCACTAAACTTTATGATGTTCTTCCCCATAATAGGTTCGAGATTTAAAGAATATCTCAGGGTGATAGTCTCAGGGAGTCCTCTAGTCTTAACCAGTATAATAAGACTGAACTTTTTAAGAATTTGAGTTCTGGTCCATGTTTTTCTCTTATTTTATCAGGGTCCATCTATTGTGGCCCTGATCAGAATGGCAGGTAGTGAGAGCCGGGCACCATCTAGTTCTTCTGGTCTCAAGGTAGATGAGGCACAAAATGCTCATTTTAAAGTTAGAGTAATTTATAAACTATTTTGAGAAGCTGGAATAAAACTTTACAGATTATTTGTAATAGAAGGAATTAATTACATAGATAGCAACTTTTCAAAGCAGATGAAAAGATCAGATATGCACAAGAGATATTTACAAAAAACAAGCCAAAAATTTTAAAGAAAAACTGGAAATAATTACTTATTCCTTTAAAGGACACATTTCCCAAAAGAAAATAAAGCTTGTAATAGTTGATTTACAGTTCAGTGTACTCAAAGAAAACTCAATGACTTAAGATAATCCAGAAGACCAGATACCAGCAAACATTTTCTGTTTGTAGGACAGAAAGTAAATATTTTAGGCTTTGTAGTCCTAGAGGCAAAATTGGGAATTTTGAAATCACTTATATAACAAGAGAGAAAACAAATACCCTCAAATTTTTTTATTGGCTAAAATACAAAAAACTGTCAATAGCAAATGCTAAGAAGGATGCAGAGCAAGAGAAACTCTCATTTGTTGCTGGTGGGGATATTAATACACTCATGTTGGAAGACAGCCTGGCCCCCATTACAATCTAGTGGATTCCGACTCATAGCCACCCTATAGGACAGAGTAGAACTGCCCCATAGGATTTCCAAGGCTGTAATCTTTATGGAAGCAGACTGCCACATCTTTCTCCCAAGGAACAGCTGGTAGGTTCGAACTGAAACCATTTTGGTTAGCAGCTGAGCGCAGGCAGTCCCTTATAAAGTCGCATATACACTTACCATACAACCCAGCAATCATATTCCTTCCTAGGTATCAAACCCAGTGTTTTAGGCTGGGTTCTCTAGAAAAACAAAACCAGTAAAGCATATGAATATATAAATATGGATTTATATTGAGGAAACGACTCAACGTGGTTGTAGAGGCTGGAAAGTCCCAAGTCCGTGGGTCAGGCTGGAAACTTCTCCTGAATCAAATAGCCACAGGGGCTGGAGAACCCAAGATTGGCAGGTCAGACAGCAGGGCTCTTGCTCACAGGCTGCGAAGTCCAAAGAAAATCGACAGGCAAGATGGCAGGTAAGCGCTACCTCAAGTCTCAAGAATCAGAGGTCAGGTGAACTGGGGCCAGCTGCAAGGATCTAGAGCCAGCAAAAGCCAGAGCCTTGTCAGAGAATAAACTTATACTCAATGCAGACCACACCCCCAAGGAAATTTCCTTTCATTGACTACTCACAGCAGATCCCATCATGGAGGTCATCTCATTATATCAACTCTCATCATGGAAATGATCACATCATCATATGACTGCCAAACTATATCATAACTGCCAAACCACTGAGAATTATGGCCAAGCCAAGTTGACACAAAACCTTAACGGTCACAAGGTGTAACACATACTGATATTCATCAGTAGGTACTTCAAGTTTTCTTCACTTTCAACAAGCAAAGTTGTTTCATCTGCATATAGCAGGATGTTAATGAGTCTTCCATCAATCCTGATAACTCGTTTTTCTTCATATAGTCTACTTAATCAGATTATTTGCTCAGCATACAGATTGAATAAGTATGCTGAAAAGATATAACCATGACATAGACCTTTCTTGATTTTAAACCACACAGTTTCCTCTTGTTTCGCATTTTCTTGGATCATGTTTCTGTGGAATGGGCACAAATATGGACATCTCATCCAATCAATTGGCCAGGTAGTTGTCTTCCAAATTTCTTGGCATAGACAAGTGAGAGCTGTTTTGATTACAGTGGCTTATGTTTTGATATCGGGGAGTATGAGACCTCCTGCTTTGTTCTTTTTCTTCACTATTGCTTTGGCTATTTGGGGTTACTTTCTTTTCCATATGAAGTTGGTCATTAGTTTTCCATTTCAGTAAAGAATGTTGTTGGGATTTGTACTGAGATTGCTTTGTATCTGTAGATTGCTTTAGGTAGAATTGATATTTTCTCTATATTGAGTCTTTCAATCCATGGGCACAGGCTGTCTTTCCATTTTTGTAGGTCTCTTTTAATCTCTTACAGTAGTGTTTTATAATTTTTATTGTATGTCTTTTATGTCCCTGGTTAGTTTAATTCCTAGGTATTTTATCAGTTTGGGGGGTATTGTAAATTGTACTGTTTTCCTGATTTCTTTTTCAGAGTTGTCTTTGTTAGTGTATAGGAACCCAACTGATTTTTATGCATTGATCTTGTACCCTGCAACATTGCTAAATTCTTCTGTTAGTTCCAGTAGTTTTCTTGTGGAATCTTTAGGGTCTTCTATATATGGGATCATGCCACCTGCAAATATAGTTTTACTTCTTCCTTTTTGAACTGGATACCTTTTATTTCTCTTTCTTGTCTTACTGCTCTGGCTAGAACTCCATTACAATGTTGAGTAAGAGTCATGAAAATGGGCATCCTTGTGTTGTTCTGTTCTCAAAGGGAAGGCTCTCAGCCTTTCTCTGTTGTGTATAATGTTCGCTGTTGCTTTTACATATATGTCCCTAATTAATTTGAGAAATTTCCTTTCTATTCCTATTTTTTCTGAGAGTTTTTATCAGGAAGTGGTGTTGAATTTTCTCAAATGTCTTTTCTGCATCAAGTGATATGATCTTATGACTCTTTTCCTTTGATTTATTTATGAGGTGGATTACATTGATTGATTTACTAATGTTGAATCATTCCTGTAATCCTGGTATAAATCCCACTTGATCATACTGTATGATTTTTTTCTTTTTTATATTTTGCTGAAGTCTGGAGGCTAGAATTATTGAATTTTTTTGCACTGTGTTTATAAGGGATATTGGTCTGTTATTTTCTTTTTTGTGTTGTCTTTGTCTTGTTTAGGTATCAGAGGTATGCTGGCTTCATAGAAAGAATTTTAGTGTTCCTTCCTCTTTTATGTTTTTGAAGAGGTTGAGTAAGATTGGTGTCAACTATTCTTTGAATGTTTGGTAGAATCCTCCAGTGTAGTCATCTGGTCCTGGAATTTTTTTTTTGGCAGTTTTTTGATGACATCTTCAATCTCTTCTTTTGTAATGGATCTGTTTAAATTTTCTCCCTTTTTGTGTTAGTTTGGGTAGGTAGTGTCTTTCTAGGAATTAGTCCATTTCACCTAGGTTTTCAAATTTGTTGGAGTACAATTTGTCATTGTAACTAGTTATGATCTTCTTTATCTCTGTTGGGTTGATAGTAATGTCACCAATTTCATTTCTTAATTTGGTTTTTGCCTCTTCTGTTTTTTTTCTTTTGTCAGTCTAGCCAGTGGTTTGTACATTTTATGGATCCTTTCAAGGACCCAGCTTCTGGTTTTGTAAATTTTTTTAATCGTTTTTCTATTTTCATCTTCATTTGTATCCTTTCTTCTGATACTTTTTGGCTTATTTTGCTCTTCCTTTTCTATTCAAGTTGTTGGTTTAAGTTAATAATTTTGAATCTTCTTTTTTAATGTAGGCATTTATTTATTTATTGTTGTAGTTTAAATGAAGTTTACATTTCAAGTTAGTCTCCCACACAAAAATTTATACATACATTATTATGTGATCCAAATTACTCTCCCCATACTGTGACAGCACACTCCTCCTTTCCACCCCTGATTCCCCATGTCCATTCAACTAGCTCCTAACTCTCTCTGTCTTCCCATCTCACTGCCGGACAGAAGCTGCCCATTTAGTCTCTTGTATCTACTTGAGCTAAGAGGCCCACTCCTCACGAGTATCACTTTATATCCCACAGTCCAATCCCTGTCTGAAGAGTTGGCCTCGGAAATTGTTTTAGTTCTGGGCTGATAGAGAATCCCAGGGCCATGCTTTCTGGGGTTCCTCCAGTCTCAT
>NW_004444116.1:3810040-3813501 GCF_000243295.1 Trichechus manatus latirostris
TCTATCTCTCTTTTTAGTGCTGTTAGAGTTTGTTTTATGTATTTTGGAGCCCTGTCTTTGGGTGGGTAAATATTTATTATAGTTATGTCCTCCTGGTGTATTAACCCTTTGATCATTATATAGTGTCTTTCCTTATCCTTTGTGGTGGATTTTACTTGAAAGTCTGTTTTGTCAGAAATTAATATTGCCATGCCTGCTCTTTTTTGAGTGTTGTTTGCTTAATATATTTTTCTCCATCCTTTGAGTTTTAGTTTGTTTGTGTCTTTAAGTCTAAGGTGTGTCTCTTGTAGGCAGCATATAGACAGATCGTGTTTTTTTAACCAATCTGCCCTTCTCTGTCTCTTTATCGGTGCATGTTGTCTGTTTACATTCAACCTAATTATTGATATATATGAGTTTAGTGCTGTTATTTTGATGTCTTTTTTTGTGTGTTGTTGGCAGTTTCTGTGTTCTACTTAATTTTCTGTGCTGAGTCGTTTTTCTTTATGTGTTTTTTTTCCATCTTTTTCATTGTTGTTGATTTTGTACTTGCTGAGTCTTTATATTTTTCTAGTTTTTTTATTTTGACTTGTAGGATTGTTAGTTTCCTTTGTGGTTACCTTAATATTTACCCCTGTTTTTCTAAGTGTGTACCTGTCTTTTTTTTCTTTATATTGCTTTTACTTCCTCTCCATACAAGAAATCTATGTCCACATTATTTAAGTCCCTCTTTTTTGTTTTAATGTTTTCATTTTTCACATATTGACATCTGTTTCCTTATTTTCTGTGTTTGAGCTTTGATTTATTTTTGTGACTTCCCTATCTGGGTTGACATCTGGTTGCTCTGTCCGGTGTTGTAGTCTTTGGTTGTTAACTGATATTATTGATTTTCTAACTGGAGGACTCCCTTTAATATTTCTTCTAATTTTGGTTTGCTTTTGCAAATTCCCTAAAATTCTATTTATCTGGAAATGTCCTAATTTCCCCATCATATTTGGGAGACAGTTTTGCTGCATATATAGTTCTTGACTGGCAATTTTTTTTCCTTCATTATATATGTCATCCCATTGCCTTCTTGCCTGCATGGTTGTCCGAGCTTATTCTTATTGACTCTCCTTTGTAGATGACTTTTCGTTTATCCCTAGCCACTCTTAAAATTCTCTCTTTATCTTTGGTTTTGGCAAGTTTATTATAATATGTCCTGGTGACTTTCTTTTGGGATCTACCTTATGTGGGTTTCGATAAGCATCTTCGATAGATATCTTGTCAACTTTCATGATATCAGGGAAGTTTTCTGCCAACAAATTTTCAACAATTCTCTCTGTATTTTCTGTTATCGCCCCCATTCTAGTACTCCAATCACTTGTAGGTTATTCTTCTTGATGTAATCCAACATAATTCATAGGGTTTCTTCATTTTTTTAAATCATTTTATCTGATTTTTCCTCAAATAAGTTGGTGCCAAGTGCTTGATCTTTAGTCTCACTAATTCTGACTTCCATTGCCTTAATTCCACTCCTGTGACTTTCTATTGAGTTGTCTAATTCTGACATTTTATTGTTGATCTTCTGGATTTCTAATTGCTGTCTGTCTATGGATTCTTGCACCCTGTTAAATTTGTCATTATGGTCTTCTCGAATCTTTTTAATTTCCTCCATTAAGTGTTCTGCATTTTGCTTAATTTGCTTCCTAATCTCTTAAAGAGTTCTGTATATTAATCTTTTGTATTCTGCCTCCAGTGATTCCAAGAAATTTTGTTCCTCTTAAAAATTTCTGGATTCTTTATTTTGGGAGCTAGCTGAAGCCATCATGGACTGCCTCTTTATGTGATTTGATATTGACTGTTGTCTCCGAGCCATCAGTAAATTATTATATTTATTTATTTTATGTTTGCTTACTGTGTCCTAGCTTCTTGTTTTGTTTTGATATGCCCAAATAGGCTGCTTGTGTGTTCTCATATGATTATTGGCACATTTGAAGCTCTAATGTCCTCTCACCAGGTGGTTAGATCTGTTACTAGGTATGTGAGCTCAGGAGTCCACCCACTCCTCCTGTATGGATTCAGCTTAGGTGCCCAGGTAGTCAGCCACCAAGTGTGTGGTGCAGGCTCTCTCCTACACTCCTGGACAGGCATGGGTTATTGGTGTAGGCACAGGCATCTGGCTGCAGCCAGGGGGACACCTGAGCAGGGCAGGGTGCTGACGGCCACCCCCGAGTGTCTGGGAGGAAGGTGTGTCCCTGTTCCCTAGAGCACATAGGTGGTTGGGTTTTGCAGCCAGACTATGAGCACCTAGTGCTGTTGGCTGTAAGGACTGGGGGGCACCTCTTACTATTGGGCCCCCGTAGCAGGTGGCTAGGTGGCTTGGATGGAGCCACCAGTCCTCAGGCCCCTGATGTGGGTAGGTGAAGACCCTGCTTAATTGGCAGAGCCGTGTGAAATATCACAAACCTGCCACTTCACACCTGAAATAGTTGAAGTTAGACTTTGGGTATATGCCCGGTTGTACTGCGGTAATGAAGGTCTACGCTGTTGAAATGGGCCCACACTAGTCTATGGAGAGGGAAAGGCACTCAAAGTCCATGGAACCCTTATGCCTGTGCCAAGACAAAGGAGCTGTGCCTACCCTGAGTTTGTGGCTTAGGGGAGACAGCAGATTATTTTTTTCCGTTTGTTAATTTGTTCACTCTCCAAGGCCAGGATATAATGGCTCAGGGCGTGTGACGGATCCTACTTCCAGCCCAGGGGACTCGGCAATTGCTGAAGCCCGTCAGGGACCCAATGCAGAGCGAGAAGCGGAGAGGTAAATGGGAGAGAGGTTTTTCTCTAAGGGTGGTGTTTTTGATCCGCACAGTAGGCCAGATGCAAGTGCTTATGTTTGCCAATCGAGGCCTGCTTCTCACTGGTTCTAGGTGGCTGAGTAGACTCTCTGCTGCTGGGTATCTCCTGGCGCAGAATACGCCTCCAGAGCAACACTACTTGCCTGCCTCACCACTTATCCATGATCTGATCAGGCCTGAAGTTCTCAGGCTCTCACCAGGTCACATCTGGCAACTCCTTGCTGCTTGCGAACCGTCTCTCCCTCCCCTGGCCACTCAGTCAGGATCAGCTTTGCCTTTGATGTTCAGGGCTCCTAGATTGTCATATATAATTGATTCACTTGTTTTTTCTGGTCTTTGTGGTAAGCGGATCTACCAGAAAGGTCTGACTATTCTGCCATCTTGGCCCCGTCTCTCTAATGTAGGCATTTATTGCTATGAATTTAACTCTAAGTATTGCTTTTGCTGTGTCCCAAAGGTTTTGGTATGTTGTGTTTTAATTTTTGTTTGATTCTAGGAATTTTTTTTTTTTTAATTTATTGTACATCAGGTGAAGGCTTACCGAACAAACTGTTTCTCATGAAACAGTAGTACACATGTTGTTTTATGACATTGGTTAACAACCCCACAACATATTAACCCTCTAACTTCTCAACTGTTTTTTTT
>NW_004444116.1:3819453-3861266 GCF_000243295.1 Trichechus manatus latirostris
AAACAGAGTTGTATCCAAGTGTTTGTCTTCAATTCCACTGATCCTGTCTTCCACCATTTCAAATCTGCTTCTCAACCCTTCTAGGACATCATCCATTTCTGAAATCTTGTTGTTTATCTTTGGATTTCTAATTGTTGTCTTTGTATAATTTCTAGTTGTTAATTTATTTTGGCATTTTTTTCTTGCACCATCTTCCTGAATTCTTCCAATTTTTTATCTGTATTTTCCATGAATTTGTCTATTTTTTCCTCATGTTTGTCAGCTTTTTGCCTCTGTTCTTGGAGAATTCCGAATATTAGAGATTTGAATTCCCTCTCAGGTACTTCTAGTGCATTGTCTTCCACAGGAGAGTCATCTGGTGTTTTATTTTGGACGCCTACTGGAACCATCCTGTCCAGTTTTTGTGAATGTTTTGATATTGTCTGCTGTTTTGGGGGCATTCAGTAGTTATTTTTCTCATTTATTGAGTGTAGATTTGTTTGTTTCATCCCTTTTTTTAAAAAAAAGTTTGCGTATGTCTGAGCAGGCAGACTGTGTGTTCTTTGTTGTTTGCTCGTCTGTGTGCTCAATACTTTTCGCCTCCTTCTCCAACTGGCAGAGTCAGTCACTCAGATATGGTACAGCAGGGCAGGTCTAACTGAAGAAGAGTCACTGGGACGGGTTGTTTGTGACACTTACTACAGCCACCACGGTAATCAGTGCAGGGCAGGTTCCAGTAGGCCATGCCTGTGCTGCTTGTTGGTGTGATGTCAAGCGCAGGGTGCAGGTAGGCAGGATGCAGTGGGGAGATTGTTATGTGTGGAGCTAGGATGGATTTGGGAGGGAGGAGAGAGGAACAGGAACCAAAAACATACAAACAAACAAAAAAAAAATTGTAGGGGAGCTTGCCATTGGAATGGAGAGATGAGAGACTATGAAATGGAGAAAAACAGAAAGGGGAAGAGGAAGAAAAGAAAGGAATGAATAAATAAAAATCAGAAAGGTTAAAGAACCGCAAAGTTCCCAGGGATCCCACCGATGCAGCTATGAGGTCTGGGGAAGTTGCTCTCAGGTGTTGCAGTACACCCTGGCTAGAAGGCGTAGAGGTATACAACGCCGGTATTCAGGGATCAGAAGGAGAAGGTAGATATAGAGAGACAAGAGACTAAGCAATGAAGAAAGACAAAAAGGGAAAAAGAGCAAAAAGAAAACAAAACAAATTTTATAAAAAGAAAAAAGAACAAGAAAGGCCCCCTGAAAAAACAGAAAAAAAAACAAAAAAAACAAAAAACGAACGAAAAAGGAAATGCTCTCAGGGATCCCTCTGCACGTCTGTGGAAGCTGAAGGGGAGTTCCTTGCCACGCAGCTCCGCCTGTCCAGAAAGGGCTGCCAACCCAAGAAAAGGAAAAGAAAACAGACAAACTATTCAAAACAAACTAACAAACAAAAGCTGCGGGATCCCACCAGCACGGTAGCCCAGACTGGGAAGCAGCTCCACACTCGAACGGAGCTCTGCAGCCCCTCAGGAAGAAGCAAAGGTGGTGCACGGAGCCAGGCACTCGAGTGAAATGAAGGGGAGGTGGTAAGAGGCAAGTGAGAAATCAAAAGAAGCAGAAAAAAATAGCAACACTAGCAGCCAATAAATGGCACCCAGAGAGCCGCCCGCTTGGGTGTGTGGAATCCAAGCAGCCGGCGCTTCCTGGTCAAGAGACAGTGGCCACGGGAAGCAGAGGAGGCTGAGCCGGAGCAAAGAGGGGTGGGGGGTGGGAAAGCACACACTGCAAATTACTGGTTGTTTTGTCTCCTACTGGATGCTCCGTGAGGCTGCTTTCTCGTACCCCCATTTGCTGGTCTCCAATAGGAGTCCAGGATGGTGGATCTGCGCTGCGTTAGCTGGTAGGGGACCTCTGCATGAATATCTCCTCGCTCTCTGTTCTCTGTCAGTTTTCTCACTCCATTTGGTACTTGGCTGAGTTCTTTATCTCTTCATTTGATGTTTTAGGGTTTCAGGATTGTTGTATTCTCTATTTGGTTTAGTTTTTCGTATCTTTGTTGTGGAGGGACAGCTTGGTGCTTCTGCCTAGAGCGCCATTTTGCCACAACTATGATTCTAGGAATTTTTTAATTTCACTTTTGATATCTTCTATGACCCAATAGTTTTTTAGTAAGATATTATTTACTTTCCATGTGTTTCTTTTTCCTTTATTTTTCCTGCTGTTGATTTCTAGCTTCATACCATTATGGTCAGAGAAGATGCTTTGCAAGATTTCAATCTTTTTAAATTTGTTGAGACTTGTTTTGTGTCCAGCATATGATACATTCTGGAAAATGATCAATGTGCTGTGGAGAAGAATTTGTATTTTTCTGATGCTGAGTGGGGTGTTCTATATATATTGGTTAGGTCCTATTGACTGATGGTTTTATTTAAGTTCTCAGTGTCCTTGCTGTTGTTGTTGTTATGTGCCGTTGAGCTGGTTCCAATTCATAGTGACCCTATAGGATTGAGTAGAACTGCCCCATAGAGTTTCCAAGGAGTGGCTGGTGAATTCAAACTGCCAACCCTTTGATTAGCAGCCCAACTCTTAACCATTGCACTACCATAGCTCCTCAGTATCCTTAGTGATCTTCGTTATAGACGTTCTGTCTATAATTGAAGTGGTGTGTTGAAGTTCCCTATTATTATTGTGGAGTTGTCTATTTCTCCTTTCATATTAGTCAGCATTTGTTTCATGTATTTTGGAGCATTGCTGTTAGGTGCATATATATTTATAATCATTGTGTCTTCTTGTTGGAGTCGATTTTATTATTATGTAAGGTGTTTCTTTATCTCTTGTAATAGATTTTGATTTAAAGTACATTTTATATGATATCAGTATGACCACCTCTGCTCTTTTTTGTTTACTTGATGCATGGAATATTTCCCTCCATCCTTTTATTTTCAGTCTCCTTGTGTCCTTATGACTAAGGTGCATTTCTTATAGACAACAAAAGTGTGGATCGTGTTTTCTCATCCATTCTGCCACTCTCTGTCTTTTGCATGGAGCATTTATATCATTTACACTTAAGGTTATAACCAAAAATGAATTGTCTACCTCACTCATTTTGCTGTTTGTTTTTTGAGTGTTTCATATCTTCTTTGTTTTTTTAGTTCTGATTTTTCTGTTTTTGTTTGTATTTGGTTGTTTCTTGTGATGAGGCTTTTTGCTTTCATCGTACTTTTCTTCTGAATGTTTTTTTCTCAGTGATTTCTTAGTGGTTCCTACATGTGTTACATTACACAACTTACATTTGCAACAACGTTCATCATATGAAAAACAGTTAACTTTCAACCTTAACATAATAAATCTATTCTTGATATACTCCTCTCTCCCCCATTTCTGTTGGTGTGCCTCTATTAACATCAATATACAACCTATATTTGATGTTTACTTTGTACTTATTTCTTACAAAGTTGATGGTGTATTGTTTGCAGGATGTAATTATTGAGTTTATTCCCTAAAAATATCATATACTTGGTCCTTATGATTGCCCTTGTAAAACTCTCTATTATTTATTTAATTATTTTCCCCATGTACAGATGCAAGTATTTATTTAATGCCCTTGCCTTTCCTTTTGGAATACTCCCTTGGGTAACACTTGCAAAGCTGATCTGGTAGTTGAAAATCCCTGGAGCTTCTGTTTGGGAATGTCTTGATTTCCCTGTCATTTGTGAATGACAGCTTTGCTGGGTAAAGAATTATTAGTTGGCAATTGTTTTCATTCAGTATTTTACATATGTTGCTCC
Organism: Trichechus manatus latirostris; assembly: GCF_000243295.1. Taxonomy (NCBI): domain Eukaryota; kingdom Metazoa; phylum Chordata; class Mammalia; order Sirenia; family Trichechidae; genus Trichechus; species Trichechus manatus. The sequence goes on from NW_004444116.1 coordinate 3,823,218, forward strand.
ATTGGCTCCTGGTCTGTAGAATTTCTGGGGAGAAATCTGCACTGATTCTTATGAAAGACCCTTGACATTTTCCCTCTTTGTCTTCGGTTTTCAAGAATTTTATTAGGCTATGTTGTGCAGTTGTTCTTTTAATGTTTCTTCTAATTGAGGTTCATTTGGCTTCCTGTATTTGCAGGCTTGCTTCTTTGTTCAGGTCTTGGAAATTCTCTCTGATTATCTTTTGGAAACTTGTTTCTGTGCCTTTATGGTTGTCATGCTGCTCTGGGATTTCTTACTTGTTACATTTCTTAATTCAATCCCGTATTTCCATTTGGGTTTGTTTGCTTTTCTTTGTTCTTTTCTCTTGAAACTTGTTAAGTGTTGTTGTTTTGTCTTCTAGTTTTTTAATTCTCTTTTCAGTCAGTTCAGCTCCATTGTTGAGTGTTTTTCTTGCTTTTTCTAATTCATTTGCTTTATTCTTCAGTTCCAGTAGTTCTTTTTTGCTTTTTTTTATGTTTTGAATTTCCTTGTCGAGTCTTTGATTTTGCTTCTCTATTTGTTTCCTTACCTCTGATAGTTTGTTTTCTGTGTGCTTTTTACTTTCTTTAGACATATTTAGCACTGTAGTCTGAAAATTTCCATTCCCTCTCTTAGGCTGGCCTCCATAGGAGAAATTTCCGCTTCTTTGTATTTTGTTTTTGCTTGGTTGTTCTTCTTTTGTGATTTTGTTTGTTTTACTATTTCTTTGTTGAACCTAGGACTTTTTTTTTTTTTACTTTAAATTTTGTACTCTGGTTATTATGGGAAAATTTTCTAATTGGGCTGCCTGGTATCACAGTGGCCAAGTGTCCAGCTGCCAACTGAAAGGCCAGGGCACACACCCACAAGCCACTCCATGGGAGAAAGAGAAAGATGCAGCAGCCTACCTCTGTAAATACTCACAGCACTGGAAACCCCACAGAACAGCTTCATTCTGCCCCACAGTGTCTCTACAAGTCAGAATTGACCCAGCAGCAGTGGGCCTATTAACTTCTCCTGAGAACCACTACAGGGCATTCTTATTTTTAGGTTTTTTTTCAGTGCTGATCAGGAGTTCCGGATGCTTAATCTCTGGAATTCAATAGGTATGAGCAGGGCAGGGGTGATTTAACTAGTATCAGATGCTGACATAAGCAGTGGGGTTTGATTTTCCTTTGGTGAAAATGGGGGACTCTCTATAGCTTTCCTTCATGGGTACCCCTGCCCAGGCTTTTCCACAGTGTCCCACTGTGGGCAGGGCTCTAGCCATTTCCTTCTGTGTTGCCTGTTAGTCTGAAGTATTCTCATCACCCTACTGCTCTTGTATTTGCTTCTGTTCCTAGTGTCCATCCATCTTGGTCTTCAGCAAGACTCAATAGCACTCTCTCACAGCTCCACAGTCTCGCCCTGCCCCCTCCCAAGTGCATGGCCCGTGAATTCCCATGGCCAATTTATGCCGCCTTAAAAATTGGGCTATAGCTTCCTCAGATTAGCTCCTTTTATGTAGTCCCTGTTTGGGGTGTTGCCAAGCCCCATCCCAAAATGGCTATGATGAGCGAGTGAGTGCTCCAGATGTTAGCAGATTGGTTCTCCCAGCTTCTGTACTGTTCTCGTTCTTCTCCCCTGCTTCAGGGCTCACCTCAACTCTTCAATACCTCAGCTGTTGTCCAGAGTTCTGAGATCTGTCTGTGCTTATTTTTATTTGTTATTCACTGGGTTAGTTGTACCAGGCTGTTTTGACTATTATGGCTGTAAAATAGATGCTGAGGTAAGGTAGTGTGAGGTCTCCTAGTTTGTTCTTTTTCTTCAATAATGCTTTGCTTATAAAGAACCTCTTTCCTTTCCGTAAAAACTTGGTGCTTAGTTTTTTCCATCTCGACAAAGATCGGAATTGTGTTATATCTGTAGATCACTTTAGGTAGAATTGACATTTTCACAATGTTGAGTCTTCCTATCCATGACCATGGTATGCTTTTCCATTTATGTAGGTCTGTTTTGATTTCTTACAATAGTGTTTTGTAATTTTATTTGTATAGGTCTTTTACATCCTGATTAGATTTATTCCTAAGCATTTTATCTTTTTAGGGGCTATTATAAATGAGATTGTTTTCCTGATTTCCTTTTCAAAGTTCTCTTTGTTGTGGTATAGGAATCCAACTGATTTTTGTATGTTGATCTTATATCCTGCTTCTCTGCTGTATCTTTCTATTAGTTCCAGTAGTTTTCTTGTGGAATCCTTGGGTTTCTGTTGGATAGTATTATCTGCAAATAGGGATAGTTTTACTCTTCCTTTCCAGTTTGGATGTCCTGTATTTATTTTTCTTGCCTTATTGCTCCAGCTAAGACTTCCAGAAAAATGTTAAATAGGAGTTGTGATAAAGGGCATCCCTGTCTTGTTCCCATTCTCAGGGGGAATGTTTTCAGCCTCTCTCCCTTGAGAATGATATTGATTGCTCATTTTGCATAGACGCCCTTTATTCTGTAGAGGAATTGGCCTTCTGTTCCTATCTTATTGAGAATTTTTATCAGGAAAGGATGTTGGACTTTATCAAATGCCTTTTCTGTGTCCATTGAGATGATCTTGTGATACTTTTGTTCTGTTTACATGGTGAATTATATTAATTGATTTTCTAATGATGAAGCATCCTTGCATCCTGGTATGAATCTCACTTGGTGGCAGTGTATTATTTTTTTGATATGATGCTGAATTCTATTGGCTATAATTTTGTTGAGAGTTTTTGCATCTATATTCATAAGAGACATTGGCTTGTAATTTTCTTTTTTTGTGGTATCTTTGCCTGGCTCTAGTATCAGGGTTATACTGGCTTCATAAAATGAACTCAGGAGTATTCCTTTACTTTTCTATGCTCTGAAATAGTTTGAGTAGTACTGGTGTGAGCTCTTGTCTGAATGTTTGGTAGTACACTGAAGTGAAACCATCTGGGCCAGGGCTGTTTTGTGTTGGGAAGGTTGTTTTTTTTTTTTTTTTTTTTTTTTTGGTGAAAACTTTATATTTAGAATTGGGCAGCTGGACTCAGTTTAGATTATCGCAATTCTGTTGGCAACATCCAAACACCATAGTCAGGAGCCGGTTGAACATATGCCTTCTTCCTTCCATCAGGTTTGATCAAGGAGTTGACCTTGGCCACACCAATGTCATACAGCTTCTTCACAGCCTGTTTGATCTGGTACTTGTTGGCTTTGATATCCACAATGAACACAAGTGTGTTATTATCTTCTATCTTCTTCATAGCTGACTCAGTGGTCAGAGGGCATAATGGTCAAGTTTGTTTCTCCTGGGGGTGCTCTTCCAAGGATATTTGGGTTTCCTTCACAGCCTCAGTGTCTTGGGTCGCTGGAAAGTGGGTGAAATGTGGATCTTCTTGTTTTTGGTGACTGTGGACGCCTTTCAGCACTGCCTTCTTGGCCTTCAATGCCTTTGCTTTGGCTTTAGTTTTGGGAGGGGCAGGGGCTTCCTTCTTCGCTTTTGGCACCATCTTCATAAAAAGCTTTTTTTGTTTGTTTTTATTACCTCTGCAATCTCTTCTCTTGTTATGGGTCTGTTCAGATTTTCTCTCCAGTTTGTTAGTTTAGGTAGGTATTGTGTTTCTAGAAATTGAGACATTTCCTCTGGATTCTCAATTTTGTTGGAGTATAATTTTTTCATAGTATTCTGTTATGATCCTTTTTATTTTAATTGGGTGTGTTGTAATGTCACCCATCTCATTTCTTATTTGGGTTATTTTCTTCCTCTCTAGTTTTTCTTTTGTCAGTTTGGTCAATGGTTTGTTGATTTTATTGATCTTTTCCAAGAACTAAGTTTTGGTCTTGTTGATTCTATTGTTTTTTCAGTTCTCTATTTCATTTATTTCTGTTCTAATCTGTATTATTTCCTTTTCCTGGTGACTGTGGACTTTTTTTGCTGTTCTCTTTCTATTTGTTCGAGTTGTAAGGCTAATATTTTTATTTTGATCCATTATTCTTTTTTGATGTATGCATTTATTGGTCTGAACTGACCTCTGAGCATTGCCTGTGCTGTGTCCCAAAGGTTTTGGTAAGATGTGTTTTCATTCTCATTTGATTCTAAGAAGTTTTTGATTCCCTCTTTGACTTCTATTATCCACTTGTTTTTAAGCAAAGTGTTATTCAGTTTCCATGTATTTAATTTTTTTCCCTTTCTTTTCATGTTATTGGTTTTTACTTATACGGTGTTTTAACCACAGAAGAAGCTTTGTATTTTTTGATGTTTTGTATTTTATTGAGAGTTGCATTATGTCCTAAAATGTGATCTATTCTGGAGAATGTTCCATGTGCTTTGGAAAAGAATGTATACTTTGCTGCTGTTGGGTGGAGAAGTCTATATATATATATATATATCAGGTCAAGTTGATTGATTTTGATCTTTATATCTTCTGTATCTTTTTTGAGTTTCTTTCTAGATGTTCTGTCCATTATTGAGAGAGGTGTGTTGAAGTCTCTTACTATTATTGTGGAACTGTCAATTTCTCTTTTCAGTGCTGATAGAGTTTGTTTTATGTATTTTGGAGGCCTGTCGTTGTGTACATATATATTAAGGTTATATCTTCTTGGATAATTGTCCCAGTAATAATTATATAATGACGTTTCTTGTCTTTTATAGTTGATTTTGCCTGAAAGTCTATTTTATCTGAGATTAGTATTGTAACTTTTGCCCTTTTTTGGTCACTGTTTGCTTGATATTTTTTCCATTCTTTGATTTTTAATATATTTATTTCTTTGCTTCCAAGGTGTGTCTCTTTTAGACAGCATATTAATAGATCATGTTTTTTTCTCTATACTGCCACTCTCTTTCTCTTTACAGGCACATTTAATCTTTTTACAGTCAGTGTAATTATTGAGAGGTATGATTTTATTGCTGTCATACTGTTATGTTTTTTTGTGTGTGCTGATGTTTTCTTTGTTCCTCTTACTCTTCTGTGCTGAGTTCCTTTTGTTTGTGGATTTTCTTTTCCTTTGTTTTTATAGATTTTGTGCTTACTCAGACTTTATGTTTTTCTTCCTTTTTATTCTTATGAGTAGATTTGTTAGCTTTCTTTGGTGATACCTTGAAATTTTTAAATGCTTATCTTCATAAGTTTGAACCAGTCTTCTGTTATTTGATATTGCCTTGACTTTCTCTCCATTTGAAAGTTCCATATCTACACCATTTATTCCCCCTTTTATTGTTTTGACATGGTTGTCATTTACCTATTGACATCTCTGTTTCCTTGTTTTAAGTCTTCTAGGTTTAGTTTTCTTTTGTTTTTTGATTGAGAGTTATTTACCTAGGCTGGTATTTGGCTGATGCTGTCCTTCATCCTAGACTCAGTTTGTTGTCTGATGTGGTGGTTCTCTAAATGAAGGACTTCCTTTAATATTTCTTGAAAGTTTGGTTTGGTTTTTACAAATTCCCTTAATTTCTGTTTATTTGGAAATGTCCTGATTTCACCATCATATTTGAGAAAGAGTTTTGCAGGATATATTATTTTGATTGACAGTTTTTTTCTTTCAAGGTTTTATATATGTCATCACATTGCCTTCTTGCCTGCATACTTTCTTCCAAGTAATCAGAGCTTAGTTTTATTTTTTCCCCTTTGTAAGTGACTGTGTTTTTCCCAAGCTGCTCTCAGGATTCTTTCTTTGTCTTTGTTTTGGCAAATGTGATTATGATGTGTCTTGGTTACTCTCTTTTGGGGTCTATCCTATATGGGGTTCTTTGAGCTTTTTGAATGCTCAGTTTTATTCTTTAGTGATATTTGGGAAGTTTTCTAACAACAAATCTTCAATGATCCTCTCTGTGTCTTCTGTTTTCTTCCTCTGTTCTGGAACTCCGAGCATGCACAAAATTTATGCTCTTGATTGTGTAACCACATAATTATTAGGTTTTCTTCATTCTTTTCTCTGAATTTTCCTAAAACAAAGTGGGGCCCATAGATTTATCTTCAATCTTTCTGATTTTGTCTTCCATTGTTTCAAATTTAGTCCTAATATCTTCTATTGAGTTGTCTATTTCTGAAATTTTGTTTTTACATTTTGGATTTCTAGTTGCTGTTTTTGTATGATTTCTAATTGTTTATTTATTTTTACATTTGTTGTTGTATTATTATTATCCTGAATTCTTCTATTTTTTTGTCAGTGTTCTTGATTTTGGCTATGTTTTTGTTGGTTTTGTCTGTATTTTCCAGGATTTTGTCTATTTTTTCCTTTGGTTTCTCAGGGTTTTCCTTGATCATTTTCCAGATCTCTTGGAAAGCCCTAAATAGTGGTCTTTTGAATTTTTTATGATGTAGTTTCACCACCTTTTCTTCTACCTGAAATTCATCTGTTTATTTTGATCACTTGCTGGAGTTGTCTTGTCCTGCTTTTCTATATGTTTTGATATTGTATGCTGTCTCTGACACATTGTTGTTATCAAGTGCTGTTGAGTTGATTCCGACTCATAGCAACCCTATGTATAACAGAAATAAGCACTGCACAGTCCTGCACTATTCTCACAATTGTTGCTATTCTTGAGCCCATTGTTGTAGAGACTGTGTCCATAAATTTCATTGAAGATCTTCCTCTTTTTCACTCACCCTCTACTTTACCAAACAGGATGTCTTTCTCCAGGGGCTGATCCCTCCTGATAACATGCCCAAAGTATGTTGAAAGATAGTCTTGCCATCCTTGCTTCTAAGGAGCATGCTGGTTGTACTTCTTCAAAGACAGAGTTGTTCGTTCTTTTGGCAGTCCATGATATATTAAATATTCTTTACCAACACCGTAACTCAAAGGTGTCAGTTTTTCTGTCTTCCTTATTCATTGTTCAGCTCTAGTGTACATATAAGACAATTGAAGACACCATGGCTTGCATCAGGTGCACTTCAGTCATCAAGGTGACATCTTTGTTTTTCAATACTTTAAAGAGATCTTTTGCAGCAGATTTGCTCAAAACAATGTGCGGCTTGATTTCTTGACTGCTGCTTCCTTGGGCATTGATTGTGAATCCAAGTAAAATGAAATCCTTGACAACTTCAATCTTTTCTCTGTTTATCATGATATTGCTTATTGGTCCAGTTGTGATGAGGAGTTTTGTTTTCTTTATTTGAGGTGTAATCCAAACTAAGGCTATGATTTTTTTATCTTCATCAGTAAGTACTTCAAGTCCTCTTCACTTTCAGCAGGTAAGGTTAAGTCATCAGCACAATGTAGGTTGTTAATGAGTCTTCCTCCAATCCTGATGCTCTGTTCTTTATATAGTCCAGCTTCTCAGATTATTTGCTCAGAAAATAGATTGAATAAGTATGGTGAAATCATACAACCCTGATGCACACCTTTCCTGACTTTAAGCCACTCAGTATCCCCTTGTTCTGTCTGAATGACTGCTTCTTGATCCACGTGCAGGTTTCTCATGAACACACTTAAGTGTTTTGGAATTTCTGTTCTTCACAATGTTATCCATAATTTGTTAGGATCCACACAGCCGAATGCTTTTGTGTAGTCAATAAAACACAGGTAAACATCTTTCTGGTATTGTCTGCTTTCAGCCAGGATCCATCTGACATCAGTAATGATATCCCTGGTTCCTTATCCTCTTCTGAATCTGGCTTGAATTTCTGGCAGTTCTCTGTCAATGTACTGCTGCAACCACTTTTGGATGATCTTCAGCAAAATTTTACTTGTGTGCAATATTAATGATATTATTTGATAATTTCCACATTTGGTTGGATCACCTGTCTTGGGAATAAGTGTAAATATGGATCACTTCCAGTCAGTTGGCCAGGCAGCTGTCTTCCAAATTTCTTGGCATAGACGAGAAATCACTTCTGGCATTGCACCCATTTGTTGAAACATCTCAATTGATATTCTGTCGATTCCTGAAGCCTCATTTTTCACCAATTCCTTCAGTGCAGCTTGGACCTCTTCCTGTAGTACTATAGGTTCCTAATCATACGCTGTCTCCTGAAATGCATGAATGTCAACCAATTCTTTTTGGTACAGTGACTCTGTGTATTTCTTCCATCTTCTTTTGATGCTTCCTTCATTGTTTAATATTTTCCCAGTAGAATCCTTCAGTATTGCCACTCGAGGCTTGAATTTCTCTTCAGTTCTCTCAATTGAGAAATGCCGAGCATGTTCTCCCCTTTTGGTTTTCTAACTTCAGGTCTTTGCACTTGTCATTATAATACTTTATTTGGTCTTCTTGAGCCTCCCTTTGAACTCTTCTGTTCAGCTCTTTTACTTCTTCAATTTTTCCTTTCGCTTTAGCTACTTGACATTCAAGAGCAACTTTCAGTCTCTTCTCATATTCATTTTGGTCTTTTCTTTCTTTCTTATCTTTTTAATGACCTCTTCCTGTCTTCATGTATGATGTCCTTGATGTCATTCCACAACTTGTCTGGTCTTCAGTCATTACTGTTGGATGTGTGAAATCTATTCTTGAGATGGTCTCTAAATTCAGGTGGAATATACTCAAGGTTGTACTTTGGCTCTCATGGACTTGTTCTAATTTTCTTCAGTATCAACTTGAACTTGCATATGAGCAGTTGAAAGTCTGTTCCACAGTCAGCCTCTGGCCTTGTTCTGATGACATTGAGCTTTTCCATCGTCTCTCTCCACAGATGTAGTTGATTTGATTCCTGTATATTTCCTCTGGTGAGGTCCACGTGTATAGTCATTGTTTATGTTGTTGAAAAAGGGTATTTTCAATGAAGAAGTTGTTGGTCTTGCAAAATTCTATCATGCGGTCTCCAGCATTATTTCTATCACTAAAGCCATATTTTCCAACTACATATCCTCCTTCTGTTTCCAACTTTTGCTTTCCAATCACCAGTAATTATCAATGCATCTTGATTTTTTGTTTGATCAATTTCAGACTGCACGCGTTGGTAAAAGTCTTCAATTTCTTCATCTTTACCTTAATGGTTGATACAAAAATTTGAATAATAGTCACATTAGCTGGTCTTCCTTGTACGTGCAAATATGTTATATTATCACTGACAGCATTGCATTTCAGGATAGATCTAGAAATGTTCTTTTTGATGATGAGTGCAACACCATTCCTCTTTAATTTGTCATTCCCAGCACAGTAGGCCATATGATTTCTGATTCAAAAGGGCCTTTATCCATCCATTTCAGCTCACTAATGCCTAGGATATCAATGTTTATACATTCCATTTCATTTTTGACAATTTCCAATTTTCCTAGATTCATACTTTGTACATTCCATGTCCTGATTATTAATGAATGTTTGCAGCTCTTTCTTCTCATTTTGAGTAAGTCTACATCAGCAAATGAAGGTCCTGAAAGCTTGACTCCATTCACTTCATTAAGGTTGACTACTTTGAGGAGGCAGCTCTTCCCCAGTCGTCTTTTAGTGCCTTCCAACCTGAGGGGCTCATCTTCTGACACTATATCAGACAATGTTCTGCTACTATTCATAAGTTTTCACTGGCTAATTCCTTTCAGAAGTAGACCACCAAGTCCTTCTTCCTCATCTGTCCTGACTAACTGGAAGTTCAGCTGAAACTTGTTTGCCATTGATGACCCTGCTGGTATTTGAATACCGGTGGCATAGCTTCCAGCATCACAGCAAAATATAAACCCCCATAGTATGAGAAAATGACAGACGTGTGAGGAATCTGAGACACCAAGGTACTACTTTCTATATTTATTGATTGTGTGTTCATTTGTTTTGTCCTGCTTTGTTTTGTTTTCTTATGTCAGGGCTGGAGGGCCGGGTGTGTTTTTTTACTTGCTCATCTATGGGTACAATGACTCTTCACACTTTGTCTGTGTAGGCAGGGCAACAGCAAACAGGGCAACGCAGCTTTGATGTACACTGGTTTGCCGAGGTGACTGATGGTGGACTAGGCAGGCACTGTCTGCCTCCTGGTTTTGCTCCAGTGGTGTAACAGCATTCCTAGCCCTTCACCAGTGAGAAGGTGTTGGATAGGGATTGGTACATGCTCGCTTCCTTCATTCAGCAGATGGTCAAATGGTGGGAGGGGAGGAATGGTGTTAGCCTGTTGCAGCAGTGGGCCTGAGCTGAGGAAGCTGTAGCAGGAAAGGGGGATGCCATATGCGGCTTGGTAGGGGGAATAAAGAAAAGAAAAAGAAAAAAAAGGTTAGCTGGTGGGCAGGTTTGGTGCAGACCTGGGCGCCTGCGGAATGGGTGTGTGTGGTGTCATACAAAGAAAAAATAAAAAAAATGATGCAGCAGAATCCAGTGAGTAGGGATGGGGCAGACCCAGGGTGGCAGTGGGCTGATGGCTCTCTAACCACGGAGGTGTGGCATGGCCTGGTGGTTGGGTGTAGAGGTGGCATACGGGGCTAAGTGGGAGGTAGAAAGAAAAGAAAAGGAAACAATTGGTCAATGGGGGCTGACAGATAGGGGCAGGGAGGACCTGGGGCAGTGGTGGGCCAGTAGGTCTCTACCCATGGCAGTGCTGCAAGGTTCAGTGGGAAGAGGTAGAGGTGGCATACAGGGATAGGCTGTGGGGTGGAGGAGAGAAAAAAATGAAGAAACAAAAGCACACTGCAGCAGCCAGCGGGTGGGGGCGGGGTGGAGTTGGGATGGTGGTGAGCCTGTGGCTCTCTAGTGATCACTGTGTGGCATGGCCCCGAAGGAAGGGATAGAGGTGGTGTAAGGGGCTGAGGTGATGTAAGGAGTTAGGTGGGAGGGAGAAAGAAAAAGAGGAAAGGGAAAAATAAAATGGTGCAGCTGATGATGGTGAGTGGAGGAGGGGGGACCCAGACTGGTGGCAGGCCAGTAGCTCTCTATCTTTGGTGGCACGGAGTGGCCTGGTGGGAAGAGGTAGAGGTGCTGTACTGGACTAGGTGGGAGGGAGAAAGAAAAGGAAGTAACATAAAAAATAAAAATTAAAAAAAAGGAGAAAATGGTGTGGTAGGAGCCGGCAGGTGAGGGTGGGGCAGACCAGAATGATGGCAGTCCAGTAACTCTCTAGCCAATCAGTGCAGTGTGGTCCATCAGGAAGGGGTGGGGGTGGGGTATGGGTCTAGGTGGGAGGAAGAAAGAAAAGGAAGAAACTGGAAAAAATGGCAAGACAGAAGCCAGCAGGTGGAGTGGGGCAGACCTTGAGTGATGGCAGGCCAGTAAGTCTCTAGGTGAGCAGCACAACATGGCCCATCAGGTAGTGCTGAGGTTGGCTTACAGGGCAGAAGAGTGGGAAAGCGTGTTTCTCTGGTTACTGGGCACTCTGTCTCCTGTTGGGAGCTCTATAGAATTACCTTCCTGTACTCCCTGTCAGGGGTCATTTCTTGCTCTGTTCCAGGATGGCAAAGCTGTGCCATGTTAGTTGGCAGGTAACCTCCATTCTGTATCTCTCCTGGTTCTCTGTTTTTGTTCAGTTTCTTCTTCCATTTGGTGTTTGATCTAGTTCTTTATCCCTTTGTTTGATGCTTAGGGTTCCAGGATTGATATATGTATCTATATTCCTTAGTTTTTTGGGTTTTTGCTGCAGAGGGTCAACATGATCTGTCTGTCTAGGGTGTTATGTTGGTTCTGCCTTAAATTTAACTATTTTTATGACAAGGTTTTAAGTTTTGGGTGTGATTCCTAGAACCAAGTTTTAGCACTTTTAACTCTTAATAATATAGATTTTGAGCACAATTCACATTCAAAATTTTACATCAATAAAAAATACTCATATTGTGTGTCAAAGTAATCAAGTTCCTTTCCATTCCAGATATATATGTGATTTCTTTCTCATACTAATTCTTGCACAGTTTAAAAAGACATTCCTGGCTGTTCCAATTTATGCACACTTATTTCCAGATTGTAATTCAACATTAATATCACTTCTTTGTTCTCTCACTGATTCAGAAGACTCCTGCTTATGATGTTGAAAAGGAACATTAAGAAATTTATTCATGCTTTTTGTCTTTTTATTCAATTCACTTTAATATTTAATGACAAATTCTTCAATTAAAATTAAAACCCTCAACACTTGTTAAATAAGAATTTGCAACACATTTTTTAATTGAATATGATAAACGTATGAGACTTACAATTCTCCTAAAGCACAGAGTGCTTCCCAATGAATGTTCAGTGTAGCCATGCTGTCCACTTTGACATAGACCAAACTCACAGAGTGGGACAAGCTATTTCTCCGGTGACACTGATAGGAAGCCCATTGATGAATTGTATGACAATTAGCATGAACTAATGAATTTATAGCTTATAATAATAGTTAATTTTACTCCTAAACACAGTTACTATTTTATTATGGACCAAATATATTTTAATATATTTTTACAAACATAGTGTCTGCCCAAATGAATAGTGGCTGAATATCATCCTGTTCTAAAACCATCATCAAGAATATCAGAAATGTGACACGTTCTGCAAGACAAACATCTAACATGAGATTTGGGGGCTTATGAGACAAAGCATGAATTTTTTAGAGAGCTTTGAATAAATTTACTCTAACTGCTAAATAATTTCATTTGATGTCCACTATCTTTCACTTGGAACTGAAAATCCTCCTCACCAGATAACCTAACGTCCCTTTCATATCCTTATCTCTAAGGGTGTAGATGAAGGGGTTGAGTGTAGGAGTCACCACTCCACAGAGGAGAGCCATGAACTTGGGTTGGTCCCTTGTGATGGACGAAGGAGGCTGAAGGTACATGCTGGTGCCTGGGCCATAAAATAATAAAACTACTATGAGGTGGGAAGAACATGTCCCAATGCCCTTTTTCCTTCCCTCAGAAGACTTAATCTTTAACACAGCATGTCCAATACAAGCATAAGAAGCAGGAATTAAGCAGAATGGAACAGTTAACATGAAAGTACATACCACAAAGAGCATGAGCTCATGCGCTTTCTTTTCACCACAGGCAGTCTTTACCAGAACAGGAATCTCACACAAGTGATCCAGTTTGTTGAGACCACAGAGTGGCAACTGTAATGTAACAGTGACCTCTGAGACAGCATAAGTCATTCCACTCAGCCACACAGTGGATACTAGTAGGATGCCGATTTGCTGATTCATGATGAGGGCATAGTGGAGAGGCCTGCAGATGACCACATAGCGATCCAAGGACATAAAAGCCAAGAGCAGACATTCTGTGCTACCCATTATGTGGAAGAAATAGAGCTGAACTGCACAGCCCATGTAGCTGATTATCTTTTTAGAGCTTCCCAGGTTAACAAGCATCTGAGGGACAATGTTTGTGGTATAACACATGTCCAAAAAGGAGAGGTTGGTGATGAAGAAATACATGGGTCTGTGGAGCCCAGGGTCTAACTTGGACACCAGAATGATGACGATGTTTCACATCATGGCCATAGGGTATGTTATCAGAAGAAGAACAAAGAGAGGAAGCTCCAGCCAAGGATGATCAGCAGAACCTAATAGGATAAATTCTTCAAGGTGGCTTTCATTAATTAGCATCATTATCTTCAGTTTATTTAATCTATAATAGCAAAGTAGCAAGGAAGACACAATGAGTTATGAAAATAACAAAACATGATTATGCATTGATCAACCATTCATAGAAGATGGAGTACAATAACTTGAGGACAAAATAACGTAAGATCTGGCACCAGGTAACCTCACTTTCCTTCATGACACCACAAATTAAAGGCAGTACTTTAATTATCCACTGAATATCTTCCTTTGTATGATAAATGCTGAAAGTGTTCTTCCCTTTTTGTTTTTCTAACTCAAGGTCTTTGCTCATTTCATTATAATACCTTAGTTTGTCTTCTCGAATGGCCCTTTGAAATCTTCTGTTCAGCTTTTTTACTTCATCAATTCTTCCTTTTGCTTTAGCTACTCTATGTTTAAGGGCAAGCTTCAGAGTTTCTTCTGACATCCATTTGTCTTCTTTCTTTCTTGTCCTTTTAATGACCTTTTGCTTTCTTCTTGTATGATGTCTTGGATTCCATCTCACAGCTCTTCTTGTCTTTGGTCATTGGTGTTCAATGCCTCAAATCTGTTCCTGAGAGGGTCTCTAAATTCAGGTGGGATATACTTAAGGTCACACTTTGGCTCCATCTCCTGGGGTTGTGGTGATTATCAAACAAAAAATAAATGTGAAGGTGTTTTGTAAACTCTAACTTAATGATTTTCAACCTTTGGTTTGCTTAATAATCAGCTGAGGAGGCAGTTACAAATGCAGGTTTATTGGTTCCTATATCGGGGTGTCTGATAGTTGATGTGGCATGGGGTCCAGGAATCACATGGTTCATTTAGAGAAACACTGCTGCAAAGCAATGTCAAACAAAGTAAAAGTATTGAGGAATCGACTGGACGGCACACAACAACAACAGCAACATAGCTGAAGGAAGAAGAGGAAAAATCTTGAAACTGTAAGAATCATTAGGATAGTCTTACCCACAGGGATCACAACAGAGGGTCCCGGACAGAGCTGGAGAAAAATGTAGAATGAGATTCTAACTCACAAAAAAAGACCAGACTTACTGGCCTGACAGAGACTGGAGAAACTCTGAGAGCATGGCCCCCACACACCCTTTTAGCTCAGTAATGAAGTCACTTCCAAGGTTCACCGTTCAGCCAAAGATTAGACAGCCCCATAAAACAAAACGAAACTAATGGGGCACGACAGCCCGGGGACAAGGACTAGAAGGCAGGAGGGGATAGGAAAGCTCGTAATAGGGAATCCAAGGTCGAGAAGGGAGAGTGTTGACATGTTGTGGGGTTGTTAACCAATGTTATAAAACAATATGTGTACTAACTGTTTAATGAGAAACTACTTGTTCTGTAAACCTTCATCTAAAGCACAGTTAAAAAAAAAAAGGTAGTCTTATCCAGCCCCACTTATTTAGTTGAATAATTAAGTTGTCTCTATGTGGAACTGAGCAAGATATGAAAACAGTTTTAGCTTGAGTTTCTTAATTACAAATTGAGTTTGTCTTGTGTGTATTTTTTCCTGCAAGACTACTGAGTTCAAACTTTGTGTTTTTAATCTTTCATGAAAAATTTTAGCTGCTTTATTCATTTTATAGGGATTTTCATTTGTGGAGTGGGCTTATGAACCTGTTTTATGTAAAAGTTTGAACAGTTATCAGTGACTCACTGATTGTTCATAGTTACAAAATATATTTGTAACTTCAGGGAACTGCTGTCAGGAGAAAAGTCTATAGGCTCAGAGACTTACTCCAGTCCAGAAATTATTTTTCTTTTTTTTTTTTTGTTAAAAGACACAACAAAATTAACTAGCTGAGTGAAGTAGTACTTTGAGAAAGATTAGTTTGGTAATGAGTTTTTTTGTTATAATGTTCTTTAAGTAGTAGTGTGTTTCATGAAATCCATAAAATTTCTTCAAATGAAGTATATTCAGATGGAAAGTTAAGGTATTGCATGCAAACAACAAAATTCTGAGTTCCTTAGCCAATTAGTGCTTTAGAGTTACAGATTACCTTTCTAGTGTTACCTTCCTAAAAGTACAGTTTTTCACAATCCCTTTGGCATTAAATCTCAAAGCCACCCTGTGAGGGGTCACATAAAGCTGTTGAGGGCTAACATGTGAATGACACCCTTTGATGACACATTGTCCTAGGCTAGTAGTGTGCAGTAACAGTAACAAAACATCAATTCCAGCTAATCCTTGATGACTCTTTGTGTGCCAAACATTGTTATATGCATCAACTCATTTTTTAGCATCCATATTTCAGGATATTGTTAATCATTGATCCCTATAGCTAATAAGTAGGGAGGCTCTAAAGATGAAAAAACAATCAATGTTCTAAATGAGGTAGTGAGGTAATGAGACTAAATTTAGAGTTTCAAGAATCCAGAGAAAGCATCTGTACTCCAGGGATGTTTCATGAATGAATGTTGTTCCTTACATCCTAATTTGACCTTGACATTATTAAAAATGTTATATGAACAAACTGAATTTAAAAACATGTCTTGGGCTAAATTATTTTTCAGGTGAAAATTCTGTGTACTAGTTGGGACATGTAATAAAACTATTAATTAATTTAGTTGTTAAAATAATCATTCTAAAAATTCCATTCTACCCACATCATTAAATAATTGCACTGTAAGACACCTATTGCTTATTTCTTTAACAACTTTATATTCATCTTTAGATTTTTTAGCATAGATTGTTCTTCAATCTTTTAAAGATTAATTTTACATTTGATAGTCCATGAATTCTCCTATGATTAATTCCATCAAACTCTAATGATAATGTTCATTCAAGTACGCTTTTAGCAATTTTATTATTTGTATTAGTTGGCAATTTGTTCTTATTACTTGCCTTATTAAGTATAGTTTTGTTTGTGAATGGTGACCACCCCAGAGCCTCCTTCATTACACTGAAATCTTTCCATAAATGAGAAATTTCTCTGGATATTTCCTTAGAAAACACAACAGTAGGTGGACCTCACCAATGTGATTTACTCTTGAAGTACATTTATGCTCTACAATTCTATCCTTAATTTTCTAATCTCTTCCATGTTATTCTCATGATATTTCATTACGTTTAGCTCTTGAATCCCATGACTTTTGACTCTCCCACCTTCAGTGATTTTTCCATCATTATTTTGCTACATGGGGATACGTTTACTCATACCTGTTTAAGGTCACATTAATAAAGTGCCATGACTCCATTGATTTTGGCATCTTCTTTGCGTCTCCACTCAATTTTTTCATTCTAGTATATCTTATTAATGAATCTTTTTCATCGCACACAGTATTTTATTCATGTTTACAGCACTTTTTAGCTTTATACATTGTAAAAGTTCATTGTAAGAAAAAAGTTATGTTTATCTGACACTAAAACATCTGGATAAAACACATGGACTAAATCAATCCATCAAGTTTTGACCATACATAAAAAGAGTTCACATGATTAAATGAAGGCTTCATACTTCATTCAGGTATTTGACATCTGTCAGATATAGTGTTTATTAATATTTCAATAATTTTAAGATTGGTTTACGTGAAAGAGACATAGAGAGAGATTAATTTATTACATGAAAGTTAGTTGCTTCCTAACCACTCAACTAGGTATTCTCAAAGTTTAGGAAAATCTCCATGAAATGAAATTCTCTTTGCTTTTTATAGCTGTATTAGGCATTAATACCTACAAACATCCACCTTCCCTAAGAATGCAAGAACGTATTTTAAGAAAAGTGTATTTTTACTCACTTTATTTTGAGAAATATCACTCTATGAAGAGCAATTATGAAGAATGTATTTGAATTTTTGATAGTTCATAGAAGGAGAAACTATAGCACACAGATGAATATCTAAGAATTAGTTTCAGCCTGTGAGTTTTTCAGTTGATACAAGGGCACCAAAAAAAACAAACAAACATGGTTTAGGAAGATAGTAGTAGATAGTATCAAGGATGCCTTGCTGATGTGTTATTTGTATTTTATTCCAGAGGCGTTTTGGACATTGTATTCAAATAAGCCATTAATCCCTATCCCAGATAGATTAGCAGAGAAAGTTCCTTGGGACACGGCTCTCTGAAGAAATACTTTTTGTGTCCAATTAGTTGCCTACTGCAGTAGGGCTGGGAATAAGTCCCTTTGAGTGTTAGGATTGTTTTGAAATAAACTCAGTCAATTTCCTAAGAAAAAAAGTCACTAATTTTAAAAAGGATATAATTAGAGCAGAATTTATTTGAATGAATCATTCCAGGAAACTTAAATAAGAGTTCCTTCAATATCTTCATCCATTCTTAGAATATCTCACATAAGATTCAACTATTTTTATTCATCTCAATAAAGGGGCACAAAGATGAGTTGAAAAAATTAGATCTCTACAATGAGAGGGCTAAGTGGTAGAGATAAAGGATACATAATAAGTACTTGATATATGCTCTGATAATGTAGCTACAACCATCAAAAAAAGGCAGGAGATCATTGCTGGTTGGAAAACAAACTGGTACAGCCATTGTGGAAAACAGTGTGGCATTTCCTCAAACAAGTAAAAACAGAACTACAAGTGTCCCAGTAATTCCACTCTTATATACCCACAAGACTTGATAGCAAAGACTCAAACAGAGAATTGTACACCAATGTTCATTGCAACACTTTTCACAAAAGCAAAAAGGTGGAAATGACCTAAATGACCATCAACAGAAGAATGAATAAACAAAGTGTGATACATACATACAATGGAATACTACTCAGAAAATAGGAGAAATGAAGTCTTGATACATGCTAGAATATGGCTGGAGCTTGAAGACATTATGCTGCTTGAAATAAGTCAGCCACAAAAAGACAAATACTGTATGACCTCACTTATATAAAAAAACAAGAAAAGGCAAATGTATAGTGACCAAAGTTTATTAGGGGTTTACCAGGGGTGTGAGGGAAGAGGAAAGGTGTGGGGGAATGTTATTGCTCACAGAGCACCGAGTTTCGGTTTACGGTGATGGAAAAATCACATTGGTTAAGGGTAGGGTTGCACAGCTAATTATTGTAAGTGCTGTCAATAAGTTGTACACCTGTAAAAACTGAACTGGCAAAAGTTGTGTGATAGAATATTTGTAACAATGACAAAAAAAATGAGTAGCTGCTGAGGCTTCTTATGTTCTCATGGGATTTGGTTTCTTGGTTTGGAGGTTTAAAGTCATGATTTCATGGGACATCCTGGTTAACTGGCCTAATAACATGTTTAGTGTTTCTGTTCTACCTCTCAGTTGGTTGCATAGTGTCTGGGGTCTTAAAAGTGTGCAAGCAGCCATCCAAGGCACAGCAACAGGTCTCCATTCACCTGGAACAACTGAGGAAGTAGAAGGGTCAAGAATAGAAAGAGGAAATGGAATGTGTGGCTAATTGCCTCCATGTACAACTGCCTTCTTTGCCATGAGACCAGAAGAACTGGATAGTGCCCAGCTACCATTACTGAACATCTTAAAGATACTATGGAAGAATTCTGATCAAAAGACGAAAATATAGAACTGAATTTCAAAAGAATGTCTGCCTTGAGCAGTATGCTCTTTTAAGAACTATCTATATGGAATCAAAGTGACAATAGCAATTCGAAAGATTTGATAGGAAGCTTAGAGGGCAGTGAGTTTTTGTTAATGGGAGAGGAACAACTTAGAAAAAGAGGATGAGAAAGTTTGCATAACTTGAAGAATGAAGTCAATGTCACTGATTGTACATGTAGAAACTATTGAATTGGTGTATGTTTTGCTGTGTATATTCTCAACAACAGCAACAACAAAATAAAATTTAAAATAAAAAAAGGAAAAAAGTTTATTATAGGAGGGGTTGAATAGATATTTCCATGTCTGTGGAGAGTTATTATGAGGAATAAATTAGATAACACATGTGAAACTCTTTACACATCCTAGTACGTAAATAAATATTTGTAAGCCCTTAAAAAAAAAAAAAAAAGAAGCAAGAGAAAGGAGAGAGTGTATAGGAACAATAAAAAAATGTCACTGATTAACAAAGCTTAAGACAAAATCATTTTGAAATGAATGCAGGGGAATGGAGAGAAAAGAGATTATTTATTAATTTCAATAGCATTCATACTAGAAAACTAATAATAAGGTACATAAAAGGTATTGATATAAAAGTAACCACAAGTGCAATAAATTAAAATCTCCTAAATACCACAATGATGCTAAATACAGAGAGAAAGCAAACTGACTGCACAGTAAAAATTTTTATATACTTTTATGGGTATATACTCATAAATTTATGAATATATTACAACTATATTCACGTATTTATAAATACGTACTAAAACATCATGTGACAGAACTGAGTCAATACTATCAATTGTGCCAAGAAACAAAAACGGGACATAACTCATCTGCACAAAAAAAGATTTTTAGATTTGTTAACGAAGCAAAATCCAACTCCATGCTGTATTCCAGGGACACAGCTAAAACAAAATGTCTTGTTGGGATTTTATTGTAAATTAAGTAGAGAAATTCTCAGGTTTGTCATGCATAAACTCATGCAGTTTATTTGCAAGGTAGTCAGGGCAAGGCACACAGGTAAAACCCCAAGACATTTATTCGGATGTGGAGAATAGTCCAATAATTAAAGTACAAATCCTCAACCTTCAGGCATTTGCCTTCAGTGAGAGGTCCCTGGAGGAAGCCTTGGCCAATGGTTAGTCCTCAGAGGCGGTTTCTTATAGCTGGGGTTTGAGGTTGGTGGCAGTGGCAGGCAGAGTCTCCAGTAGCATCTGTCTCAGTCTTGGGAGTCATCAGAGACTCCATTTATAGAGTCGTTAATGCCTCTACCTTGCTCTCATTGGAAGACAAAAGCTTGGGGTTTTTATGTGGTTTAGTCCTTCTGGTCTTGCATGATAAAGGTCTATCAGAGGGTATCCAGTTCACACTGCATCAGGATGATTTATGTCAAAGGTTCATAATCAGAGGCGCACAGAGTGTCTAACATACATAAACTAAGCATTATATCACGTCATATCACAGTAAATCACTTACTACAAGATAATTGCTTATAATATTAGAAGTTGTTTATGATGAAATTATCAATTTTAGGTTTGTTACAACTTAGCTTAAATGTTCAAGTTTACACATTCTGTGTTTCACACATATGAGATTTGGGATCACTACATTATAACCATACATGACACTACTTAAAACAGTTGATATTTTATTATGGGCCAAATATATTTTAATATATTTTCACAAACAGAGTGTCCATACTGGTGCATACTAGCTGAGTATCAGCCTTGCCTATAACCATCAACAAAAATAAACACAAAATTACCATATGACTCCACAGTTCCACTCCTACATATACACCAAAAAGAAATGAAAGCAGGAATGCAAACAGATTCTTGTACACCAATGTTCATTGTAGCACTAGTCACAATAGCCAAAAGGTGGAAATAACTCAAAAGCCAATCAACAGATGAATGGATAAAAAAAAATGTGTTGCATTTATACAATGGAATATTACTCAGTATAGAAAGAAATGAAGCCTTGATACATGTGGATGAACCTTGAAAAAATTATGCTGAGTGAAATCAATCAATCACAAAGGACAAATATTGTATGATCACACCTATACGAAATATCTACAATAGGCAAATGCTTAGAGACCAAAATACATTAGTGATGAGTAAGGGCAGGAGGGTGGGGAAAAAAGAGAGCAACTGCTTAGGAGACACTGAGTTTTTGTTAAGGATGATGAAAAATTGGAAACAGAGAGTGGTGATGGCTGACAACATGACGAAAGCAATTAATGTCAAGTAAAAAATGTTGAAATGGCAAATGTTTTGCTATATATATTTTTTACAACAATTTTAAAAAAAGAGTGTCAGAAATATGACACATTTTGCAAGAACATCATCTAACATGAAGTTTTGGGAATTATGAGACAAAACTGAATTGTTAGAGAAAATTTTATATATACTTCCTCTAATTGTTAAATAATTTCATTTGATGTCAACCATCTTTTACCTGGAACAGAAAATCCTCTTCACCAGGTTACCTAATGCTCCCTTCACATCTTTATTCCTAAGGGTGTAGATGAAGGGGTTGAGTGTAGGAGTCACCACTCCATAAAAGAGAGCCATGAACTTGGGCTGGTCCCTTGTGATGGATGAAGGGGACTGAAGGTACATGCTAATGGCTGGGCCAAAAAACAATAAAACTACTATGAGGTGGGAAGAACATGTCCCAAAGGCCTTTTTCCTTCCCTCAGAAGACTTAATCTTCAACATAGCATGTCCAATACAAGCATAGGAAGCAAAAATTAGGCAGAATGGAACAGCTGATATAAAAATGCATACCACAAAGAGTGTGAGCTCATTAGCATTCTTTTTACCACAGGCAATCTTTATCAGAACAGCAATATCACACAGCAAGTGATCCAGTTTGTTGAGACCACAGAGTGGTAACTGTAATGTAACAGTGACCTCTGAGAGAGCACAGATCATTCCACTCAGCCACACAGTGGATACTAGTAGGACACAGATTCGTTGATTCATGATGAGGGAGTAGTGTAGAGGCTTGCAGATGGCCATATAGCGATCCAGGGACATGAGAGCCAACAGCAGACATTCTGTGCCACCCATCATGTGGAAGAAATAGAGCTGAACTGCACAGCCCATGTAGCTGATCGTCTTTTTAGAGCTTCCCAGGTTAACCAGCATCTGAGGGACAATGCTTGTGGTATAACACATGTCCAAAAAGGAGAGGTTGGTGAGGAAGAAATACATGGGGCTGTGGAGCCTGGAGTCTAACTTGGACACCGGAATGATGATGATGTTACCCATCATGGCCATAGGGTATGTTATCAGAAGAATAACAAAGAGAGGAAGCTCCAACCAAGGACGGTCAGCAAAGCCTAGTAGAATAAATTCTTCTGGGTGGCTTACGTTAATTAATGCCATTATTATCAGTTGATTTCATCTGCAGTAGGAAGTGGCAAGGAAGATAGAGTTATGAATAATGACAAAACATGATTATGCATTGGTCATCCATTCATAGAAGATAGAGTGCAGTAACTCAGGCGAAAATAGCATAAATAACATAAAGCATCTGGCACCAGGTGATGTAATTTCTCTTCATGACACTTTAAGATTAAAGGCAGTCACTTTAAACAAGCAATCTAACCATTCACAAATGGAATCTCCCCCTTTGTATAATAAGCTGTCAATAACTATCTCCTTAGGTTGTGTTGAGGATTGAACGAAAATAGACATGAACGTGTTTTGGAATCTCTAAAGCAACAGTTTTCAATTTTGACTTGCATAAAAATCAACGGAGAAGGGTTGTTCAAATACAGATTATCGTTTCCTATATCCAGGCTTCTGATACAGTAGACGTGGCATGGGGCAAAGGAAGCAGATGGCTTATTTTCAGAAACTGCTGCAAAGCAGTTTCAAGAAGAGTATAAAGATATTGAGGTACCAATAGTAGAAGGAGGAAGAGAAATTCTGGAACTATAAAATCATCAAAATAGACTTGTCTAGCCCTACCTCGTTAGTTGAAAAATTTTGTCATCCGCATAGAAGGAGTAAGGGAGTCCTTGGGTGGTACAAACAGTTAACACACTTGGCTACTAACCAAAAGGTTGGAGGTTTGAGTCCACCCAGAGGCACTTTGGAAAAAAGGCCTGGTGATCTATTTCTAAAAAATCAGTCGTTGAAAACCCTGTGGAGCACAGTTGTAATCTGACACAAATGGGATCACCCTGAGTTGAAGTCAACTGGAAGGCAACTGTTTTATTATTTTTTTTAATAGAGAATAAGAAGGCTTGTTTTAAACACAATTTATCTTAGCTACGTGGACTTGAATAAGAAACTGAAATATTTTTTTGCTTCAGTTTCCTCAAGTACATATTAAAAGAGACGAGCCATGTTCAAGAATTTGTTTTGTGTGTTTTTCTTGCATGCCTATTGAGTTCAACCTCTGGGCGTTTGAATTTTTCATGCTAAAATTTAGCTAATTTATCCATTTTATAGAGATTTTCATTTATGGAGTCATCTTATGACCCTGTTTTATGTAAGAGTTTGGACGGTTATCAGTGAGCCACTGATTGTTCATAGTGAACTCTTGTCAGGAGAGAAGGTGATATCCCACTTTAAATTCAGAGACTTATTCCAGTCCAGAAATTATTTTACCTTTTTTTTTTTTTTCAGTTAAAAGACACATTGACACAACAAAATGAACTAGTTGAGTGAAATAGCATTTTGAGAAAGATTAATTAGGTAATGAGATTTTTAGTTTATAAACTTTCTTTTCCTTAAATGGTAAAGTATGTATCATGAACTTCACAGTCGTCCCTAAAATGGAGGTATATTCAGATGGAAAGTAAAACAGTGCACCCCAGTGACAATACCCTAGGCTAGTAGTGTGCACTAATAATAAAAAAACAAAATCAATAATTCCAGGTAATCCTTAATGATCCCTTGTGTGCCAGACACTGCAATACACTTTTTACATGCATTAACTTATTTAGTACTCACTATCAAATCCTATGATACAGGAATTCTTAGTATCTATATTTTAGGATATTGCTAATCATTGATTTTTACAGTCTACTAATAATTTAAAGATGAAAAAGAAATCAGTTCCTTAAATGAGGTATTAAGGTAAGAGACTGTAAATTCAGAGTTTCAAGAGTCCAGAGAAAACATCTGTACTCCAAAGATGTTACCTCAATAGATGTTGCCTCCTACACCCTAATTTGACCAGCATTATTCAAGATATTATATGAACACAGCGAATTTAAAAACATGTCTTAGGCTAAGTTATTTTTCAGCTGAAAATTGTATAGCATAGATGGGATATGAAATAAAACTATGGTATGAATTAATTTGATTGCTAAAATAAACACTCTAAAAATCCCAATCTACCAACATCATTAAATAATTGCACTATAAGACACCTATTTCCCATTCAGTAAAAACTTTATATTCATCTTCATGTTTTTCTATGACATACTCTTCAATTTTTAACGAATTACTTTAGATTTGATCTTCCATGGAGTCTTCCATAATTAATTCTATATAACTCTAATAACTGTATTCATTCAAGTATGCTTTCAGCAATTTAATAAATTTGTATTAGTTGGGAATTTGTTCCTATTATTCACCTTATTAAGTATAGTTTTGTTTGCTAATGGTGACTACCACAGAGCCTCCTACATTACACTGAAATCTTTCCATGAACGGAGAATTTCTCTGGAAACACCACAGCAGGTGGACTTAACCAATGGGATTTACTCTTGAAGTACATTTAAGCTCCTTAATTCCATCCCTAGATCTCTAACCTTTTGTACATCATTCTCATGATATTTCAATACTTTAGCTCTTGGATCCCATGACTTTTGGATTTCCCACTTCCAGTGACTGTCCATCACTGTTTTGCTGAATAGAGATACATTTATCCACAGCTGTTTAAAGTCACCTTAATAAAGTGCCATGACTCCATTCCTTTTGACATTTCTTCTTTGAATCTCCACTCACATTTTCATTCTATGTATTTCATTCTAGTGTATCTTATTCATTTATCTTTTTTCATTATATGGAGCACTTATAAGTGTTACATGTAGTAAAAGGTCATAAGAAAAACCAAAACTTAGGTCTGATACCAAAACGTCTGTATAAAACACATAGATGAGTCAATCCAGCGAATTGTGATTACACACTTAAAACGTTCACATGATTGAATAATGGCTTTAAACTTCATTCAGATATTTGACATCTGTCAGACATAGTGTTTATTGAAATTTAAATGCTTTTAAGCTTGGTTTAAGTGAAAGAGAGATAAAGAGAAAAATATTAATTCATTACAAAAAGAAAGCTAGTTGCTTCTTAGCCACCAACTAGATAGTCCCAAAGTTTAAAAAAAGCTCCCTGAAATGAAATATTCTTTACTCTTTATATGCATGTTAGGCACTATGACTGACACACATTCCAACCTTCCCTAAGAATGCATATATTTTAAGAAAAGTGTCTTTTACTCACCTTATTTTGAGAAATACCATTCAGTGAAAAGCAATTAGGAAGGGATACATTTGAATTTTTTTTTTAAGTTCATAGAAGGAAAAACTGTAGTACACAGATGAATATCTAAGAATTAGCTTCAGACTGTGATTTTTTCAGTTGAGAGAGGAGCTCCAAAGAGAGAAAAGCATGAGTTAGGAAGATAATTGTAGATAATATCAGGGATGCCCAGCTAATGTGTTATTTGTGTTCTATTCTTGAGGTCTCTTGAGCATTGTTTTCAAACAACTCGTTTATCCTTTCCCTAGATGGATTAGCAGAGAAAGTTCCTTCGGGCGGGGCTCTCTGAAGAAATGTTATTTATGTTCAGTTAGTTACCTACTGCATTGAGGTTGACAGCAACTCCTTTCAATTGTTAGATTTGTTCTGAAATAAACTCAGTGATTAAAAAAAAAAGCTGACACTAATTTTAAAAAAGATTCAATGAGAGCAGAGCTTATTTTGAGTAAATCATGGGAAACTTAAATGTGAGTTCCTGGAATATCTTACTTCATTCATTACTGGAATATCTTACATAAGAGTCAATAATTTCTATTTATCTCAATAAAGAGGCACAAAGATGAGTTGGAAAAGGAAGAAAAAAAAAAATCAACCAAAATTTGATCTCTACAATAAGAAGTCTAAATGGTGGAGATTAGGGGTACAGAATAAGTACTTGGAATATGCTCTCATTGTGTAGATACAACTATCAGAAACAAAACAAAACAAGAAGATGAGAAATGAGGAGTATATAGTAAGAAGAAAAATCTTGCCAATTAAGTATTAATTAGGGTTAAAAGAATATCTCACCACTCATCTGTCAGTTTGTTGTACTGTGGTGGCTTGTGTGTTGTTATGGTGCTGGAATCTATGCCAATGTTATTTGAAATACCAGCAGGATCACCCATAGCGGATAGGTTTCAGTGGAGCTTCTAGACTAAGACAGACTAGGAAAAAAAGTGTTGACAATCTCTTTCTGAAAATTAGCCAGTGAAATTCCTGTGGATCACAACAGAATATTGTCCGATATAGTGCTGGAAGACGAGCTCCCAGGTTGGAAGGCACTCAAAATATGATGGGGGAAGGGTTACCTTCTCTAAGTAGAGTCACTCTTAATGAACTAGATGGCATAAAGCCTTCATGACCTTAATCAGGCTGATGTGGCAGGACTCAAAATGAGAAGTCACAACAACAAACATCCATTAGTAATCAGAACATGGAATAACATACAATCAAGAAGATGGCAGGACTGGGCAACATTTTGTTCTGTTATACCCAACTTCGCCATGAGCAGCCATTTTGAAGCAGATGCTGAGAAAATGGAGAGAAAAAGAGGTTACTAACTAATTTCAGTAGTGCTCATACTAGAAAACCAATACATAAGGTCTATGAAAGATATTGATATAAAAGTAACCACAAGAAAAAAAGTTCAAATCTCCTAAATACCACAATAATACCAAATGAAGAAAGCAAACTGACACCATAGTGATTTTGTATACTTTTTATAATTCTGTATTCACAATTTATGAATATATTACATACATTTTTGTGTATTTACAAATATATATTAAAACACCATATGACCTAAGTCAAAACTTATCAATTGAACCAATAAATGAAAATGGACCCAATTTACCTATTCAAAGGAAAAACAGTTTTTCATCTTAGCTAATAAACCAAAATCTAACTCCGTGCTATATTTAAAGAACACACCTAAAACAAAGGAAACCAAAAACATTAAATATAAAAAGAAGGGCAAAGATTTACAAGGCACATTCAATTAAAAGAAAGTAGAGATCATATTCTTGTTATTCAACAAGAAGTATTTTAGTTCAACGAGTCTTAAAGGGATCAAAGATTCTTTATAATGCTAAAGATTAAAATGCTAAATGTAGATAAAATGGTTATTAATATTTATGCCCTGTCAGCACATAAATAATCTTCAAAAACTGAGACAAATGATTATACCAGGTGACACAGACAGCAACATACTAAAAGTAGTTTGTTGTTGTTGTCAGGTGCCCTCGAGTTGATTCCTACTTATAGCGACCCTGTGTACAACAGAACGAAACACTGCCAGATCCTGCACCATTCTCACAATCTTTGCTATGCTTGAGCTCATTGTTGCAGCCACTGTGTCAATCCATCTCCTTGAGGGTCTTCCTCTCTTTCGCTGATCCTTTACTTTAGCAACCATGATGTCCTTCTCCTGTGACTGATCGCCCCGATAAAATGTCTGAAGTATGCGAGACGAAGTCTTGTCATCCTTGCTTCTAGGGAGCATTCTGGCTGTACTTCTTCCAAGACAGATTTGTTAATTTTTTTGGCAGTCCACGGTATATACAACATTCTTCCCCAGCACAGTAATTCAAAGGTGTGAATTCTTTTTTGGTCTTCCTTATTCATTGTCCAGCTTTCACATGCACATGAGGCAATTGAAAACACCTTTGCTTGTGTCAGGTGCACCTTAATCCTTAAAGTGACATCTTTGCTTTTTAACACTTTAAAGACATCTTTTGCAGCAGATTTGCCTAATGCAGTACGTCGTTTGATTTCTGGACTCCTGCTTCTGTGCACGTTGATTGTGGATCCAAGTAAAATGAAATCCTTGACAACTTCAATCTTTTCACCGTTTATCATGATGTTGCTTATTGGTCCAGTTGTGAAGATTTTTGTTTTCTTTATGTTGAGGTGTAATCCATACTGAAGGCTGTGGTCTTTGATCTTCATCAATAAGTGCTTCAAGTCCTCTTCACTTTCAGCAAGCAAGCTTGTATCATCTGCATAACTCAGGTTGTTAATGAGTCTTCGTCTGATCCTGATGCCACGTTCTTCTTCATATAGTCCAGCTTGTATGTGATATTAATGATATTGTTTGATAATTTCCACATTTGGTTGGATCACCTTTCTTGGGAATAGGCATAAATATGGATCTCTTCCAGTTGGTTGGCCACGTAGCTGTCTTCCAAATTTCTTGCCATAGACAAGTGGGCCCTTATAGCACTGCATCTTTGTTGAAACATCTCAATTGATACTCCATCAATTCCTGGAGGCTTGTTTTTCGCCAGTGCCTTCAGAGAAGTTTGGAACTCTTCCTTCAGTACCATTGGCTCCTAATCATATGCTACCTCTTGAAATTTATGAACATGGACCAACTCTTTTTGGTACAGTGACTCTGTGTATTTCTTCCATATTCTTTTGATGCTTCGTGAGTCATTTAATATTTTCCCCCTAGAATCCTTCAGTATTGCAACTCCAGGCTTGAATTTTTTTCTTCTGTTCTTTCAGCTTGAAAAATGCCAAGCATGTTCTTCCCTTTTGGTTTTCTAACTCCAGGTCTTTGTACGTGTCGTTATAATACTTTGTCTTCTTGAGCCATCCTTTGAAATCTCCTGTTCAGCTCTTTTACTTCATCCTTTTGCTTTAGCTACTCAACATTCAAGAGCAAGTTTCAGAGTCTCTTCTAACATCCGTTTTGGTCTTTTCTTTCTTTCCTGTCTTTTTAATGACCTCTTGTTTTCTTCATGTATGATGTCCTTGATGTCATTCCAGAAGTCGTCTGGTCTTCAGCCATTAGTGTTCAATGCGTCAAATCTATTCTTGAGATGGTCTCTAAATTCAGGTGGGATATACTCAAGGTCATAATTTGGCTCTTGTGGACCTGTTCTAATTTTCTTCAACTTCAACTTCAACTTGCATTTGAGCAATTGATGGTCTGTTCCGCAGTCAGTCCCTGCCCTTGTTCTGACCGATGATATTGAGCTTTTCCATTGTCTCTTTCCACAGTTGTAGTTGATTTGATTCCTGTGTATTCCATCTGGCAAGGTCCACCTGAAGAGTTGCCATTTATGTTGTTGAGAAAAGGTATTTGCAATGAAGTCTTTGGTTTTGTGAAATTCTATCATGTACTCTCTGGCATCATTTCTATCACCAAGACCTTATTTTGTAACTACTGATCCTTCTTCTTTGTTTCCAACTTTCACATTCCTATCACCATTATTAATGCATCCTGATTGCATGGTCAATCAATTTCAGACTGCAGAAGTTGGTAAAAGTCTTCTGTTTTTTCACCTTTGGCCTTAGTGGTTGGTGGGTAAATTTAAACAATAGTTGTATTAACTGGTCTTCCTTGTAGGCGTATGGATATTATCCTATCGCTGACAGCATTATACTTCAGGATAGATCTTGAAATGTTCTTTTTCATGATGAATGCAGTGCTATTCCTCTTCAAGTTGTCATTCCTGGCATAGTAGACCATATGATTGTCATATTCAAAAATGCCAATATCAGTCCATTTCAGCTCACTAATGCCTAGGATATCGAAATTTATGCATTCCATTTCATTTTTGATGATTTCCAATTTTCCTAGATTCATACTTTGTACATTCCACATTCCAATTATTAATGGATGTTTGTGGCTATTTCTTCTCATTTTGAGTCATGCCATATCAGCAAATGAAGGTCCTGAAAGCCTGACTCCATTCACATCATTAAGGTTAACTCTACTTTGAGGAAGTAGTTCTTCCCTAGGCGTCTTTTGAGTACTATATCAGACAATGTTCCTCTGCTATTCATAAGGTTTTCACTGGCTAATTCTTTTCAGAAGTAGACTTCTGGCTCCTTCTTCCTAGTCTATCTTAGTCTGGAAGCTGAGCTGAAACCTGTCTGCCCTGGGTAACCCTACTGGCATTTGAATACCCTTGGCCTAGCTTTCAGCATCACAGCAACAGACAAGCCCCCACAGTACAACAAACTGACAGACACGAGGGTGCAAATAAGGTAAGATCTTGTAAATATGTGGATCCAATAAATTTATATGTGACCAGGCCTTACTTTAGAAGACAGATGATGAGATTAGTTTTTGTATTCCCTTCTAATTCCATCTATTCCTGTTACCATTATGTTTAACATTTATCCAGACAAGATAAGAAAGAAGCACCTCAGTAACTCTCTGCCTTGTCTTACCCCAACCTCAGTGGTGTCATCATATTTTACATTATTGCTGTGTGTTCTCACTCTTGGAGTGTGTATTTTTTCTGACAGCATATGAAGATGAAAAGAAGGAAACCCTATCTAGTAATAAATAAACATCAGTTCCCAGAACTCAACACTAACTGAAGCTCCATTTATACTACTTTCGTTGGTTATAATCTCCTCTAATTCACATTCTTTTCCAGCAAAATATCTACTTACTGGAAGTCTACAGAGGAAAGTTAGTATCACTTAGACTTGACTTGTTTCTTATGGTCTACAATAATCTTCCAGTGAAGATGTTTTACAGTGGTCTTATATCTTTGAGGATGAGTACAGACACTGAAAATTGCCAAAAAACAGAGCCAGTGTTTCTTCTGTCAAGTACCCTGAAAGTAACATAGTTTTGGTGTGTTTTATTTCTCAAGTATGTTGGGGAAAAAATAAAGCAGAGTGCTGCTGCTTTAGAAATGCTTAGCTATAATTAAATCATGTTAGGTCATCCATGTTTTCCCAACAACTAGTTCACAATATTATACATTTAGACTTTAACACATGCTGGCACCCAGTAGATTAGCAGAGGCTAAAAATTCTCCAAGTCCAGTGACTAGCATGGACCATATTGGAGGTCGATACAATCTGCTATAGCCTGCGTTGTCAGACATTCCCCAGATTTTGATAACTGAGTGAATCCTGCTATCACCCACAGATTCCAGAATCACTGGTTAAATTCCTCTTCAATAAAATAGAAAATTTAAATCTATGAATATTTATATATGGGAAACCTATTATGTGAGGTATGTGAGTTCTTGAAATTTGGAGACATTTAAAATTCTGCTTAATTGTTTATGAGTTGTTACATTTTAAATTTAGGTTGATAAGGTAACAATAATGAGAACTTGACTCTCTCATTCCTGCACTTAATGATGCTACCCAAAATAAAACAGGGATGGGTTGCTGAGGGGAGGGATCTTTGTTTAAATTTTTTTTTTTAAAGTAGACCTACTAGGTCTCATAAAGTTAATAGTTACATTAAGAAAACATAGACTGTTGATGGAGGTATGTAAGTTCTTAACTACTGAGCTTCTCAAACGACCATTCCTCAATTGGACGTGTATAAAAAGACTTTGATCCTCTCAGACTTTGAGGTTGCTAGGCAGGGTCTAGGATGGACAGAGTCCCTGCATCCAGTCTCCTTTGGCCAAGAGCTGTCTTGTACATTTCTACTATACATGTGTAATGACATGAAAATGTTTGGGAAGCACTGTCTATACTTCCCCATCACCAGCCCCACTCATGGTCTCTCTTGGTTGCCAGGTGCTAATCCAGATTCTAAGCAGAACAGTCCTCTGTTTGTTGTGGAATGAGGGGGTCCTGGCTACTGAGGCTGATCTTGTCCTATGGAGGACTTGCTGGGTGCTCTGAAGTTTTACTTTACACAAGTCCTGGAGAAACTGAGGGAGTCCAGATCAATTATACCAGGAGATATGAGACTCACTCCAGATCACTATGGATTCACACTGAACAAGGTGATTAAGTACAGCTATATCTGAATTTTTTAATAGTTAAAAGCCAACCTTATGTAAATAGAGAAAAGGGTTACCCATAAGAGTTTCTGCTCTAGTTGAAGAAAAATATAAAGTTTTTGATAAAGTTAGCTTTAATTAAAAAAAAAAAATTAAGACATAAAGTTATTTTTTAAAATTGTGCTTTAGGTGAATTTTACAGAGCAAATTAGTTTCCCATTCTATATTTTACACATAAAGTGTTTCATGACCTTGGTTTCATTTCCTACAATGTATCAGCACTCTCCCTATTTCCACCCTGGTTTTCCCATTTTCTTTCCTCCTAATTATCTATCCCTTCCTGCCTTCTCATCTTACACTTGATTATTCTAAGTAGTATGCTCCTCTCGGGTGTTATTTTTTATCTTATGTGCTTGTCTATTGTTTGGATGGGAGGTGGTCTCCAGGAATGGCTTCATTTCCAGGTTAGAAGGGTGTCTTAGGGCCATAGTCTCAGGGGTTCCTCCAGTCTCTGTCAGATAAGCAAGCCCCGACTTTTTTGTGAATTTGATTTTTTTGTTCTACAAGTTTCTCCTGCTCTGTCCAGAAACCTCTGTTTTGATTCCAGTCAGAGCAGTTGGTAGTGGTAGCCAGGTACCATCTATTTCTTCTGGTCTTTGCTTTGGTTTATGTGGGATTGTGTAGGCTGTGGTTCATGTGGTCTGTCAGCCGTTTGGGTTAATTGCTCCCTTGAGTCTTTGGTCTCCCTCACTCTCCCTCACTCTGCATGGGAAGTGACCAATAGCTGTATCTTAGATGGCCACCCCAGCCATCTAAGATACAACTATTTGTGCTCTATATAAGCCGCACCTGCAGTCATGTATGTAGCAATATCTACCACCAAACCTATATTAGCCAGTGGATGTGTTCCCTTACATCCTCCCACACCTCTTGGCATATCTATCTACCATCTATCTACCTATTTGTTCATTCATAAATTATTATTTGTTAGTAGTATTGCTACAGGATTGTCTAAGCTATAGTAGTTACAGTAGTTGCCCTTTATTCTTACTTTTCTCTCAGTGTCCTCTCTTGCCTTGGTCGTGTTGTACTGACTTCCCCCATAGAATGTATTGCGTTTTGCTTCACCACTATTAACTTATGCCTTTTATCTAATAGGTAATTTTCCCCTTTTTCTCTCCCATCCCTGGTAATAACCATCAAAGAATTTTTTTTCTTCTTTTTTTTCCTGTGTATAAACCTTTTATTGTTGCTTTATAGTAGTGGTCTCATTTTCTCATTTCTTTTGTGATTCACTTATTTCACTCAGTGTAATGTCCTCCAAATTCATCCATGTCGTGAGATGTTTCAAAGATTCGTCATTATTCTTTAAGTTGCGTAGTATTTCATTGTGTGTATGTACCACAGTTTGTTAATCCATTCATCTGTTGATGAGCATTTAGGTTGTTTCCATCTTTTTGCTATTGTGAATAGTGCTACAAAGAACATGGGTGTGCATATGTCTATTCGTGTCACAGCTCTTATTTCTTTAGGGTATATACCTAGGAGTAGGATTGATGGATCATATGGTATTTCTATTTCTAGCTTTTTGAGGAAGCACCATCAATTTTTCAAAGTAGTTGTACCATTTTACAATCCCACCAGCAGCGTATAAGAGTTCCAATCTCCCCACAACCTTTCTTATATTTGTTATTTTCTATTTTTTTTTTTTTTGATTAGTGCCAGTAGCGTCGGGGTGAGATGGTATCTCATGTAGTTTTGATTTGCATTTCTCTAATAGCTAATCTCAAGCATTTCTTCATGTGTTTGTTAGCTATCTGAATGTCTTCTTTGGTGAAGTGTCTGTTCCTATCCTTTGCCCATTTTTTCATTGGATTGTTTGTCTTTTTATTGTTGAGATGTTGACATTTTCCATAAATTTTAGAGATTAGTCCCTTATTGGATTTGTCATAATCAAATTTTTTTCCCAGTCTGTAGGTTCTCTTATGACTCTTTTGGAGAAATCTTTTGTTGAGCATAAGTGTTTAATTTTTAGGTGGTCCCATTTATCTGGGTTCGTCTTGTACTATGTGTGCATTTTTACTTATGTTTGTTACTCTATTTATGCCATATATTAGGACCTTTAGCATTGTTCCTGTTTTTTCCTCCATGATCTTTATAATTTTAGATTTTATATTTAGATCTCTGATCCAATTTGAGTTAATTTTTGTGTATGGTGTGAGGTATGGGTCCTGTTTTATTTTTTTTACAGATGGATGTCCAGTTTTGCCAGCACCATTTATTGAAGAGACTGTCTCTTCCCTATTTAATGGTCTTTGGCCCTTTAATGAACATCAGCTGACCACAGGTGAATGGATTTCCGTATGGGTTCTCAATTCTGTTCTATTGGTCTGTGTCTGTCGTTGTACCAGTACCAGGCTGTTTTGACCTGTGGCTGTATAGTAGATTCTGAGATCAGGTAATGTGAGGCCTCCTATTTTGTTCTTCTTCTTCAATAATGCTTTCTTTATACAGGGCCTCTTTGCTTCTTTCCATATAAAGTTGGTGATTAGTTTTTTCAATTGCTGTAAAGACTGTTGTTAGAATTTGAATTGGGATTACATTATGTCTGTAGGTTGCTTTGGTTAGTATTAACATTTTCACAATGTTTAGCCTTCCTATCCATGAGCGTGGTATGCTTTTTCCATTTATGTAGTCTCTTTTGGTTTCTTGCAGTAGTGTTTTGTAGTTTTCTTTCTACAGGTCTTTTATTGGTCCTTCTTTTTTGATGTGTGAGTCTATTGCTCTAAATTGTCCTCTGAGCACCGCTTTTGCTGAGTCCCAAAGGTTTTGCTAAGATGTGCATTCATTCTCATTTGATTCTAGGAATTTTCTTTTTTTTTTTTAAACTTTAATTCCATCAATTTGATTTTAAAATAATGGGAAATTCCACCATTATCTCTTACACTTAAGATTTTTTTAAATTTTACTTTAGATGAAGATTTACAGAGCAAATTAATTTTTCACTAAACAATTAATACACATATTGTTTTGTGACATTGGTTGCCAAGCTCACGGCAAATCAACACTATCCCCTTCTCAACCTTGAGTTCCTCATTTTCAGCTTTCCAGTCCCATTCTACCTTCTCATCCCTGCCCCTGGGCTGGTGGGCCCATTTAGTCTCATTTTGTTTTATGGGTCTGTCTAATCTTTGTCTAAAGGGTGAACCTCAGAGGTGACTTCAGTACTGAGTTAAAAGTGTCTGGAGGCCATACTGTCAGGGTTTCTCCAGTCTCTGTCAGACCAGTAAGTCTAGTCT
The DNA here is from genome assembly GCF_000243295.1 of Trichechus manatus latirostris. NCBI lineage: Eukaryota > Metazoa > Chordata > Mammalia > Sirenia > Trichechidae > Trichechus > Trichechus manatus. The sequence continues at coordinate 3,858,447 of NW_004444116.1, forward strand.
TTTTTTTGTGTGTGAGTTAGAATTTTGTTCTACATTTTTTTTTCAGCTCTGTCCAGGATCCTCCATTGTGATACCTGTCAGAGCAGTCAATGATGGTAGCCTGGCACCATCTAGTCATGCTGGACTCAGTCTGGTGGAGGCTGTGGTAGTCATGGTCCATTAGTCCTTTGGAATAATCTTTCTCTTATGTCTTTGGTGTTCTACATTCTCCTTGCTCCAGATGGGATGAGACCAGTGGAATATCTTAGATGGTTGCCGACAAGCTTTTAAGACCCCAGACGCTGCTCACCAAGGTAAGACGTAGAATGTTTTCTTTATAAACTATGTTATGCCAATTCAGCTAGACGTCCCCGAGACCATGGTCTCCAGCCCTCAGCCCAGTAATTCAGTCCCTCAGGGAGTTTGGATGTGTCAGTGGAGCTTCCATGAACTTGCCTTGGTCAAGCTGTGATGACTTCCCCAGTATTGTCTACTGTCTTATCCTTCACCAAAGTTAACACTTATCTATAGTCTATTTAGCGTTTTTACTCCCTAACCCTCCCCTCTCTGATACCCATCAAAGATTGTTTCTTTTTATGTGTAAATCTTTTCATGAGTTTTTATAGTAGTGGTCTTATACAATATTTGTCATTTAGTCATTGACTTATTTCACTCAATAGAATGCCTTCCAGATTCATCCATGTTGTGAGATGTTTGCAGATTCAACTTTGTTCTTTATCATTGTGTAGTACTCCATTGTATGTATGTACCATAGTTTATCCATTCGTCCATTGATGGGCACCTAGGTTGTTTCCATCTTTTTGCTATTGTGAACAGTGCTGCAATGAACATGGGTGTGCATATATCTATTCATGTGACGGCTCTCATTTTTCTAGGATACATTCCTAGGAGTTGGATTGCTGGATCATATGGTATTTCTGTTTCTAGCTTATTAAGATATTGTTTTCCAAAACGGTTTTGATTTGCATTTCTCTAATGGCTAGTGATTGCATTTTCTCATGTGTCTGTTAGCTGCCTGAATGTCGTCTTTGGTGAAGTGTCTGTTCATAACTTTTGTTCATTTTTTAAGTTGGATCATTAGACTTTTTGTTGAAGAGGTGTGGGATTTTCCTGTACATTTTAGAGATTAGACCTTTATCAGATTTGTCATAGCCAATTTTTTTTCCCAATCTGTAGGTTCTCTTTTTATTCTTTTGGTGAAGTCTTTTGATGCGCATAAGTGTTTAATTTTTTAGAAGTTCCCAGTTATCTAGTTTATCTTCTGGTGTTTGTGTATTGTTACTTATGGTTTATATCCAGTTCATGCCATGTATTAGGGCCTCTAATGTTCTACCTACTTTTTCTTCTATGACCATTATAGTTTTTGTTTTTATATTTAGGTCTTTGATCCATTTTGAATTAGTTTTTGTGTATGGTGTAAGGTATGAATCCTGTTTCATTTTTCTGCAGATGAAGATCCAGTTTTGCCAGTACCATTAGCTAAAAAGACTGTCTTTTCCCCAGTTGATGAACTTTGGGTCTTTGTTGAGGATTGGGTGATCATAAGTGGATGGATTTACATCTGAGTTCTCAATTCGGTTCCATTGGTCAATGTGTCTGTTGTTGTACCAGTATCTGGCTGTTTTGATTACCTTAGCTGTACAGCAGTTTCTGAGTTCAGGTAGTAGGAGTCCTCCTACCTTATTCTTCTTCAATAGTGGTATACTTATCCAGGGCCTCTATCCTTTCCATATAAAGTTAATGATTAGTTTTGCCATCACATTAAAGAATGCTGTTGGTATCTGGATCAGGATTGCATTGTTTTTGTAGACTGCTTTGGGTAAAATTGACATTTTGACAACGTTGAGTCTACCTATCCCTGAGCGTGGTATATTTTTCCATTTATGTAGATCTCTTTTGGTTTCTTGAAGTAGTGTTTTGTTATTTTATTTGTATAGGTCTTTTACATCCCTGGTTAGATTTATTTCTAAGCATTTTATCTTTTTTATTATAAATGGTATTGTTTTCCTGATTTCCTTTTCATAGTTCTCTTTATTGGTGTGTAGGAATCCAACTAATTTTTGTATGTTTATCTTATATCCTGTTAGTCAGCTGAATCTTTCTATTAGTTCCAGTAGTTTTCTCATGGAGTGGTTTGAGTTTTCTATGTATAATATCGTATTATCTGCAGATATGGGCAGTTTTACTTCTTCCTTACCAATTTGGATGCAGTTTATTTCTTTTTCTTGCCTTGTTGCTCTAGCTAGGACTTCCAGCATAATGTTAAATAGGAGTGGTGCTAAAGGGCATCCTTGTCTTGTTCCTGTTCTCAGGGGGAATGTTTTCAACCTCTCTCCATTAAGAATGTTGGTGGCTGTTGGTTTTGTATAGATGCCCTTTATTATGATAAGGAATTTGCCTTCTATACCTATTTTATTGGGAGTTTTTATCAGGAATTGGTGCTGGACTTTGTCTGATGCCTTTTCTGGGACGATTGAGATGACCATGTGATTCTTTTATCTTATTTTATTTATGTGGTGGATTACATCGATTGATTTTCTAATATTGAACTATCCATGAGTATCTGGTGTGAATCCCACTTTGTCATGGTGTATTATTTTTTGATATGATGCTGAATTCTATTGGCTAGAATTTTGTTGAGAATTTTTGCATCTGTATTCATGAGAGATATTTGTCTGTAATTTTCTGTGGTGTCTTTGCCTGGTTTTGGTATCAGCGTTATGCTGGCTTCATAGAATGAATTTGGAAATATCCCTTCCTTTTCTATGTTCTGAAATAGTTTGCGTAGTGCTGGTGTAAGCTCGTCTCTGAATGTTTGGT
>NW_004444116.1:3861368-3887624 GCF_000243295.1 Trichechus manatus latirostris
CTTTTTATTTCAGTTGGGTTTCTTGTAATGTCCCCCATTTCATTTCTTATTTGGGTTGTTTGTGTCCTCTCCTGTTTTTCATTTGTCAGTTTGGGCAATAGTTTGTTGATTTTGTTGATTCTTTTAAAGAATCAACTTTTGTTTTTGTTGATTCTTTCTATTGTTTTTCTAGTCTCAATTTCATTTATTTCTGCTCTGATCTTTATTATTTCATTTCTTCTGGTGGCTGTGGGCTTTTTTTCCTGTTCTCTTTCTATTTGTTCGAGTTGTGTAGCTACTGTTTTGATTTTGTCCCTTTCTTCTTTTTTGGTGTGTGCATCCATTGCTATAAATTGACCTCTGAGCACTGCCTTTGTGGTGTCCCAAAGGTTTTGGTATGATGTGTTTTCATAGTCATTTGATTCTAGGAAATTTTCAATTCCATCTTTGATTTCTGCTGTTACCCAGTGGTTTATAAGCAATGTGTTAATCTGTTTCCTTTTGTTTGATTTTTTCCCTTCTCTTCCTGTTATTAATATCTACTTTATGTTGTTGTGATCAGAGAAGATACTTTGTACTGTCTCAATGTTTTGGATTTTGTTGAGGGCTGCTTTGTGGCCTAATACGTGGTCTATTCTGAAAAACATTCCATGTGCATTGGAGAAGAATGTGTACTTTGCATTGTTGGGTGGAATGTTGTATATATGTCTATGAGGTCAAGTTTGGTTGATTGTGACCTTTAGATCTTCTGTATCTTTGTTGAGTTTCTTTCTAGATGTCCTGTCCTTTACCGAAAGTGGTGTGTTGAAGTTTCCTACTCTTATTGTGGAACTGTCAGTTTCTCTTTATAGTGTTGTTAGAGTTTGTTTTACGTATTTTGGAGCTCTGCCATTGGGTGTATAGCTATTTATTATGGTTATGTCTTGTGGTGGATTAAAATCATTGTATAATGCCCTTCTTTGTCCTTTATGATGGATTTTGTTTTAATGTCTATTTTATCTGAGATTACTATTGTCACTCTTGATCTCTTTTGTTAGATTTTTGCTTGGTATATATTTTTTTCCATCCTTTCATTTTTAATAAATTTGTGTCTTTGTTTCTGAGGTGTGTCTCTTGTAGACAGTATTTTGATGAGTCCTGTTTTTTTATTCATCCTGTCACTATCTGTCTTTTCATGGGTGCATTTATGTCATTAGTGTTCAGTGTGATTATTGATAAGTGTGAGTTTATTGCTGTCATTTTGCAGTCTTTTTTTGTGGTGCTGACATTTTCTGTGTTTCTCTTACTCTTCTCTGCTGAATTCCTTTTGTTTGTGGATTTTTTTCCTTTCTTTTTTGTTGATTTTGTGTTTACTGAGATTTTTGTTTCTCTTTTATTGTGGTGATTAAGTTTGTTAACTTTCTTTGTGGCTACCTTGAAATTTACCCCTATCTTCCTATGTTTGAACCAGTCTTTTATTACTTGATGTAGCCTTGACTTCCTCTCCATTTGAAAGTTCTATACCTACACCATTTATTCCCTCTTTTGTTGTTCCGATGTTGTTGTCGTTTACAGATTAACCTCTCTGGTTCTCTGTCGTAAATCTTTTAGTTTTGTTTTATCCTTGAGATTTCATTACATAGATTGGTATCTGGTTGATGTGGTCTACAGTCCTAGATTCAGGCTGTGTTTGATGTTGTTGGTTCTCTAACTGAAGTACTCCCTTTAATAATTCTTGTAAGTTTGGTTTGGTTTTCACATATTCCCTTAAATTCTGTTTATCTGGAAATGTCCTAATTTCATCAACATATTTGAGCGAGAGTTTTGCAGGATATATTATTCTCTATTGGCCATTTTTTTCTTTCCAGGTTTTGTATATGTCATCCCATTGCCTACTTGCCTGTACGGTTTCTGCTGAGTAATCAGATCTTAATCTTATTTTTTCCCATCTGTGTGTGACTTTTTGTTTTTCTCGAGCTGCTCTCAGGATTCTTTCTTTGTCTTTAATGATATGTCTTGGTGATTTTCTTTTGGAGACTATCCTATATGAGGTCATTGAGCTTTTTGGTTAGTCAGCTTTTCTGTCTTTCATATTAGGGAAGATTTCTGTCAGCAATTCTTTAATGATCCTCTCTGTATTTTCCATTTTATTCCCCTGTTCTGGAACTCTGATCACTTGCAAATTATTGCTTTTGATTGTATCCCACATCGTTCTCAGGGTTTATTAATTTTTCTTCTTTCCTTTCTCTGATTTTTCCACAAATAAAGTGGTATCCAAGGATTTGTCTTAAATTTCACTGATTCTGTCTTCCATTGTTTCAAATTTGCTCCTAAAACTTTCAATGGCACTGTCTTTTTCTGAAATCTTGTTTCTTTTTTGCATTTCTAATTACTGTTTTTGTATGTTTTCTAGTTTTTTGTTTATTTTGACATTTTGTTCCTGAATTCTTCATTGTTTTGTCTATGTTTTACAAGATTTCCTCTATTTATTTCTTGCTTTTGTCTGTGTTTTTCTTCAACTCTTGGAAAGCCCTGAATATTAAAGTTTTGAATTCCCAGTCAGGTAGTTCCAGTGCCTTTTCTTCTACCAGAAGGTCATCTGGTGCTTTATTTTGCATGCTTTCTGGAGCCATCCTGTCCTTTTTTTTTAAATGTGTTTTGATATTGTCTGCTGTCTTCAGGAAATTCAGGAATTATTTTCGTTTATTGATTGTAGATATGCTTGTTTCATTCTTTTTTGTTTTATTTGGCTGTGTTTGAGCAGGTGGGTTTGGTGTTCTTTGTTATTTGCTAGTCTGTGGGCAGCATACTTCTCACCACCTTGTCCAGGTGAGCAGGACTGGTCACTCAGCTACATTGCAGCAGGGATAGTCCAGTGGAGGGGTAGGGGCTGCCATAGGTCATTTGTGGTATGTACTGGGGCTGACAGGGCAGAGCTGCGGGCAATGCAAGGTGGGGTCTTGTGGTCCACAACTGTGCCAGTTGGGCATGTGGTGCTTAGTATGCAGTGTAGATAGGCAGGAGGGAAGGGGGAGGATGTGATGTGTGGAGCTAAGTGGGTGTGGGAAAGAAGAGAAAGAAGGTGGAGAAACAAAAGCCAAAAAAAAAAAAAGGTGCTGAGGGAGTCTGCTGTTGGAGTGGTGCAGACCTGGGGAAGCAGAGTGCTGGTGGCTTTCTAACCATGTGGTGTGACACAGCCCTATAGGAAGGGGAGGAGACTGCACACGTTTCTAGGTGGGTGGGAGAAAGGAAGGGAGAGAGAGATAAGACTCATACACAAAAGAAAGGCATACAAGGCCAGCTGGTAGGGATAAAGAAAGGAGGCAGGTAGAGAGAGACAAGAAACCAAGAAAAAAAAATGCCTTGAGGGAGCCCACCAGCATTGCAGCGAGGACTGGGAAAGCCGTGTGCTGGCAGCTTCCCAGCTGAGTGGTGTGGCACAGCCCACCCAAAAACAGCAGGGATGGCACACGTGGCCAGGTGTTCAGGATAAAGGAAAGGGAGGAAGTAGAAAGAGAAAAGAAACTGAGAAAAAATGCCCCAAGGGAGCCCACCAGTGTGGCAGCATGGACCAGGGAAGTGGCTCCCCATCTGAGTGGCATGACACAGCCTGTCAAGAAGAAGCAGAAATGGCACACAGTGCCAGGTGGTTGAGAGAAAGAAAAGGAAGGAAGGTACAGTGAGACAAGAAATTAAGAAAAAAAAATGCCCTGAGGGAGCTCACCAGCATGTTGACATGGACTGAGGAAGTGGCTCCCCATCTGAGTGACATGGCACAGCCTGTCAAAAAGGAGTGGAGATGGCACAGCTCCAGGTGGTCAGGATAAATGAAAGGAAAGAAGACAGAGAGAGACAAGAAACTCAGAAAAGAAAAATGCCCTGAGGGAGCCAACCAGCATGGTGGCGTGGACTAGGGAAGAGACTCCCCAGCTGAGTGGCACAGAATAACCCATCAAGAAGGAGCAGAGATGGCACAAGGTGCCAGGTGTTCAGTAGAAAGGAAAGGAAGGAGGTGAGTGAGAGAGAAGAAACAAAAAGAAGCCAAAAACAACAACAAAAATGGCACTGAAGAACTCGGCTGATGGGGGCACGGCAAATCCAAGTGGCAAGGAGCAAGTGTATCCCTGGCCAGGGGACCATGGCTCACTGGAAAGCTGCAGAAGTCGGGCAGAGGGAAGAAGGGTGGGGGGTGGGAAAGTGTATCCCTGGTTACCGGGTGCTCTGTCTCCTGCCGGTAGCTTTATGAAGTTGCCTTCCCGTACTCCCTGTCTACCGCTCTCAGTGGCTGAGGGGTCCGAGATGGTGGATCCATGCCACATTAGATGTTAGGAGACCTCCACTTCATAGATCTCCTCGTTCTCTGTCAGTTTCTTATTCCATTCTGTGCTTGGTTGAGTTTTTTACCCCTTCTTTAGATGCTTAGGGTTCCAGGATTGATGTTTTTATCTGTTTTACTTAGTTTTTCAGGTCTTTGTTGTAGAGGGATGGTGTGGTGCTTCTGTCTATAGTATCATGTTGGCTCCACTTCTACTGAGTCTAGGAATTTTTTAATTTCACTTTTGATTTCTTCTATTACCCAAAGATTTTTAAGTAAGGTGTTATTCATTTTCCATGTATTTAATTTTTTCCCTTGCTCTTCCTGCTATTGATTTCAATTTTTATAGCATTGTGATCAGAAAAAAATACTTTGTATGATTTCAATGTTTTGAATTTTGTTAACGCTTTCTTTGTGTCCTAAAATGAGTTCAATTCTGGAGAATGATCTATGTGCATTAGAAAAGAATGTATCCTTTGCTGCTGTTGAGTGGAGTGTTCTGTATATGTCTATGAGGTCAAGTTGGTTGATGGTGGCAGTTAGGTCTTCCCTATCTTTGTTGAATTTCTTTCTAGTTGTTCTGTCTTTCACCAAAAGTGGTGTGTTGAAGTCTTCTCTGTTATTCCTGCTATTATTATGGAAATATTTCTGTTTTCAATGCTGTTAGTGTTTGTTTTGTTTTTTGACACCCTTTCATTTGGTGCAATTATATATTTATATAATTGTTATGTCCTTTTGGTGGATTGACCCTTTAATCATTATATAGTGCCCTTCCTTTTATAGTGGATTTTGCTTTAAAGTCTATTTTATCAGAGATTAATATTGCCTTTCCTGCTGTTTTTTTGCTATTGTTTGCTTGATATATTTTTTCCATCCTTTGATTTTTAATATATTTATATCTTTGTGTCTAAGGTGTGTATCTTGTAGACAGCATATTGATGAGTCAATTTTTTTATCCATTCTGCTACTTTATCTCATTACTGGTACATTTAAGCCACTTAGATTCAGTATGATTATCCATAGGAAGATGTTCACTGCTATCATTTTGTTGTGTGTGTGTGTGGGTTTTTTTGTGGTATTGAAGATTTCTTTGTTCAACTTAATTTTCTGCAGTGATTTCTTTCAGTTTGTGGATATTCTTTTAGTTTCTTTCATTGTTATTAATTTTGTGAATACTGAGACTTTATGTTTTTCTTCTTTTTCGTTTTGATGAGTAGGTTTGTTAACTGTCTTAGTGATTACCTTGAAATTTACCTTTATCTTTTTAAGTTTAAAGCAGTCTTTTATTTCTTGATATCACCTTGACTTCATCTCCATATGGAAGTTCTGTAACTACACTTTTATTCCCCTTTTTCGTTTTGACATTGTTGTCATTTACAGATTGATGTCTCTGGTTCCACGTTTTCAGTCTTTTAGCTTTGTTTTATTTTTGAGAATTCTTTATCTGGGTTGGTATATGGCTGATATTGACCTATAATCTAATCTCAGGTTATTGTCTGATGGTGATGATCCTTTATTCAAAGAACTCCTTGTAATATTTCTTGTAATTTTGGTCTGGTTTTTACAAATTCCCTTAATTTCTGTTTATTTGGAAATTTCCTAATTTCACCATCATATCTGAGAAACAATTTTGCTGTATATATAATTGTTGGTTGGCAGTTTTTGTTTTTTTTTTTTTTTTTTTTGTATTTCAAGGTTTTATATATGTAATACCATTGCCTTCTTGCTGGCATGGTTTCTGCCAAGTAATCAGAGCTTAGTCTGATTCTTGGTTCTTCTTTGTAGGTGACTTTTTGTTTTTCCTGAGCTGCTGTCGGGATTCTTTCCTTGTCTTTGGTTTTGGCAAATTTGGTTACAATATGTCTTGGTGACTTTCTTTTGTAAGGGGTTCACTGAGCTCTTGGATGGTTATCTTCTCATCTTTCATGATAAAAGGGGAATTTTCTTTCAGCAAATCTTCAACAATTCTTTCTGTGTTTCCCATTGCCTCCCCCTGTTCTGGAACTCTGATCATGCACAAATTTTTCCTCTTGATGGCATCCCACATAATTTTTAGGCTTTCTTCATTTTTCTTAATTCTTGTTTCTGTTTTTTTCTCAATTTGGTGTCAAGAGATTTGTCCACAATTTTGCTAAGTCTGTCTTCCAGTAATTCAATTCTGCTCCTATATCCTTCTATTCCAGCTGGACTCTATGAAGAAGAACGTGGCATCAAGATTGGAGGAAGATGCACTAACAACCTGTGTTATGCAGATGACACAACCTTGCTTGCTGAAAGTGAAGAGGACTTGAAGCACTTACTAATCAAGATCAAAGACCACAGCCTACATTATGGATTACCTCAAAATAAAGAAAACAAAATCCTTACAACTGGACCAATAAGCAACATCATGATAAATGGAGAAATGGCTGAAGTTGTCAAGGATTTCATTTTACTTGGTTCCACAATCAACACCCACAGAAGCAGCAGTCAAGAAATCAAACAACGCATTGCATCAGGCAAATCTGCTGCAAAAGACCTCTTTACAGTGTTAAAAATCAAAGATGTCACCTTGAAGACTAAGGTGCGCCTCACCCAAGCCATGGTGTTTTCAATCACTTCATATGCATGTGAAAGCTGGACAATAAATAAGGAAGACGAAAGAATTGACGCCTTTGAATTGTGGTGTTGGTGAAGAATGTTGAATATACCATGGACTGCCAAAAGAATGAACAAATCTGTCTTGGAAGACGTACAGCCAGAATGCTCCTTAGAAGCAAGGATGGTGAAACTACATCTCATAATCTTTGGACTTGTTATCAAGAGGGATCAGTCCCTGGAGAAGGACATCATGCTTGGTAAAGTAGAGGGTGAGCAAAAAAGAGGAAGACCCTCAGTGAGATGGATTGACACAGTGACTGCAACAATGGGCTCAAGCATAACAACAATTGTGAGGATGGCACAGGATTGGGCAGTGTTTCGTTCTGTTGTACATAGGGACACTATGAGTCGGAACTGACTCAATGACTCCTAACAACAACAACATCTTTCTATTAAATTGTCCATTTCTTAGAATTTATTGTTAAATTTTTGATTTCTAGTTGCTGGTTTTGTATGGTTTCTAGTAGTCTATTTTATCATTTTGTTCTTGTATTGTTTTCCTGAATTCTTCTATTGCCTCGTCTGTGTTTTCCTTGGTTTTATCTGTGTTTTCCTTGATCTCTTTCTTGATCTCCAGAGAACCCTGTATATTAGTCTTTTGAATTCCTTTTCAGGTAGTTCCATTACCATTTCTTCCTCTGGAATGTTATCTGGTTCTTTATTTTGGTCACTTGCTGGAGCCACCATGACCTGCTTCTTTATGTGAATTGATATTGTCTTATCTCCGAGGCATCAAGGTTTTATATTTATTGATTTATTGTATGTTTGTTTGCTGTTACTTGACTTTTTGTTTTGTTTTCTTTTGATCTACCTGAGTATGTGGGGTGTGTGTGTTACTGTGGTTGCTAGTCTGGTGGCGCTGGAGCTCTCACCGCCTGACTCTGGGTGGGTGGGGGAACAAATGGGTGTGAGAGCTGAGTTCTCTGTTCGATGATCTTGTGGGGCAGCTGAGGATATAGCTGTCATTGCTGGTGAGATGATGTGTCTGTGCAGCTGGTCAGCTGAACGTGAGTGCAAGGGGCATTCTCACCGGTCTTTGGGTTGGGTATTGTGTGTATGTAGTGTGGGTTGCTGGGTATTCTGATCAACAGTGTCCAGGTCATCACTCACCGGGTGAGTGGCATGGAACTTTTCACCAATGGTCCCTGGCAGGCTGGGCTGAGTGGGGGTGGTCAGAACAGCACAAACTTATAGAGGGGGGACGATGTGGGGTACAAAGTAAGGGCAATGTTGCCAGCCCATGTGCGCCCAGTTGGAAGGTGTGCTTTGTCTGCTAAGTGTGCTGTGAGGGAGGGTGTGTCACTGGTCCTCAGGCCCCCAGTGCAAGTGGTTGGAGAAAGTAGAAGGCACTGCTGGGTTGTGGCCCCAGCACTAGTGGCTAGGTATAGGAGCACGCCAGCACCTGCACTTGCCAGATAAGTAGAGCCAGGGCTGCCTGACAGCTCTTGGATTGCTCAGTGGGGAGCAGAGCAGAGTCATTTATTTATTTTTGTTGTTGTTAAGAATATACACAGCAAAACAAACACCAATTCAACCATTTCTACAGGTACAAGTCAGCCACATTGATTACATTCTTCAAGTTTTGCAACCATGCTCACCCTCCTTTTCTGCATTGTTCCTTCTCCATTAACATAAACTCACTGCCTCCTTAGGTTCCTATCTAATCTTTCAAGTTGCTACAGTCACTTTGATCCCATATAGATAGTTCTTAAAAGAGCATAATGCTCTAGGAAGACATTTTTTACTAGGTATGTCAAACAATTGTTTGGTTTCAGGGGATATTTTTGGTTTAAATTTTAAAAACTATCTCAGGGCAATAGTTTCAGGGGTTCATTCAGCCCCTTTGGCTCCGGATAGTCTGCAGTCCATGAGAATTTTAAATTCTGTTATGAATTTTCCCCCTCTTGATCAGAATTCTTCTATAGAATCTTTGGTCAAAATGTTCAGTAATGGTAGCTGGGCACCATCCAGTTCTTCTGGTCTCATGACTAAGGAGGCAGTTGTTGATGGAGGCAATTAGCCACGCATTCCATATCCTCCTTCTATTTCTGATTCTCCCTCTTCCTCTGTTGCTCCAGGCAAATAGAAACCATTTGTAGTGTCTTGGGTGGTCACTTGCAAGCTTTTAAGACCCCAGGCACTATGCAATCAACTAGGAGGTAGAACAGAAGCAAGGATGTTATTATGTGAATTAACTGGGATGTTCCATGAAACCATGACCTTAAAACTCCAAACCAAGACACAAAATCCCATGAAGTTTTTGGTTATACATAAGCAGCCTCAGCAGCTACTTTTTTTACATTGTTGTAAATATCTATCACACAACTTCTGACAGTTCAACTTTTTACAGGTGTACAACTTATTGACAGCAATTACAATAGTTGTAATTGCTTGATCAGTGTGATTTTTTTTTTCACCATTAACTGTCCTCTCCCCCTCTCTCCTGCCCCTGGTATCCACTAATAAACTTTGGTCTCTATACATTTGCTTTTTCTTGTCTTTTTATATAAATGAGGTCATACAATACTTGTCCTTCTATGACTGACTTATTTCACTCGGTATAATATCTTCAAGCTCTATTCATATTGTAGCATGTATCAAGACTTCATTTCTTCTACTAACTGGGTAGTGTTCCATTGCATGTATGTACCACATTTTAATTATCCATTCATCTGTTGATGGACATTTAGGTTGTTTCTACCTTTTGACTATTGTGAATAATGTTGCAATAAACATAGGTGTACATGTCTCTATTTGAGTCTCTACTTTCAAGTCTTTTGGGTATCTATGTAGAAGTGGAATTACTGGGTCATACGGTAGTTGTTTTTAGTTTTTTAGGGAACCACCACAATGTTTTCCACAACCGCTGTACCATTTTACATTCTTACCAGCCATGCATAAGGGGTCCAGTTTCCCCACCTCCTTGCCAACATGTGTTATTTTCTGATTTTTTTTTCTTTTTTTAATCTTAGCCATCCTAGTGGGCATGAAATGGTATCCCATAGTGGTTTTGATTTGCATCTCTCTGATGTTTAATGATGCTGAGCGTATTTTTATGTGTTTGGTGGCCATTTGAATGTCCTCTTTTGTGAAATGCTTATTCAAGTCCTTTGCCCAACAAATGGGTTATTGTCTTTTTGTTGTTAAGTTGTTGAAGTTTTATGTATATTTTAGTTATTAGATTCTTACCGGATATATGGTTTCTGAAGATATTCTCCCAGTCAGTAAAATTGTCTTTTCACTGTCTGGCAAACTCTTTTGATGAACAAGTTTTTCATTTTTATGAGATTTCATTTATTCCTTTTTATTTTGCTATTTGTGCTTTTGTGATCATATAGATAATCCATTGTTAAAAGCTAGGCCCAAGAGTGTTGATCTTGCATTCTCTTCTAAAAATTTTATGGTTTTATTTTGCTCATTTAGGTCCTTAATCCATTTTCAATTTGTTTTTGTGTATGGTGTGAGGTACGGATACTGTTTCATTTTTCTGTATGTGGAAATACAGTTTTCCAACACCATTTATTGAAGAGACTCTTCTTTCTCCACTGTATGGACTTATTACCCTTGTTAAAATAAGTTGATGTGTGGGTTTATTTCTGGATGCTCAATTCTATTCCATCTATTCCATTGATCTATGTGTCTATTGTTATACCAATACCAGGCTGTTTTTATTATTGCAGTTGTATAGTTAGTTTTAAAATCAGGAAGTGTGAGTCCTCCTATTTTGTGCTTCTCTTTCAACATTGCTTTAGCTATTTGGGGCCACTTGCTGTTCCACATAAAGCAGAGGATTGATTTTTCCATTTCTGTAAAGAAGGCTCTTAAAATTTTGATTGGGATTGCATTGAATCTATCAATCACTTTGGGTAGTATTGATATCTTAACAATATTACATTTTCCAACCCAAGAACATGGAACATCTTTCCATTTATTTAAGTCTTCTTAAATCTTGTTCAGCAGTGTTTTATAATTTTCGTTGTACAAGTTAGCGTTATTCCTAGGTATTTTATTCAATTAGACGCTATTGTAAATGGAATTGTTTCTCTAATTTCCCTTTAAATTTCTCATTGCTGGTGTATGGAAACCCAACAGATGTTTGCTTGTTGACTTTGTACCTGCAACTTTCTTAAATTCCCTATAGTCATTTTTAATGGAGTTCAACCTTGAGTACAGGTATCAGGAACTCTAAGCCTAAAGGCAATTTGAGTTTATAGTAGACACTTTAGCGAAAAAAATGGGGAGGAAGGAAATCTTAATGTTCAGAGTGAGTTAAGTTGATGGCTAGGTATAGAATATAGATTCATCACATAAAATGGTGTTCAAGTCCTTTCAATCCCAAGTGGTTGATGCCAAAACAATCTTAAAAATGCATCAGAAAGATAAAAACAACTCAAAATACCAATAAAATACTGTTAAGATGAAATTTTCAATCTTAAAGGAAGCTTAAAACTGCTTGTAAAAGTTGTTCAAGTATGGAATGACAAATTGAGCAAACTTAATATAAAATAGTTAATGTGCTTTGTTGTTCACTGAAAGTGAAAGTCTACCCAGAGATGCCGCAGAAGAAAGACTTGGTGAGGGGGCGGAGCCAACATGGCACTATAGACAGAAGCAACATACCATCTCTCCACAGCAGACTCCAAAACTAAGTAAAACAGACAAAATCTTGAAACCCTAAGCATCAAATGAAGAGATAAAGAAGTCAGCAAAGCACCGAATAGAATTAAGAAACTGACAGAGAACAGAGAGCGAGGAGAGGTACGGTGTGACATCCCCTATCAGCTAATACAGCATGTATTTGCCACCTTGGACTCCTCAGCCACTGAGAATTGTGGTCAGGGAGTACAGGAAGACAGCTTCAAGGAGCTCCCACCAGGAGACAGAGCACCAGGTAACCAGTGATACATGCTTTCCCACCCCTCCATCCTTTTTCCCCCTGCTTGGCCTCTGCCGCTTCCCAGTGGGCTGAGGTCACTCACTAGGGAGACTCCAGCTCCTTGCCGCTAGGATTCGCCCTGCCCACACTGGTCGGCTCCTTCAGTGCCATTTTTTTGGTTGCTGTTGTTGCTTTTTCTGGCTTCTTTTCATTTCTTCTCTCTCTCTCACCTCCTTCCCTTCCTTTCTCTCCAACGCCTGGCTCCGCATGCCATCTCTTCTCCTTCTTGACAGGCTGTGAAGCACTGCTCTACTGGGGTGCCACTTCCCTGGTCCGAACCAAAACACCAGTGGGATCTTTGGGGAATTTGTTTTTTCTTTTCTCTTTTTTTTTTCTTCATTTCTCCGTTTCTTTTCTCCTTCTACTTTCCTTCTTTTCCTGTCTCCTGAATACCTGGCTCTGTGTGCCATCTCCACCCCTTTAGAAAGGCTGTGCAGTGCTGCTCTACTTGGAAGCCCATCCCTGATCTGTGCCGCCAAGGCAGTGGGCTCCCTTGGGGATTTTTCTTTTCTTTTCTCAGTATCTTGTCTCTCGCTACCATCTTTCCCTTCTTTTCTCCTGAACACCTTGTACCATGTGCAAATTCTGCTTCTTCTAGACGGGCTGTGAAGTGCGTCATGGCTGTGTAGACAATTCTCTGGTCTGCACCACCACACCAGTGGTCTGTCTTGGAACATTTTTTTCTTTCTCTCTTCTTTTCTTTTCTCAGTTTCTTGTCTCTCTAACTTCCTTCCTTACCCTTCTCCTGAACACCTGGTGCCGTGTGCCATCTCTGCTCCTTCTGGATGGGCTGTGCAGTGCCACTCAGCTGGGAACTTGCTTCCAGTGGGCTCATTTGGGGCATTTTTTCTTCTTTCTTCTTCCTTCTTTTTTTTCCCAGTTCCTTGTCTCTCTGTACCTTCCTTGCTTTTCTTCTCCCAACTACCTGGCAGTTTTTTTTCTTGGTTTCTTGTCTCTCTCTACTTTCCTTTCATTCCTTTCTCCTGACCACTGCGCCAGTGTGCCTCTCTCCCCCCCCCCTTTTTTTAAAATCTAGTTTCTTATCTCTCTTTCCCGTCTTTCCTTTCCTTTCTCCCACCCACCTAGCTGCTTACACTGTATCTGTCCCTTCTTGATGGGCTGTGCCTCACTGCCTGGCTAGAAAGCCACCAGCACATGACTTCCCTGGGTCTGTGCCACTCCAAAGGCAAGCTCCTTTAGCAATTTTTTTGTCTCCTGTTTCTCTTTCCTCTTTCTCTTCTTACCCACACCTACTTAGCCCCACACATCCCATCCTACTTCCTCCCTCCTGCCTAGCTGCACTGTGTGCTGAGCATCACACCCCCGAGCAGCACAGACATGGTCTACCAGAACCTGCACTGCACTGAAGACCAACCCAGCCCTGTCAGCCCCAGTACATGCCACAAACGACCCATCCCAGTCCCTCCCCTTCCACTGGACCTACCCTACTACACTACAGCTGAGTGAATAGCCTTGCCCATTGGACAAGGTGGTGAGAAGTATTATGCCCACAGGCGAGCAAACAACAAAGAATGTCCAGTGAGCCTGCTCAGACATAACCAAATAAAACAAGCCAGATGAAACAAACAAGTCTGTAATCAATAAACAAAGAAAATAACTACTGAATGTCCCAAAGACAGCAAAAATATCAAAACATATAAAAAAACAGGACAGGATGGATTTAGTAGGCATCAAAATTAAAACTCCAGATGACCTTTCACTAGAAGAAAAGGCACTAGAACTACCTGAGAAGAAATACAAATCTCTAATATTCAGAGCTATCCAAGAGTTGAAGGAAAAAGCAGACAAAAATAAAAAAAAAAAAAAATAGACAAAATCATGGAAAAGAGAAAAAATGGAAGATTTCAGGAAAATAATATAGGCACAAAATGACAAAATAAATTCACAACTAGAAATCATACATAAACAGCAATTAGAAATCCAAAAGATAAACAACAAGATTTCAGAAATGGACAGTGCCATAGAAAGTTTGAGGAGCAGGTTTAAAACAATGTAAGACAGGATCAGCAAAATTGAAGACAAATCCTTGGATACCACTTTATTTGTGGAAAAATCATAGAAAGAAAGAAGAAAAATGAAGAAACCCTGAGAATTATGCGGGTCACAATCAAATGCAAAATTTGCAAGTGATCAGAGTTCCAGAACAGGAGGAGAAAATGGAAACACACAGAAGATCATTGAAGAATTGCTGACAGAAAACTGCCCTAATATTATGAAAGATGAAACGCTGACTATCCAAAAACTCAAAGAACCCCATACAGGATACAGCACCCCCCCCAAAAAAAAATCACCAAGGAATATCATCACACTGGCTAAAACCAAAGACAAAGAAAGAATCCTGAGAGCAGCTTGAGAAAAACAAAAAGTCACATACAGAGGGGAAACAAGACTAAGATCTGATTACTCAGCAGAAACTGAGCAGACAAGTAGGCAACAGAATGACATATATAAAACCTTGAAAGAAAAACATTGGCCAACCAAGAATAATATATCCTGCAAAACTGTCTCTTAAATATGTACCAAATTAGGACATTTCTAGATAAACAGAAATTAAGGGAATATGTAAAAACCAAACCAAGCTTACAAGAATTGTTAAAGGGAGTCCTTCAATTAGAGAACAAACAAAATCAAAAGACAACCTGAATCTAGGACTCAAGATTGCATCAGCCAAATATCAACCTAGGTAATGAACTCTCAAGAATTAATAAAAACTAAAATATTTACAACAGGGAGCCAGAGAGGTTAATCTGTAAATAACAACAACATTAGAACAATAAAAGAAGGAATAAACAGTGTTGGTATAGAATTTACAAATGGGGAGGAAGGGAAGGCAATACTAAGTAATAAAAGAGTTGTTCAAACTTAGGAAGATAAAGGTAAATTTCAAGGTAACCACAAAGAAATTTAACGAACCTACTCATCAGAATAAAGAAGAAAAACATAAAGTCTCAGTAAACACAAAATCTACAAAAATGAAATTAAAAAAAATTGACAAACAAAAAGAATTCAGCACAGGAGAGTAAGAGGAACAAAGAAAACGTCAGCACCACAAAAAAAAAAAAACACTGAAAAATGACAGCAATAAACTCACACCTATAAATAATTACACTGAACATAAATAGCCTAAATGCACCCATAAAGACACAGAGAGTGAGAGAACAGATAAAAAGACAGGATCCAGCAATATGCTGTCTACAAGAGACACACCTTAGAAATAAATAAATAAATTTATTAAAAATCAAAGGATGGAAAAATTATATCAAGTAAACAGCTACCAAAAAAGAGCAGGGGTGGCAATACTAATCTCAGACAAGATAGACTGTAAAACAAAATTCACTATAAAAGACAAACAAGGGCATTATATAATAAATAAAGGAGCAATCCATCATGAAGACATAATGATAATAAATATCTACACACCCAATGGCAGGGCTCCAAAATACATCAAACAAACTCTAACAGCACTGAAAAGAGAAACTGACAGTTCTACAATAATGGTAGGAGATTTCAACACATCACTCTTGGTAAAAGACAGGACATCTGGAAAGAAACTCAACAAAGATACAGAAGATCTAAAGGCCACAATCAACCAACTTGACATCATAGACATATATACAACACTCCACCCAACAGAAGCAAGGTACACATTCTTCTTCAATGCACATGGAACGTTTTTCAGAATAGACCATATCTTAGACCACAAGGCAACTCTCAACAAAATTCAGAACACTGAGATAGTACAAAGTATCTTCTGTGATCACAACAACATAAAAGTAGACGTTAATAATGGGAAGAGCAGGATAAAAAATTTAATACATGGAAACTGATTAACACATTGCTTATAAACCACTGGGTAATAGTAGAAATCATAGACAGAATAAAAAAATTCCTAAAATCAAATGATTATGAAAATACGTCATACCAAAACCTTTGGCAGTGCTCAGATGTCAATTTATAGCAATAGACGCACACATCAAAGAAGAAGAAAGGGACAAAATCAAAACATTAACTACACAACTCAAACAAGTAGAAAGAGAACAGCAAAAGAAATCCACCTCCACCAGAAGAATGAAATAATAAAGATCAGAGCAGAAATAAATGAAATAGAGAATAGAAAAACAATAGAAAGAATCAACAAAACCAAAAGTTGATTCTTTGAAAGAATCAACAAAATTAACAAACCACTGGCCAAACTGACAGAAGAAAAACAAGTGAGGATGCAAATAACACAAATAAGAAATGAAATGGGTGACATTACAAAAGACCCAACTGAAATAAAAAGGATCATAATAGAGTGCTATGAAAAACTATACTCCAAGAAATTTGAAAACCTAAAGGAAATGGACAAATTTCTAGAAACACACTACCTACCCAAACTAACACAAACTTATGTTAAAAACCCAAACAGGCCCATAAGAAGGGAAGACATTGAAAAGATAATAAAAAAAAAAATCTCAACAAAAAAAGCCCTGGAGAATTCTACCAGACATTCAGAGAAGAGTTTACACAAGTACTACTCAAACTATTTCAGTACCTAGAAAAGGAAGGGATATTTCCAAATTCATTCTATGAAGCCAGCATAACGCTGATACCAAAACCAGGCAAAGACACCACAGAAAAGAAAATTACAGACCAATATCTCTCATGAATATAGATGCAAAAATTCTCAACAAAATTCTAGCCTATAGAATTCAGCATCATATAAAAAAAATAATATACCACAACCAAGTGGGATTCATACCAGGTGTGCAAGGATGGCTGAACATTAGAAAATCAATCTATGTAATCCACAACATAGAAAGGAAAAGAATCACATGATCATCTCAATGGACCCAGAAAAGGAATTTGACAAAGTCTAACACCAATTCCTGACAAAAACTCCCACTAAAATAGGTGTAGAAGGGAAATTCCTCAACATAATAAAGGGCATCTATACAAAATCAATAGCTAACATCATTCTTAATGGAGAGAGGCTGAAAACATTCCCCTTGAGATCCGGAACAAGACAAAGATGTCCTTTATCACCATTCATATTTAACATTGTGCTAGAAGTCCTAGCTAGAGCAACAAGGCAAGAAAAAGAAATAAACAGAATCCAGATTGGTAAGGAAGAGGTAAAACTGTCCCTATTTGTGGATGATATGATACTACATATAGAAAACCTGAAAGACTCCTCAAGAAAACTACTGGAACTAATAGAAAGATTCAGCAGACTAGCAGGATATAAGATAAACATACAAAAATTAGTTGGATTCCTACACACCAATAAAGAAAACTATGAAAAGGAAATCAGGAAAACAATACCATTTATAATAGCCCTAAAAAGATAAAATGCTTAGGAATAAATCTAACCAGGGATGTAAAAGACCTATACAAAGAAAATTACAAAACACTATTGCAAGAAACCAAAAGAGACCTACATAAATGGAAAAGTATACCATGCTCATGGACAGGTAAACTCAACGTTGTGAAAATGTCAATTCTACCCAAAGCAATCTACAAACACAATGCAATCCTGATCCAAATACCAACAGCATTCTTTAAAGAGATGGAAAAACTAATCATTAACTTTATATGGAAAGGAAAGAGGCCTTGAATAAGCAAAGCACTGTTGAAGAAGATTAGTAAAGTAGGAGGACTCCCACTACCTCATCTCAGAAAGTACTATACAGCTAAGGTCAAAACAGCCTGGTACTGGTACAACGACATATACATTGACCAATGGAACAGAATTGAGAACCCAGATGTAAATCCAACCACCTATGATCACCTGATCTTCAACAAAGGCCCAGAGTCCATCAACTGGGGAAAAGACAGTTTTTTTGACTAATGGTACTGGCAAAACTGGATGTACATCTGCAAAAAAATAACAGGACCCATACCTCACAGCATACACAAAAATTAATTCAAAATGTATCAAAGACTTAAATATAAAATGAATGACCATAAAGATTATAGAAGAAAAAATAGAGTGAATGTTAGAGGTCCTAATACACAGCATTAACAGAATACAAACCATAACTAACAACACACAAACTCCAGAAGATAAGCTAGATAACTAGGGTCTTCTAAAAAATTAAACACTTATGCTCATCAAAAGAATTCACCAAAAGAGTAAAAAGAGAATATACAGACTGGGAAAAAATATTTGGCTATGACAAATCGGACAAACGTCTAATCTCTGAAAACTACAGGAAAATCCCACACCTCTATGACAAAAAGTCTAATTATCCAATTTAAAAAATGGTCAAAGGAAATGAACAGACGCTTCACCAAAGAAGACATTCAAGTGGCTAACAGACACATGAGGAAATGATCCGGATCACTAGCCATTAGAGAAATGCGAATCGAAACCATAATGAGATACCATTTTACCCTGGCACTACTGGAACTAATCAAAAAAACAGAAAATAACAAATGTTGGAGAGGCTGTGGGGAGATTGGAACTCTTATGTACTGCTGGTGGGAATGCAAAATGACAAAACCTTTTTGGAAAAAGACACGGCGCTTAGAAAGCTAGAAATAGAAATATCATATCCAGCAATCCCACTCCTAGGAATATATCCTAGATAAATGAGAGCTGTCACACAAATAGACATATGCACATCTATGTTCATTGCAGCATTGTTCACATTAGCAAAAAGATGGAAACAACCTAGATGCCCTAGATGAATGGCTAAACAAACTATTGTATATACACACAATGGAGTACTACCCAACAGTAAAGAACCATGAGGAATCTGCAAAACATCTCACAACATGGATGAATCTTGAGGGCATTATGCTGAGTGAAATAAGTCAATCACAAAAGGAGAAATATTGTATGAGACCACTACTGTAAAAACTCATGAAAAGGTTTACATACAGAAAGAAACAATCTTTGATGGTTACAAGGGAGGGGGAAGGATGGGGATGGAAAAACACTAAATAGACAATAAAGTGGTGACTTTGGTGAACAGTAAGAGAGTACACAATACTGGGGAAACCAGCACAACTTGTCCAAGACAAGGTCTTGGAAGCTCCATAGACACATCCAGATTCCCTGAGGGATCTAATTACTGGGATGAGGACTGTGGGGACCATGGTCTTGGGGAACATCTAGCTCAATTGGCATAACATAGTTTATAAAGAAAATGTTCCACATTCTACTTTGGTGAGTAGTGTCTGGAGTCTGAAAAGCTTGTGAGCGGCCATCTAAGATACTCCACTGGTCTCACCCCATCTGGAGCAAGGGAGAATGAAGAAAACCAAAGACACAAGGAAAGAGTAGTCCAAAGGACTAATAGACCACAACTACTATGGCCTCCACCAGATTGAGTCCAGCACAAGTAGATGGTACCAGTCCACCACCACTGACTGCTCTGACAGGGATCACAGTAGAGGGTCCAGGACAGAGCTGGAGAATAAAGTAGAACAAAATTCTAAATCTGAAGAAAAGACCAGACTTACTGGCCTGACAGAGACTGGAGAAACCCCCAGAATATGGCCCCCTGACACTCTTTTAGCTCAGTAATGAAGTCACTCCTGAGGTTTATCCTTCAGCCAGTGATTAGACAGGCCCATAAAACAAATTGAAACTAAAGGGGCACACCAGCCCAGGGGGAAGGACTAGAAGACCTGAGGTGACAGGAAAGCTGGCAATAGGTACCCCAAGGTGGATGAGGGGAAAGTATTGACATGTCATGTGGTTGGTAACCAATGTCACAAAACAATATGTGTACTAATTGTTTAATGAGAACCTAGTTTGTTCTGTAAACTTTCACCTAAAGTACAATAAAAAAAGAAAAAAAAAGGTGTCTTCTAAAAGAAAAATGAAGGCAACAACATAGAAAAGAAGTAAGCAGCAACACTAAGAGGAAGAGTTGAAAACTAATTATCTTTGTTTCTAGTACCTACAGAATTTAGAAAATTATCAACTTTAAAAAATAAAAGCTCAGTGCCCTACATTAAAAAAAAAAAAAAGATGGAAATGTCATGAGCCCCAGCTCTCCATGAGTGCAGAAGTCAATGAGAACTGGCAATAGGCTCCTCAGTAAGAAAAACTCACTGATAGTTGTATGAAAGGGATAACAATAGACTAAAAATTTAAACGCTTAGGAAAATGACTGTGCTATTAAAAGAAGGCCAAAACTATTTGGGGCAATTATGGAGAAGACGTTATAAATGCCTTAAAAAACTTCCAGAAAAATCTTGTTTTGCCCTCTGCAGTTACCTTCCAATGCATCCTCAGTAAATCATCCTTAAGCCTGCATGAGTCTAATGAGGTAACTCCTAAAAAAAAAAGAAGAAGAAGGAAGGCCTGGCAAGTTACTTCAAAAAAACAAAAAACAAAAACAAAACAAAAAAAAAACCAGCCATTGAAAACCTATGGAGCACAGTTCTACTCTAGCAAACATGGGGTTGCCATGAGTCAGAACTGACTTGATGATAACTGGCTTTACTAAACAGAAAAGGTACTTGAATCCTTGAAATAAGAGCTAAATGGTAAGAAAACTCAGACCAAATGTCTAAGTGAACAATTGATGGATTTTCCTGTTATACTTGGAGAGGATAAAATGGATGACAGTGACCTCAGATTGGAGAGAATGAAGAAATCAGAAAATGGGTACCGCTAAATAATCAGTCAAAAGACGCTTTGAGGTAATTGATTACAGCTTCTTTAAAGACTCTTTTTAGAAAAAGAAAGAAAATATAAGATAAATTATTTGAAGAATACACAATCATTGAAGCCCTTAAAAATCACACTAAAAATATT
This sequence comes from Trichechus manatus latirostris, assembly GCF_000243295.1. NCBI lineage: Eukaryota > Metazoa > Chordata > Mammalia > Sirenia > Trichechidae > Trichechus > Trichechus manatus. The sequence goes on from NW_004444116.1 coordinate 3,881,994, forward strand.
CAGAATGAGTCAAGCATCTTTTATTTATTTATTTCATTGGGCTTTAGGTGAAAGTTCACAGCTCAAGTTAATTTCTCATTCAAAAATTTATACACATACAGTTTTGTGACATTGGTTGCAATCCCCACAATGTTAAAGCACTCTCCCCGTTTCCAGCCCGAGTTCCCTGTGTCCATTCGTCCAGTTCCTGTCCCTTCCTGCCGTCTCAACTTGCTTTTGGGCAGGTGTTGCCCACTTGGTCTCATATATTTGATTGAACTAGGAAGGAAGTTCCTCACTTTTTTTTTTTTTGGTACGTCTGTCTAATCTTTGTCTCCTCCACGTGTCTGTCAGTTTGTCTTACTGTGGGGGCTTGCATGTTGCTGTGATGCTGGAAGCTATGCCACTGGTATTCAAATACCAGCAGTGTCACCCATGGTGGACAGGTTTCAGCTGAGCTTCCAGACTAAGACAGACTAGGAAGACGGGCCTGGAAGACTACTTCCGAAAAGAATTAGCCAGTGAATATCATATGAATAGCAGAGGAACACTGTCTGATATAGTGCCAGAAGATGAGACCCTCAGGTTGGAAGACACTCAAAATACAACTAGGAAAGAGCCGCCTCCTCAAAGAAGAGTGGACCTTAATGATGTGGATGAGTCAAGTTTTCGGGACCTTCATATGCTGATGTGGTTTGACTCAAAATGAGAAGAAACAGCTGTAAACATCCATTAATAATTGGAATGTGGAATGTACGAAGTATGAATCCAGCAAAATTGGAAATCATCAAAAATGAAACAGAACACATAAGCATCGATATCCTAGGCATCAATGAGCTGAAATGGACTGGTATTGGCCTTTTTGAATCGGACAATCATATGGTCTACTATGCTGGGAATGACAGATTGAAGAGGAATGGCATTGCATTCATCAACAAAAAGAATATTTCAAGAATACAACCAAACACTTCGAGGGACAGAGTAGCAGGGGCAGGGGCCTTGGGACCATGGTTTCAGGGGACATCTAGGTCAATTAGCATAACAAATTTTATTAAGAAAATGTTCTGCGTCCCATTTTGGGGAGTGGCATCTGGGATCTTAAAAGCTAGTAAGCAGCCATCTAAGATGTGTCAATTGGTCCCAACCCACCAGGAGCAAAGGAGAATGAAGAACACCAAAGTCACAAGCAAAGTTTTAGCCCAAGAGACAGAACGGCTAGTAAACCACAGACTCCATCAGCCTGTGACCAGAAGAACTAGATGGTGCCTGAAGAAATTGAAGATTTTTACCAACTTATGCAGTCTGAAGTTGATCAAATATGCAATCAGGATGCACTGATAATTACTGGTGGTTGGAATGCAAAAATTGGAGACAAGAGGAATTGGTAGTTGGAAAAAATGGCCTTGGTGATAGAAATGATGCTGGAGATCACATGACAGAATTTTACAAGACCAACGACTTCTTCATTGCAAATACCTTTTTTCAACAACATAAACAGCTACTATATAGGTGGACCTTGCCAGATGGAATACACAGGAATCAAATCAACTACAACTGTGGAAAGAGACAACGGAAAAGCTCGATATCATCAGTCAAAACAAGGCGAGGGCTGACAGTGGAACAGACCATCAATTGCTCATATGCAAGTGCAAGTTGAAACTGAAGAAAATTAGAACAAGTCCATGAGAACCAAAGTTTGACCTTGAGTATATCCCACCTGAATTTAGAGACCATCTCAAGAATATATTTGATGCATTGAACACTAATGACCGAAGACCAGACAAGTTGTGGAATGACATCAAGGACATCATACATGAAGAAAGCAAGAGGTCATTAAAAAGACAGGAAAGAAAGAAAAGACCAACACGGATGTCAGAAGAGACCCTGAAACTTGCTCTTGAACGTCGAGTAGCTAAAGCAAAAGGAAGAAATGAAGTAAAATAGCTGAACAGAAGATTTCAAAGGGCAGCTTGAGAAGACAAAGTAAAGTATTATAATGACATGTGCAAAGATCTGGAGGTAGAAAACCAAAGGGGAATAACACGTTTGGCATTTCTCAAGCTAAAAGAACTGAAAAAAAAATTCAGACCTTGAGTTGTAATGTTGAAGGATTTTATGGGGAAAATATTAAACGACACAGAAAGCATCAAAAGAAGATGTAAGGAATACACAGAGTCACTATACCAAAAAGAATTGGTCAATATTCAATCACTTCAGGAGGTAGCATATAATCAGGAATCGATGATATCGAAGAAAGAAGTCTAAGCTACACCGAAGGCATTGGCAAAAAACAAGGCTACAGGAATTGACGGATTACCAATAGAGATGTTTCAGCAAACACATGCAGCACTATAAGTGCTCATTCATCTATGCCAAGAAATTTAGAAGACAGCTACCTGGCCAACTGACTGGAAGAGATCCGTATTTATGCCTATCCCCAAGAAAGATGATCCAGCTGAAAGTGAAAATTATAGAACTATATTATTAATATCATATGCAAGTAAAATTTTCCTGAAGATCAATAAAAAGTGGCTACAGTAGTATATCAACAAGGAACTGCCAGAATGTCAAGCTGGATTCAGAAGAGGACACGGGACGAGGGATATCATTGCTGATTTCAGATGGATCTTGGCTGAAAGCAGAGAATACCAGAAAGATGTTTACCTGTGTTTTATTGACTATGCAAAAGCATTCGACTGTGTGGATCATAACAAATTATGGATAATATTTTGAAGAATGGGAATCCTAGAACACGTAACTGTGCTCCTGAGAAACAGGTACGTAGATCAAAAGGCAGTCATTCGAACATAACAAGGGAATACTGTGTGCTTAAAGTCATGAAAGGTGTGTGTCAGGGTTATATCCTTTTGCCATACTTATTCAATCTGTATGCTGAACAAATAATCCTAGAAGCTGGACTATATGAAGAACGGGGCATCACAACTGGAGGAAGACTCATTAATAATCTGCAATATGCAGATGTCACAATCTTGCTTGCTGAAAGTTAACAGTACTTGAAGCACTTACTGATGAAGATCGAAGACCACAGCCTTCGGTATATATTACACCTCAACATAAAAGAAAGATCCTCACAACTGGACCAATAAGCAAAATCATGATAAATGGAGAAAATATTGAAGTTGTTGAGGATTTTATTTTACTTGGATCCACAATCAACAACAGGGAAGCAGCAGTCAAGAAATCAAAAGACGCATTGCATTGGGCTAATCTGCTGTAAATGACCTTTTTAAAGTGTTGAAAAGCAAAGATGTCACCTTGAAGACTAAGGTGTCTCATATGCTTGTGAAAGCTGGACGATGAATAAGGAAGACCAAGGGAGAATTGACGCCTTTAAATTGTTGTGTTGGTGAAGAATATTGAATACACCATGGACTGCCAAAAGAAGGAACAAATCTGTCTTAGAAGAAGGACAACCAGAATGCTCCTTGGAGGCAAGGAAAGCGAGACTACATCTTACATACTTTGGACATGTTATCAGGAGGGATCTGTCCCTGGACCTCATGCTTGGTAAAGTGAGGGCCAACGAAAAAGAGGAAGACCATCAACAAGATGGATTGACACAGTGGCTGCAACAATGGGCTCAAGCATAACAACGATTTGTGAGGATGGCACAGGACCAGGCAGTATTTCGTTCTGTTGTACATAGGGTCGTTATGATTTGGAACCAACTCAACAGCACCTAACAACAACAATCTTTGTCTGAAAAGTAGGCTTTGGGAGTAATTTCGGTTCTGACTTAGCAGAGTGCCTGGGGGCCATAGTCTCAAAAGTTCCTCTAGCCTTTGTCAGACCAGTAAGTCTGGCCTTTTCTCATGAATTTAAATTCTATTCTACATTCTTCTCCCATTCTGTACGGGATTTTCTGTTGTGGTTCATATCAGAGCAGTCGGAGGTGGTAGCTGGGCACCGTGAAGTTCTTATGGGCTCAGGCTGGTGGAGTCTCTGGTTCATGTGGTCTTTTATTCCTTTGGGCTAATATTTTCCTTGTGTCTTTGGCTTTCTTCATTCTCTTTTGCTCCGGATGGGATGGATCAATAGATGTATCTTAGATGGCTGCTTGCAAGATTTGAAGCCCCCAGATGCTACTCACCAAAGTGGGATGTAGAATATTTTTTATGAGATATATTATGCCAATTGACCTAGATGTCCCCCGAGACGATGATCCCTGGCCCCCAGCCCCCAGCCCCAGCAACTCAGTCCCTCGAGGTGTTTGGATGTGTCTAGGAAACTTCTATGCTTTTGCTTTGGTGCAGGTGTGCTGATATCCCCTGTACTGTGTACTGTCTTTCCCTTCACCAAAGTTGACCCTTGTCTACTATCTTGTTAGTGATTTCCCTCCCCCCTCCCCACTCTTGTAACCATCAAAGAATGATTTTTCTGTGTATAAACTTTTTCTTGAGTTCTTATAATAGTGGTCTTATATAATATTTGTCCTTTTGTAATTAAATTATTTAACTTAGCATAATGCCATCCAGATTAATCCATGTTGTGAGATGTTTCTTGGATTTATCATTGTTCTTTATTTTGTGTAGTATTCCATTGTGTGTATCTACCATAATTTGTTTATCCATTCATCTGTTGATGGACATTTAGGTTGTTTCCATCTTTTTCTATTGTGAATATTGTTGCAATGAACATGAGTGTGCATATGTCTATTTATGTGATGGCTCTTATTACTCTAGGATATATTTCTAGGAGTGGGATTGCTGGATCATATAATATTTCTATTTCTAGCTTTTTAAGGAAGCGCCATATCACTTTCCAAAGTGGTTGTACCATTTTACATTCCCACCAGCAGTGCACCTGCAACCTTTCCAACATTTGTTATTTTCTGTTTTTTTGGATTAGTGCTGATATTGTCAGGGTGAGACGGTATGTCACTGTAGTTTTGATTCGCATTTCTCTAATGGCTAATGAACGCCAGGATTTCCTCATATGTCTGTTAGCTGCCTGAATGTCTTCTTTGGTGAAGTATCTGTTCATATCCTCTGCCCATTTTTTAATTGGATTCTTTGTCTTTTTGTTATTGAGGTGTTAAAGTATTTTGTAGATTTCAGAGATTAGACCCTTGCTGATACGTTATAGCCAAAAATTTTCTCCCAGTCTGTAGGTTCTCTTTTTACTCTTTTGGTGAAGTCTTTTGATGAGCATAAATGTTTAATTTTTAGGAGCTCCTGTTATGGAGTTTCTCTTCTGGTGTTTGTACATGGTTATGGATTGCATACTATTTATGCTATATATTAGGGACCCTAGCTTTCTCCTTATTTTTTCTTTCACGACCTTTATTGTTATAGATTTTATATTTAGGTCTTTGATCAATTTTGAGTTACTTTTTGTGAATGATGTGAGGTATGGATCTTCTTTCATTTTTTTACAGATGGACATCCAGTTATGCCAGCACCATTTGTTAAAGAGCCTGTCTTTTCCCCATTTAACTGGCTTTGGTCATTTGTCAAATATCAACTGCTCACAGATGGATAGATTTACATCTGGTTTCTCAATTCTATTCTGTGGGGATATATGCCATTTAAACATGGCTGCACTATTGACAACTGCAGCCCCCACAGGCCTCTATGCTGCACAGCATGTTGAGACTTGTCTCCAACATGTTGAGACTTGTCCGGATGTGTT